>NC_087231.1:1474847-1801097 GCF_034640455.1 Diachasmimorpha longicaudata | reverse complement strand
TGCCTCACTCTGCCTCTCTCTGTCCCTCTCTGTCTGTCTCTGTCTCTCTCCATCTCACTCATTCTCTCTTAGTCTCTCTTAGTCTCTCTCTGCCTCTCTCTGCCTCTCTCTGTCCCTCACTGTCTGTCTCTCTCTCTCTCGGTCTCTCTATCTCACTCTGTCTCTCTCTGCCTCTCTCTGTCTCTCTCAGTCCCTCCCGGTCTCTGTCTCTGTCTCCCTGTCTCTCTCTACCTCTCTCTGTCTCTATCTGCCTCCCTCTGTCCCTCTCTGTCTCTTTCTGTCTCTCTCCGTCTCTGTCTCTTCTCTCCCTCTCTGTCTCTCCTTGCCTCTCTCTGTCTCCCTCTGTCTCTCTCTGTCTCTCTCTGGCTCTCTCTGTCTCTCTCCGTCTCTCTCTGCCTCTCTCTAACTCTCTGCCTCTCTCTGCCTCTCTCTGTCTCTCTCTGTGCCTCTCTGGCTCTTTTATTTCTCTATCGATTTCTTCCTCTCTCCGTTTCTCTCTGTCTCGTTCTGTCTCTCTCTCCACCTCTCTCTGGCCTTCTCTGACTTTCTCTGTCTTTCTCGGTGTCTCTCTGTCACTCTCTGTCTCTCCTTGCCTCTCTCTGTCTCTCTCTGTCTCTCTCTGCCTCTCTCTATCTCTCGCTGTTTCTCTCTACTTGTCTCTGTCTCTCTCTGTCCCTTTCTGTCCCTTTCTGTCTCTCTCTGTCTCTTTCTGTCCCTCTCTGTCTCTCCTTGCCTCTCTCTGTCTCCGTCTGTCTCTCTCTGTCTCTCTCCGCCTCTCTCCGTCTCTCTCTGTCTCTCTCTGTCTCTCTCTGTCTCTCTCTGTCTGTCTTGATCATTTGCTTTCTGCCGCTCTCCGTCTCTCTCTATCTGCCTCTCTCTGTCCCTCTCTGTCTCTCTCTATCTCTCGCTGTTTCTCTCTACTTCTCTCTGTCTCTCTCTCTCTCTTTCTGTCCCTCTCTGTCTCTCCTTGCCTCTCTCTGTCTCTCTCTGTCTCTCTCTGTCTCTCCCTGCCTCTCTCTGTCTCTCTTTCTCTCTCTCTTTCTCATTCTCTGCCTCGTTCTGCTTCTATCTGCCTCTCTGTGTCTCTCGCTACTTCTCTCTGTCCCTCTCTGTCTCTCTCTGTCTCTCTCTGTCTCTCTCTGTCTGTCTTGATCATTAGCTTTCTGCCGCTCTCCGTTCTCTCTGGCTCTCTTTGTTTCTCTATCACTTTCTTCCTCTCTCCGTTTCTCTGTCTTGTTCTGTCTCTCTCTCCACCTCTCTCTGCCTCTCTCTGGCCTTCTCTGACTTTCTCTGCCTTTCTCGGTGTCTCTCTGTCACTCTCTGTCTCTCTGTGTCTCTTTCAGTCCCTCTCTGTCTCTCCTATCCTCTCTCTGTCTCCCTCTGTCTCTCTCTGTCTCTCTCCACCTCTCTCTGCCTCTCTTTGGCCTTCTCTGACTTTCTCTGTCTTTCTCGGTGTCTCTCTGTCACTCGCTGTCTCCCTCTATCTCTCGCTGTTTCTCTCTATTTCTCTCCAACTATCTCTGTCTCTTTCTGTCCCTCTCTGTCTCTCCTTGCCGCTCTCTGTCTCTCTCAGTCTCTCTCCGCCTCTCTCCGTCTCTCTCCGGCTCTCTCTGTCCCTCTCTGTCTCTCTCTGTCTCTCTCTAACCCTCTGCCTCTCTCTGCCTCTCTGCCTCTCCCTGATCCTCTCTGACTTTCTCTGTATTTCTCGGTGTCTCTCTTTCACTCTCTGTCTCCCTCTATCTCTCGCTATTTCTCTCTACTTGTCTCTGTCTCTCTCTGTCTCTTTCTGTCCCTCTCTGTCTCTCCTTGCCACTCTCTGTCTCTCTCTGTATTCCGCCTCTCTCCGTCTCTCTCTGTCTCTCTCTCCCTCTCTCCGTCTCTCTCTATCTGCCCCTCTCTGTCCCTCTCTATCTCTCCTTGCCTCTCTCTGTGTCTTACACTCTCTCTCTGTCTCTCTCTGTCTCTCTCTGCCTCTCTCTGTCTCTCTCTGTCTCTCCCTGCCTCTCTCTAAATCTCTGCCTCTCCCTGTCTCCCTCTGTCTCTCGCTGTCTCTCTCTGTCTCTCTCTGTCTCTCTCTGTCTCTCTCCGTCTCTGTCTCTTTCGGTCTCTCTCCGTCTCTGTCCCTTTCTGTCTCTCTCTGTCTCTCTCCGCCTCTCTCCGTCTCTCTCTGTCTCTCTCTGTCTCTCTCCGTCTCTCTCTGTCTGTCTTGATCATTAGCTTTCTGCCGCTCTCCGTTCTCTCTGTCACTCTCTGTCTCTCTCTCTCTCTGTCTCTGTCTCTCTCTGTCTCTCTCCGCCTCTCTCGGTCTCTCTCCGTCTCTCTCTCTGTCTGTCTCCTTCTCTCTCTATCTGCCTCTCTCTGTCCCTCTATGTGTCTTTCTGTCTCTCTCCGTCTCTGTCTCTTTCTGTCCCTCTCTGTCTCTCCTTGCCTCTCTCTCTGTCTCTGTCTCTCTCTGTCTCTCTCCGCCTCTCTCGGTCTCTCTCCGCCTCTCTCTGGCTCTCTCCGTCTCTCTCTCTCTCTCTCTCTGTCTGTCTCCGTCTCTGTCTATCTGCCTCTCTCTGTCCCTCTCTGTCCCGCTCGGACTTTCTCTGTCTTTCTCGGTGTCTCTCTGTCACTCTCTGTCTCTCTCCATCTCTCGCTGTTTCTCTCTACTTCTCTCTGTCCCTCTCTCTCTCTTTCTGTCCCTCTCTGTCTCTCCTCGCCTCTCTCTGTCCCTCTCTGTCCCGCTCGGACTTTCTCTGTCTTTCTCGGTGTCTCTCTGTCACTCTCTGTCTCTCTCCATCTCTCGCTGTTTCTCTCTACTTCTCTCTGTCCCTCTCTCTCTCTTTCTGTCCCTCTCTGTCTCTCCTCGCCTCTCTCTGTCTCTCTCCGTCTCTGTCTCTTTCTGTCTCTCTCCGTCTCTGTCCCTCTCTGTCTCTCCTTGCCTCTCTCTGTCTCTCTCTGTCTGTCCCTGCCTCTCTCTAACTCTCTGTCTCTCTCTGTCTCTCTCTGTCTCTATCTGTCTCTCTCTGTCTCCCTCTGTCTCTCTCTGTCTCTCTCTGTCTCCCTCCGTCTCTCTCTCTCTGTCTCTCTCTGTCTCTCTTTGTCTCTCTCTGCCTCTCTCTGTCCCGCTCTGTCTGTCTCTATCTCTCTCTGTCTCTCCCTGTCCCTCTCTGACTTTCTCTGTCTTTCTCGGTGTCTCTCTGTCACGCCCTCTCTCCCTCTTCCTCTCGCTGTATCTCTCTGCTTCTCTCTGCCTCTCTCTGGCTCTGGTTGTTTCTCCATCTCTCTCTCCCTTTCTCCGTTCCTCTCTTGCTCTCTTTGTGTCTGTATCTCTCTCTGTCTGTCTCTGTCTCTCCTTGCCTCTCCCTGTCCCTTTCTGACTTGCTCTGTCTTTCTCGGTGTCTCTCTGTCACTCTCTGTCTCTCTCTATCTCTCGCTGTTTCTCTCTACTTGTCTCTGTCTCACTCTGTCTCTTTCTGTCCCTCTCTGTCTCTCCTTGCCTCTCTGTCTCTGTCTCTCTCTGTCTCTCTCCGCCTCTCTCGGTCTCTCTCCGTCTCTCTCTCTGTCTCTCTCAGCCTCTCTCCGTCTCTCTCTGTCTCTCTTTGTCTCTCACTGCCTCACTCTGCCTCTCTCTGTCCCTCTCTGTCTGTCTCTGTCTCTCTCCATCTCACTCATTCTCTCTTAGTCTCTCTTAGTCTCTCTCTGCCTCTATCTGCCTCTCTCTGTCCCTCACTGTCTGTCTCTCTCTCTCTCTCTCGGTCTCTCTATCTCACTCTGTCTCTCTCTGCCTCTCTCTGTCTCTCCCGGTCTCTGTCTCTGTCTCCCTGTCTCTCTCTACCTCTCTCTGTCTCTATCTGCCTCCCTCTGTCCCTCTCTGTCTCTTTCTGTCTCTCTCCGTCTCTGTCTCTTCTCTCCCTCTCTGTCTCTCCTTGCCTCTCTCTGTCTCCCTCTGTCCCTCTCTGTCTCTCCTTGCCTCTCTCTGTCTCTCTCTGTCTCTCTCTGTCTCTCTCTGTCTCTCTCTGTCCCTCTCTGTCTCTCTCTATCTCTCGCCTTTTTTCTCTACTTCTCTCTGTCTCTCTCTATCTCTTTCTGTCCCTCTCTGACTCTCCTTGCCTCTCTCTGTCTCTCTCTGTCTCTCTCTGCCTCTCTCTAACTCTCTGCCTCTCTTTATTTCTCTATCACGTTCTTCCTCTCTCCGTTTCTCTCTGTCTCGTTCTATCTCTCTCTCCACCTCTCTCTGCCTCTCGCTGGCCTTTTCTGACTTTCTCTGTCTTTCTCGGTGTCTCTCTGTCACTCTGTGTCTCCCTCTATCTCTCGCTGTTTCTCTCTATTTCACTCTGTCTCTCCCTCTTTCTGCCCCTCTCTGTCTCTCTCTGTCTCCCTCCGTCTCTCTCTCTCTGTCTCTCTCTGTCTCTCTTTGTCTCTCTCTGCCTCTCTCTGTCCCGCTCTGTCTGTCTCTATCTCTCTCTGTCTCTCCCTGTCCCTCTCTGACTTTCGCTGTCTTTCTCGGTGTCTCTCTGTCACGCCCTCTCTCCCTCTACCTCTCGCTGTATCTCTCTGCTTCTCTCTGTCTCTCTCTGGCTCTGGTTGTTTCTCCATCTCTCTCTTCCTTTCTCCGTTCCTCTCTTGCTCTCTTTGTGTCTGTATCTCTCTCTGTCTGTCTCTGTCTCTCCTTGCCTCTCCCTGTCCCTCTCTGACTTGCTCTGTCTTTCTCGGTGTCTCTCTGTCACTCTCTGTCTCTCTCTATCTCGCGCTGTTTCTCTCTACTTGTCTCTGACTCACTCTGTCTCTTTCTGTCCCTCTCTGTCTCTCCTTGCCTCTCTGTCTCTGTCTCTCTCTGTCTCTCTCCGCCTCTCTCGGTCTCTCTCCGTCTCTCTCTCTGTCTCTCTCAGCCTCTCTCCGTCTCTCTCTGTCTCTCTTTGTCTCTCACTGCCTCACTCTGCCTCTCTCTGTCCCTCTCTGTCTGTCTCTGTCTCTCTCCATCTCACTCATTCTCTCTTAGTCTCTCTTAGTCTCTCTCTGCCTCTATCTGCCTCTCTCTGTCCCTCACTGTCTGTCTCTCTCTCTCTCGGTCTCTCTATCTCACTCTGTCTCTCTCTGCCTCTCTCTGTCTCTCCCGGTCCCTGTCTCTGTCTCCCTGTCTCTCTCTACCTCTCTCTGTCTCTATCTGCCTCCCTCTGTCCCTCTCTGTCTCTTTCTGTCTCTCTCCGTCTCTGTCTCTTCTCTCCCTCTCTGTCTCTCCTTGCCTCTCTCTGTCTCCCTCTGTCTCTCTCTGTCTCTCTCTGTCTCTCTCTGTCTCTCTCTGTCTCTCTCCGTCTCTCTCTGCCTCTCTCTAACTCTCTGCCTCTCTCTGTCTCTCTCTGTGCCTCTCTGGCTCTTTTTTTTCTCTATCGATTTCTTCCTCTCTCCGTTTCTCTCTGTCTCGTTCTGTCTCTCTCTCCACCTCTCTCTGGCCTTCTCTGACTTTCTCTGTCTTTCTCGGTGTCTCTCTGTCCCTCTCTGTCTCTCTCTGTCTCTCTCTAACCCTCTGCCTCTCTGCCTCTCCCTGTCCCTCTCTGACTTTCTCTGTATTTCTCGGTGTCTCTCTTTCACTCTCTGTCTCCCTCTATCTCTCGCTATTTCTCTCTACTTGTCTCTTTCTCTCTCTGTCTCTTTCTGTCCCTCTCTGTCTCTCTCCGTCTCTTTCTGTCCCTCTCTGTCTCTCCTTGCCTCTCTCTGTCCCCCTGTGTCTCTCTCTGTCTCTCTCTGTCTCTCTCTCTTCCTCTCTCTGTCTCTCTCTGTCTCTCTCCACCTCTCTCTGCCTCTCTCTGGCGTTCTCTGACTTTCGCTGTCTTTCTCGATGTCTCTCCGTCACTCTCTGTCTCCCTCTATGTCTCGCTGTTTCTCGCTACTTCTCTCTGTCTCTCTCTGTCTCTTTCTGTCCCTCTCTGTCTCTCCTTGCCTCTCTCTGTCTCCCTCTGTCTCTCTCTGTCTCTCTCTGTCCCTCTCTGTCTCTCTCTATCTCTCGCTGTTTCTCTCTACTTCTCTCTGTCTCTCTCTATCTCTTTCTGTCCCTCTCTGACTCTCCTTGCCTCTCTCTGTCTCTCTCTGTCTCTCTCTGCCTCTCTCCAAATCTCTGCCTCTCTCTGGCTCTCTTTATTTCTCTATCACTTTCTTCCTTTCTCCGTTTCTCTCTGTCTCGTTCTATCTCTCTCTCCACCTTTCTCTGCCTCTCGCTGGCCTTTTCTGACTTTCTCTGTCTTTCTCGGTGTCTCTCTGTCACGCCCTCTCTCCCTCTACCTCTCGCTGTATCTCACTGCTTCTCTCTGTCTCTCTCTGGCTCTGGTTGTTTCTCCATCTCTCTCTCCCTTTCTCCGTTCCTCTCTTGCTCTCTTTGTGTCTGTATCTCTCTCTGTCTCTCTGTCTCTCCTTGCCTCTCCCTGTCCCTCTCTGACTTGCTCTGTCTTTCTCGGTGTCTCTCTGTCACTCTCTGTCTCTCTCTATCTCTCGCTGTTTCTCTCTACTTGTCTCTGTCTCACTCTGTCTCTTTCTGTCCCTCTCTGTCTCTCCTTGCCTCTCTGTCTCTGTCTCTCTCTGTCTCTCTTCGCCTCTCTCGGTCTCTCTCCGTCTCTCTCTCTCTCTGTCTCTCTCAGCCTCTCTCCGTCTCTCTCTGTCTCTCTTTGTCTCTCACTGCCTCACTCTGCCTCTCTCTGTCCCTCTCTGTCTGTCTCTGTCTCTCTCCATCTCACTCATTCTCTCTTAGTCTCTCTTAGTCTCTCTCTGCCTCTCTCTGCCTCTCTCTGTCCCTCACTGTCTGTCTCTCTCTCTCTCGGTCTCTCTATCTCACTCTGTCTCTCTCTGCCTCTCTCTGTCTCTCTCTGTCTCTCCCGGTCTCTGTCTCTGTCTCCCTGTCTCTCTCTACCTCTCTCTGTCTCTATCTGCCTCCCTCTGTCCCTCTCTGTCTCTTTCTGTCTCTCTCCGTCTCTGTCTCTTCTCTCCCTCTCTGTCTCTCCTTGCCTCTCTCTGTCTCCCTCTGTCTCTCTCTGTCTCTCTCTGGCTCTCTCTGTCTCTCTCCGTCTCTCTCTGCCTCTCTCTAACTCTCTGCCTCTCTCTGCCTCTCTCTGTCTCTCTCTGTGCCTCTCTGGCTCTTTTATTTCTCTATCGATTTCTTCCTCTCTCCGTTTCTCTCTGTCTCGTTCTGTCTCTCTCTCCACCTCTCTCTGGCCTTCTCTGACTTTCTCTGTCTTTCTCGGTGTCTCTCTGTCACTCTCTGTCTCTCCTTGCCTCTCTCTGTCTCTCTCTGTCTCTCTCCGCTTCTCTCCGTCTCTCTCTGTCCCTCTCTGTCTCTCTCTGTCTCTCTCTGCCTCCCTCTATCTCTCGCTGTTTCTCTCTACTTGTCTCTGTCTCTCTCTGTCCCTTTCTGTCCCTCTCTGTCTCTCCTTGCCTCTCTGTCTCTGTCTCTCTCTGTCTCTCTCCGCCTCTCTGGGTCTCTCTCCGTCTCTCTCTCTGTCTCTCTCAGCCTCTCTCCGTCTCTCTCTGTCTCTCTTTGTCTCTCACTGCCTCACTCTGCCTCTCTCTGTCCCTCTCTGTCTGTCTCTGTCTCTCTCCATCTCACTCATTCTCTCTTAGTCTCTCTTAGTCTCTCTCTGCCTCTATCTGCCTCTCTCTGTCCCTCACTGTCTGTCTCTCTCTCTCTCTCTCGGTCTCTCTATCTCACTCTGTCTCTCTCTGCCTCTCTCTGTCTCTCCCGGTCTCTGTCTCTGTCTCCCTGTCTCTCTCTACCTCTCTCTGTCTCTATCTGCCTCCCTCTGTCCCTCTCTGTCTCTTTCTGTCTCTCTCCGTCTCTGTCTCTTCTCTCCCTCTCTGTCTCTCCTTGCCTCTCACTGTCTCCCTCTGTCTCTCTCTGTCTCTCTCTGTCTCTCTCTGTCTCTCTCTAACTCTCTCTGTCTCTCTCTGCCTCTCTCTAACTCTCTGCCTCTCTCTGTCTCTCTCTGTGCCTCTCTGGCTCTTTTTTTTCTCTATCGATTTCTTCCTCTCTCCGTTTCTCTCTGTCTCGTTCTGTCTCTCTCTCCACCTCTCTCTGGCCTTCTCTGACTTTCTCTGTCTTTCTCGGTGTCTCTCTGTCACTCTCTGTCTCTCCTTGCCTCTCCCTATCTCTCTCTGTCTCTCTCCGCCTCTCTCCGTCTCTCTCTGTCCCTCTATGTCTCTCTCTGTCTCTCTCTGCCTCTCTCTAACCCTCTGCCTCTCTCCGCCTCTCTCCGTCTCTCTCTGCCTCTCTCTGTCTCTCTCTGTGCCTCTCTCTGCCTCTCTCTGTCTCCCTCTGTCTCTGTCTCGCTCCGCCTCTCTCCGTCTCTCTCTGTCTCTCTCTGTCTCTCTCCGTCTCTCTCTGTCTCTCTCTGTCTCTCTCCGTCTCTCTCTGTCTCTCTCAGTCTCTCTCCGCCTCTCTCCGTCTCTCTCCGGCTCTCTCTGTCCCTCTCTGTCTCTCTCTGTCTCTCTCTAACCCTCTGCCTCTCTGCCTCTCCCTGTCCCTCTCTGACTTTCTCTGTATTTCTCGGTGTCTCTCTTTCACTCTCTGTCTCCCTCTATCTCTCGCTATTTCTCTCTACTTGTCTCTGTCTCTCTCTGTCTCTTTCTGTCCCTCTCTGTCTCTCTCCGTCTCTTTCTGTCCCTCTCTGTCTCTCCTTGCCTCTCTCTGTCCCCCTCTGTCTCTCTCTGTCTCTCTCTGTCTCTCTCTCTTCCTCTCTCTGTCTCTCTCTGTCTCTCTCCATCTCTCTCTGCCTCTCTCTGGCCTTCTCTGACTTTCGCTGTCTTTCTCGATGTCTCTCCGTCACTCTCTGTCTCCCTCTATGTCTCGCTGTTTCTCGCTACTTCTCTCTGTCTCTCTCTGTCTCTTTCTGTCCCTCTCTGTCTCTCCTTGCCTCTCTCTGTCTCTCTCTGTCTCTCTCTGTCTCTCTCTGTCCCTCTCTATCTCTCGCCTTTTTTCTCTACTTCTCTCTGTCTCACTCTGTCTCTTTCTGTCCCTCTCTGTCTCTCCTTGCTTCTCTGTCTCTGTCTCTCTCTGTCTCTCTCCGCCTCTCTCGGTCTCTCTCCGTCTCTCTCTCTGTCTCTCTCAGCCTCTCTCCGTCTCTCTCTGTCTCTCTTTGTCTCTCACTGCCTCACTCTGCCTCTCTCTGTCCCTCTCTGTCTGTCTCTGTCTCTCTCCATCTCACTCATTCTCTCTTAGTCTCTCTTAGTCTCTCTCTGCCTCTATCTGCCTCTCTCTGTCCCTCACTGTCTGTCTCTCTCTCTCTCGGTCTCTCTATCTCACTCTGTCTCTCTCTGCCTCTCTCTGTCTATCCCGGTATCTGTCTCTGTCTCCCTGTCTCTCTCTACCTCTCTCTGTCTCTATCTGCCTCCCTCTGTCCCTCTCTGTCTCTTTCTGTCTCTCTCCGTCTCTGTCTCTTCTCTCCGTCTCTGTCTCTCCTTGCCTCTCTCTGTCTCCCTCTGTCTCTCTCTGTCTCTCTCTGTCTCTCTCTGTCTCTCTCTGTCTCTCTCCGTCTCTTTCTGCCTCTCTCTAACTCTCTGCCTCTCTCTGCCTCTCTCTGTCTCTCTCTGTGCCTCTCTGGCTCTTTTTTTTCTCTATCGATTTCTTCCTCTCTCCGTTTCTCTCTGTCTCGTTCTGTCTCTCTCTCCACCTCTCTCTGGCCTTCTCTGACTTTCTCTGTCTTTCTCGGTGTCTCTCTGTCACTCTTTGTCTCTCCTTGCCTCTCCCTATCTCTCTCTGTCTCTCTCCGCCTCTCTCCGTCTCTCTCTGTCCCTCTCTGTCTCTCTCTGTCTCTCTCTGCCTCTCTCTAACCCTCTGCCTCTCTCCGCCTCTCTCCGTCTCTCTCTGTCTCTCTCTGTCTCTATCTGTCTCTCTCTGTCTCCCTCTGTCTCTCTCTGTCTCTCTCTGTCTCCCTCCGTCTCTCTCTCTCTGTCTCTCTCTGTCTCTCTTTGTCTCTCTCTGCCTCTCTCTGTCCCGCTCTGTCTGTCTCTATCTCTCTCTGTCTCTCCCTGTCCCTCTCTGACTTTCTCTGTGTTTCTCGGTGTCTCTCTGTCACGCCCTCTCTCCCTCTACCTCTCGCTGTATCTCTCTGCTTCTCTCTGCCTCTCTCTGGCTCTGGTTGTTTCTCCATCTCTCTCTCCCTTTCTCCGTTCCTCTCTTGCTCTCTTTGTGTCTGTATCTCTCTCTGTCTGTCTCTGTCTCTCCTTGCCTCTCCCTGTCCCTCTCTGACTTGCTCTGTCTTTCTCGGTGTCTCTCTGTCACTCTCTGTCTCTCTCTATCTCTCGCTGTTTCTCTCTACTTGTCTCTGTCTCACTCTGTCTCTTTCTGTCCCTCTCTGTCTCTCCTTGCCTCTCTGTCTCTGTCTCTCTCCGTCTCTCTCTGTCTCTCTTTGTCTCTCACTGCCTCACTCTGCCTCTCTCTGTCCCTCTCTGTCTGTCTCTGTCTCTCTCCATCTCACTCATTCTCTCTTAGTCTCTCTTAGTCTCTCTCTGCCTCTATCTGCCTCTCTCTGTCCCTCACTGTCTGTCTCTCTCTCTCTCTCTCGGTCTCTCTATCTCACTCTGTCTCTCTCTGCCTCTCTCTGTCTCTCCCGGTCTCTGTCTCTGTCTCCCTGTCTCTCTCTACCTCTCTCTGTCTCTATCTGCCTCCCTCTGTCCCTCTCTGTCTCTTTCTGTCTCTCTCCGTCTCTGTCTCTTCTCTCCCTCTCTGTCTCTCCTTGCCTCTCTCTGTCTCCCTCTGTCTCTCTCTGTCTCTCTCTGGCTCTCTCTGTCTCTCTCCGTCTCTCTCTGCCTCTCTCTAACTCTCTGCCTCTCTCTGCCTCTCTCTGTCTCTCTCTGTGCCTCTCTGGCTCTTTTATTTCTCTATCGATTTCTTCCTCTCTCCGTTTCTCTCTGTCTCGTTCTGTCTCTCTCTCCACCTCTCTCTGGCCTTCTCTGACTTTCTCTGTCTTTCTCGGTGTCTCTCTGTCACTCTCTGTCTCTCCTTGCCTCTCTCTGTCTCTCTCTGTCTCTCTCCGCTTCTCTCCGTCTCTCTCTGTCCCTCTCTGTCTCTCTCTGTCTCTCTCTGCCTCCCTCTATCTCTCGCTGTTTCTCTCTACTTGTCTCTGTCTCTCTCTGTCCCTTTCTGTCCCTCTCTGTCTCTCCTTGCCTCTCTGTCTCTGTCTCTCTCTGTCTCTCTCCGCCTCTCTGGGTCTCTCTCCGTCTCTCTCTCTGTCTCTCTCAGCCTCTCTCCGTCTCTCTCTGTCTCTCTTTGTCTCTCACTGCCTCACTCTGCCTCTCTCTGTCCCTCTCTGTCTGTCTCTGTCTCTCTCCATCTCACTCATTCTCTCTTAGTCTCTCTTAGTCTCTCTCTGCCTCTATCTGCCTCTCTCTGTCCCTCACTGTCTGTCTCTCTCTCTCTCTCTCGGTCTCTCTATCTCACTCTGTCTCTCTCTGCCTCTCTCTGTCTCTCCCGGTCTCTGTCTCTGTCTCCCTGTCTCTCTCTACCTCTCTCTGTCTCTATCTGCCTCCCTCTGTCCCTCTCTGTCTCTTTCTGTCTCTCTCCGTCTCTGTCTCTTCTCTCCCTCTCTGTCTCTCCTTGCCTCTCACTGTCTCCCTCTGTCTCTCTCTGTCTCTCTCTGTCTCTCTCTGTCTCTCTCTAACTCTCTCTGTCTCTCTCTGCCTCTCTCTAACTCTCTGCCTCTCTCTGTCTCTCTCTGTGCCTCTCTGGCTCTTTTTTTTCTCTATCGATTTCTTCCTCTCTCCGTTTCTCTCTGTCTCGTTCTGTCTCTCTCTCCACCTCTCTCTGGCCTTCTCTGACTTTCTCTGGCTTTCTCGGTGTCTCTCTGTCACTCTCTGTCTCTCCTTGCCTCTCCCTATCTCTCTCTGTCTCTCTCCGCCTCTCTCCGTCTCTCTCTGTCCCTCTATGTCTCTCTCTGTCTCTCTCTGCCTCTCTCTAACCCTCTGCCTCTCTCCGCCTCTCTCCGTCTCTCTCTGCCTCTCTCTGTCTCTCTCTGTGCCTCTCTCTGCCTCTCTCTGTCTCCCTCTGTCTCTGTCTCGCTCCGCCTCTCTCCGTCTCTCTCTGTCTCTCTCTGTCTCTCTCCGTCTCTCTCTGTCTCTCTCTGTCTCTCTCCGTCTCTCTCTGTCTCTCTCAGTCTCTCTCCGCCTCTCTCCGTCTCTCTCCGGCTCTCTCTGTCCCTCTCTGTCTCTCTCTGTCTCTCTCTAACCCTCTGCCTCTCTGCCTCTCCCTGTCCCTCTCTGACTTTCTCTGTATTTCTCGGTGTCTCTCTTTCACTCTCTGTCTCCCTCTATCTCTCGCTATTTCTCTCTACTTGTCTCTGTCTCTCTCTGTCTCTTTCTGTCCCTCTCTGTCTCTCTCCGTCTCTTTCTGTCCCTCTCTGTCTCTCCTTGCCTCTCTCTGTCCCCCTCTGTCTCTCTCTGTCTCTCTCTGTCTCTCTCTCTTCCTCTCTCTGTCTCTCTCTGTCTCTCTCCATCTCTCTCTGCCTCTCTCTGGCCTTCTCTGACTTTCGCTGTCTTTCTCGATGTCTCTCCGTCACTCTCTGTCTCCCTCTATGTCTCGCTGTTTCTCGCTACTTCTCTCTGTCTCTCTCTGTCTCTTTCTGTCCCTCTCTGTCTCTCCTTGCCTCTCTCTGTCTCTCTCTTTCTCTCTCTGTCTCTCTCTGTCCCTCTCTATCTCTCGCCTTTTTTCTCTACTTCTCTCTGTCTCACTCTGTCTCTTTCTGTCCCTCTCTGTCTCTCCTTGCTTCTCTGTCTCTGTCTCTCTCTGTCTCTCTCCGCCTCTCTCGGTCTCTCTCCGTCTCTCTCTCTGTCTCTCTCAGCCTCTCTCCGTCTCTCTCTGTCTCTCTTTGTCTCTCACTGCCTCACTCTGCCTCTCTCTGTCCCTCTCTGTCTGTCTCTGTCTCTCTCCATCTCACTCATTCTCTCTTAGTCTCTCTTAGTCTCTCTCTGCCTCTATCTGCCTCTCTCTGTCCCTCACTGTCTGTCTCTCTCTCTCTCGGTCTCTCTATCTCACTCTGTCTCTCTCTGCCTCTCTCTGTCTATCCCGGTATCTGTCTCTGTCTCCCTGTCTCTCTCTACCTCTCTCTGTCTCTATCTGCCTCCCTCTGTCCCTCTCTGTCTCTTTCTGTCTCTCTCCGTCTCTGTCTCTTCTCTCCGTCTCTGTCTCTCCTTGCCTCTCTCTGTCTCCCTCTGTCTCTCTCTGTCTCTCTCTGTCTCTCTCTGTCTCTCTCTGTCTCTCTCCGTCTCTTTCTGCCTCTCTCTAACTCTCTGCCTCTCTCTGCCTCTCTCTGTCTCTCTCTGTGCCTCTCTGGCTCTTTTTTTTCTCTATCGATTTCTTCCTCTCTCCGTTTCTCTCTGTCTCGTTCTGTCTCTCTCTCCACCTCTCTCTGGCCTTCTCTGACTTTCTCTGTCTTTCTCGGTGTCTCTCTGTCACTCTTTGTCTCTCCTTGCCTCTCCCTATCTCTCTCTGTCTCTCTCCGCCTCTCTCCGTCTCTCTCTGTCCCTCTCTGTCTCTCTCTGTCTCTCTCTGCCTCTCTCTAACCCTCTGCCTCTCTCCGCCTCTCTCCGTCTCTCTCTGTCTCTCTCTGTCTCTATCTGTCTCTCTCTGTCTCCCTCTGTCTCTCTCTGTCTCTCTCTGTCTCCCTCCGTCTCTCTCTCTCTGTCTCTCTCTGTCTCTCTTTGTCTCTCTCTGCCTCTCTCTGTCCCGCTCTGTCTGTCTCTATCTCTCTCTGTCTCTCCCTGTCCCTCTCTGACTTTCTCTGTGTTTCTCGGTGTCTCTCTGTCACGCCCTCTCTCCCTCTACCTCTCGCTGTATCTCTCTGCTTCTCTCTGCCTCTCTCTGGCTCTGGTTGTTTCTCCATCTCTCTCTCCCTTTCTCCGTTCCTCTCTTGCTCTCTTTGTGTCTGTATCTCTCTCTGTCTGTCTCTGTCTCTCCTTGCCTCTCCCTGTCCCTCTCTGACTTGCTCTGTCTTTCTCGGTGTCTCTCTGTCACTCTCTGTCTCTCTCTATCTCTCGCTGTTTCTCTCTACTTGTCTCTGTCTCACTCTGTCTCTTTCTGTCCCTCTCTGTCTCTCCTTGCCTCTCTGTCTCTGTCTCTCTCCGTCTCTCTCTGTCTCTCTTTGTCTCTCACTGCCTCACTCTGCCTCTCTCTGTCCCTCTCTGTCTGTCTCTGTCTCTCTCCATCTCACTCATTCTCTCTTAGTCTCTCTTAGTCTCTCTCTGCCTCTATCTGCCTCTCTCTGTCCCTCACTGTCTGTCTCTCTCTCTCTCTCTCGGTCTCTCTATCTCACTCTGTCTCTCTCTGCCTCTCTCTGTCTCTCCCGGTCTCTGTCTCTGTCTCCCTGTCTCTCTCTACCTCTCTCTGTCTCTATCTGCCTCCCTCTGTCCCTCTCTGTCTCTTTCTGTCTCTCTCCGTCTCTGTCTCTTCTCTCCCTCTCTGTCTCTCCTTGCCTCTCTCTGTCTCCCTCTGTCTCTCTCTGTCTCTCTCTGTCTCTCTCTGTCTCTCTCTAACTCTCTCTGTCTCTCTCTGCCTCTCTCTAACTCTCTGCCTCTCTCTGTCTCTCTCTGTGCCTCTCTGGCTCTTTTTTTTCTCTATCGATTTCTTCCTCTCTCCGTTTCTCTCTGTCTCGTTCTGTCTCTCTCTCCACCTCTCTCTGGCCTTCTCTGACTTTCTCTGTCTTTCTCGGTGTCTCTCTGTCACTCTCTGTCTCTCCTTGCCTCTCCCTATCTCTCTCTGTCTCTCTCCGCCTCTCTCCGTCTCTCTCTGTCCCTCTCTGTCTCTCTCTGTCTCTCTCTGCCTCTCTCTAACCCTCTGCCTCTCTCCGCCTCTCTCCGTCTCTCTCTGCCTCTCTCTGTCTCTCTCTGTGCCTCTCTCTGCCTCTCTCTGTCTCCCTCTGTCTCTGTCTCGCTCCGCCTCTCTCCGTCTCTCTCTGTCTCTCTCTGTCTCTCTCCGTCTCTCTCTGTCTCTCTCTGTCTCTCTCCGTCTCTCTCTGTCTCTCTCTCTCTCTGTCTGTCTCCGTCTCTGTCTATCTGCCTCTCTCTGTCCCTCTCTGTCCCGCTCTGACTTTCTCTGTCTTTCTCTGTCTTCCTCGGTGTCTCTCTGTCACTCTCTGTCTCCCTCCATCTCTCACTGTTTCTCTATACTTCTCTCTGTCTCTCTCTCTCTCTTTCTGTCCCTCTCTGTCTCTCCTTGCCTCTCTCTGTCTCCCTCTGTCTCACTCTGTCTCTCTCCGCCTCTCTCCGTCTCTCTCTGTCTCTCTCTGTCTCTCTCTGTCTCTCTCAGTCTCTCTCCGCCTCTCTCCGTCTCTCTCCGGCTCTCTCTGTCCCTCTCTGTCTCTCTCTGTCTCTCTCTAACCCTCTGCCTCTCTGCCTCTCCCTGTCCCTCTCTGACTTTCTCTGTATTTCTCGGTGTCTCTCTGTCCCCCTCTGTCTCTCTCTGTCTCTCTCTGTCTCTCTCTCTTCCTCTCTCTGTCTCTCTCTGTCTCTCTCCATCTCTCTCTGCCTCTCTCTGGCCTTCTCTGACTTTCGCTGTCTTTCTCGATGTCTCTCCGTCACTCTCTGTCTCCCTCTATGTCTCGCTGTTTCTCGCTACTTCTCTCTGTCTCTCTCTGTCTCTTTCTGTCCCTCTCTGTCTCTCCTTGCCTCTCTCTGTCTCTCTCTGTCTCTCTCTGTCTCTCTCTGTCCCTCTCTATCTCTCGCCTTTTTTCTCTACTTCTCTCTGTCTCACTCTGTCTCTTTCTGTCCCTCTCTGTCTCTCCTTGCTTCTCTGTCTCTGTCTCTCTCTGTCTCTCTCCGCCTCTCTCGGTCTCTCTCCGTCTCTCTCTCTGTCTCTCTCAGCCTCTCTCCGTCTCTCTCTGTCTCTCTTTGTCTCTCACTGCCTCACTCTGCCTCTCTCTGTCCCTCTCTGTCTGTCTCTGTCTCTCTCCATCTCACTCATTCTCTCTTAGTCTCTCTTAGTCTCTCTCTGCCTCTATCTGCCTCTCTCTGTCCCTCACTGTCTGTCTCTCTCTCTCTCGGTCTCTCTATCTCACTCTGTCTCTCTCTGCCTCTCTCTGTCTATCCCGGTATCTGTCTCTGTCTCCCTGTCTCTCTCTACCTCTCTCTGTCTCTATCTGCCTCCCTCTGTCCCTCTCTGTCTCTTTCTGTCTCTCTCCGTCTCTGTCTCTTCTCTCCCTCTCTGTCTCTCCTTGCCTCTCTCTGTCTCCCTCTGTCTCTCTCTGTCTCTCTCTGTCTCTCTGTCTCTCTCTGTCTCTCTCCGTCTCTTTCTGCCTCTCTCTAACTCTCTGCCTCTCTCTGCCTCTCTCTGTCTCTCTCTGTGCCTCTCTGGCTCTTTTTTTTCTCTATCGATTTCTTCCTCTCTCCGTTTCTCTCTGTCTCGTTCTGTCTCTCTCTCGACCTCTCTCTGGCCTTCTCTGACTTTCTCTGTCTTTCTCGGTGTCTCTCTGTCACTCTTTGTCTCTCCTTGCCTCTCCCTATCTCTCTCTGTCTCTCTCCGCCTCTCTCCGTCTCTCTCTGTCCCTCTCTGTCTCTCTCTGTCTCTCTCTGCCTCTCTCTAACCCTCTGCCTCTCTCCGCCTCTCTCCGTCTCTCTCTGCCTCTCTCTGTCTCTCTCTGTGCCTCTCTCTGCCTCTCTCTGTCTCCCTCTGTCTCTGTCTCGCTCCGCCTCTCTCCGTCTCTCTCTGTCTCTCTCCGTCTCTCTCTGTCTCTCTCTGTCTCTCTCCGTCTCTCTCTGTCTCTCTCTCTCTCTGTCTGTCTCCGTCTCTGTCTATCTGCCTCTCTCTGTCCCTCTCTGTCCCGCTCTGACTTTCTCTGTCTTTCTCTGTCTTCCTCGGTGTCTCTCTGTCACTCTCTGTCTCCCTCCATCTCTCACTGTTTCTCTATACTTCTCTCTGTCTCTCTCTCTCTCTTTCTGTCCCTCTCTGTCTCTCCTTGCCTCTCTCTGTCTCCCTCTGTCTCACTCTGTCTCTCTCCGCCTCTCTCCGTCTCTCTCTGTCTCTCTCTGTCTCTCTCTGTCTGTCTCAGTCTCTCTCCGCCTCTCTCCGTCTCTCTCCGGCTCTCTCTGTCCCTCTCTGTCTCTCTCTGTCTCTCTCTAACCCTCTGCCTCTCTGCCTCTCCCTGTCCCTCTCTGACTTTCTCTGTATTTCTCGGTGTCTCTCTTTCACTCTCTGTCTCCCTCTATCTCTCGCTATTTCTCTCTACTTGTCTCTGTCTCTCTCTGTCTCTCTCTGTCTCTCTCTGTCTCTCTCTGTCTCTCTCTGTCCCTCTCTGTCTCTCTCTATCTCTCGTCTTTTCTCTCTACTTCTCTCTGTCTCTCTCTATCTCTTTCTGTCCCTCTCTGACTCTCCTTGCCTCTCTCTGTCTCTCTCTGTCTCTCTCTGCCTCTCTCTAACTCTCTGCCTCTCTCTGGCTCTCTTTATTTCTCTATCACGTTCTTCCTCTCTCCGTTTCTCTCTGTCTCGTTCTATCTCTCTCTCCACCTCTCTCTGCCTCTCGCTGGCCTTTTCTGACTTTCTCTGTCTTTCTCGGTGTCTCTCTGTCACTCTGTGTCTCCCTCTATCTCTCGCTGTTTCTCTCTATTTCACTCTGTCTCTCCCTCTTTCTGCCCCTCTCTGTCTCTCTCTGTCTCCCTCCGTCTCTCTCTCTCTGTCTCTCTCTGTCTCCCTCTGTCTCTCACTGCCTCACTCTGCCTCTCTCTGTCCCTCTCTGTCTGTCTCTGTCTCTCTCCATCTCACTCATTCTCTCTTAGTCTCTCTTAGTCTCTCTCTGCCTCTCTCTGCCTCTCTCTGTCCCTCACTGTCTGTCTCTCTCTCTCTCGGTCTCTCTATCTCACTCTGTCTCTCTCTGCCTCTCTCTGTCTCTCTCTGTCTCTCCCGGTCTCTGTCTCTGTCTCCCTGTCTCTCTCTACCTCTCTCTGTCTCTATCTGCCTCCCTCTGTCCCTCTCCGTCTCTTTCTGTCTCTCTCCGTCTCTGTCTCTTCTCTCCCTCTCTGTCTCTCCTTGCCTCTCTCTGTCTCCCTCTGTCTCTCTCTGTCTCTCTCTGTCTCTCTCTGTCTCTCTCTGTCTCTCTCCGTCTCTTTCTGCCTCTCTCTAACTCTCTGCCTCTCTCTGCCTCTCTCTGTCTCTCTCTGTGCCTCTCTGGCTCTTTTTTTTCTCTATCGATTTCTTCCTCTCTCCGTTTCTCTCTGTCTCGTTCTGTCTCTCTCTCCACCTCTCTCTGGCCTTCTCTGACTTTCTCTGTCTTTCTCGGTGTCTCTCTGTCACTCTTTGTCTCTCCTTGCCTCTCCCTATCTCTCTCTGTCTCTCTCCGCCTCTCTCCGTCTCTCTCTGTCCCTCTCTGTCTCTCTCTGTCTCTCTCTGCCTCTCTCTAACCCTCTGCCTCTCTCCGCCTCTCTCCGTCTCTCTCTGTCTCTCTCTGTCTCTATCTGTCTCTCTCTGTCTCCCTCTGTCTCTCTCTGTCTCTCTCTGTCTCCCTCCGTCTCTCTCTCTCTGTCTCTCTCTGTCTCTCTTTGTCTCTCTCTGCCTCTCTCTGTCCCGCTCTGTCTGTCTCTATCTCTCTCTGTCTCTCCCTGTCCCTCTCTGACTTTCTCTGTCTTTCTCGGTGTCTCTCTGTCACGCCCTCTCTCCCTCTACCTCTCGCTGTATCTCTCTGCTTCTCTCTGCCTCTCTCTGGCTCTGGTTGTTTCTCCATCTCTCTCTCCCTTTCTCCGTTCCTCTCTTGCTCTCTTTGTGTCTGTATCTCTCTCTGTCTGTCTCTGTCTCTCCTTGCCTCTCCCTGTCCCTCTCTGACTTGCTCTGTCTTTCTCGGTGTCTCTCTGTCACTCTCTGTCTCTCTCTATCTCTCGCTGTTTCTCTCTACTTGTCTCTGTCTCACTCTGTCTCTTTCTGTCCCTCTCTGTCTCTCCTTGCCTCTCTGTCTCTGTCTCTCTCTGTCTCTCTCCGCCTCTCTCGGTCTCTCTCCGTCTCTCTCTCTGTCTCTCTCAGCCTCTCTCCGTCTCTCTCTGTCTCTCTTTGTCTCTCACTGCCTCACTCTGCCTCTCTCTGTCCCTCTCTGTCTGTCTCTGTCTCTCTCCATCTCACTCATTCTCTCTTAGTCTCTCTTAGTCTCTCTCTGCCTCTATCTGCCTCTCTCTGTCCCTCACTGTCTGTCTCTCTCTCTCTCTCTCGGTCTCTCTATCTCACTCTGTCTCTCTCTGCCTCTCTCTGTCTCTCCCGGTCTCTGTCTCTGTCTCCCTGTCTCTCTCTACCTCTCTCTGTCTCTATCTGCCTCCCTCTGTCCCTCTCTGTCTCTTTCTGTCTCTCTCCGTCTCTGTCTCTTCTCTCCCTCTCTGTCTCTCCTTGCCTCTCTCTGTCTCCCTCTGTCTCTCTCTGTCTCTCTCTGTCTCTCTCTGTCTCTCTCTAACTCTCTCTGTCTCTCTCTGCCTCTCTCTAACTCTCTGCCTCTCTCTGTCTCTCTCTGTGCCTCTCTGGCTCTTTTTTTTCTCTATCGATTTCTTCCTCTCTCCGTTTCTCTCTGTCTCGTTCTGTCTCTCTCTCCACCTCTCTCTGGCCTTCTCTGACTTTCTCTGTCTTTCTCGGGGTCTCTCTGTCACTCTCTGTCTCTCCTTGCCTCTCCCTATCTCTCTCTGTCTCTCTCCGCCTCTCTCCGTCTCTCTCTGTCCCTCTCTGTCTCTCTCTGTCTCTCTCTGCCTCTCTCTAACCCTCTGCCTCTCTCCGCCTCTCTCCGTCTCTCTCTGCCTCTCTCTGTCTCTCTCTGTGCCTCTCTCTGCCTCTCTCTGTCTCCCTCTGTCTCTGTCTCGCTCCGCCTCTCTCCGTCTCTCTCTGTCTCTCTCTGTCTCTCTCCGTCTCTCTCTGTCTCTCTCTGTCTCTCCTTGCCTCTCTCTGTCCCCCTCTGTCTCTCTCTGTCTCTCTCTGTCTCTCTCTCTTCCTCTCTCTGTCTCTCTCTGTCTCTCTCCATCTCTCTCTGCCTCTCTCTGGCCTTCTCTGACTTTCGCTGTCTTTCTCGATGTCTCTCCGTCACTCTCTGTCTCCCTCTATGTCTCGCTGTTTCTCGCTACTTCTCTCTGTCTCTCTCTGTCTCTTTCTGTCCCTCTCTGTCTCTCCTTGCCTCTCTCTGTCTCTCTCTGTCTCTCTCTGTCTCTCTCTGTCCCTCTCTATCTCTCGCCTTTTTTCTCTACTTCTCTCTGTCTCACTCTGTCTCTTTCTGTCCCTCTCTGTCTCTCCTTGCTTCTCTGTCTCTGTCTCTCTCTGTCTCTCTCCGCCTCTCTCGGTCTCTCTCCGTCTCTCTCTCTGTCTCTCTCAGCCTCTCTCCGTCTCTCTCTGTCTCTCTTTGTCTCTCACTGCCTCACTCTGCCTCTCTCTGTCCCTCTCTGTCTGTCTCTGTCTCTCTCCATCTCACTCATTCTCTCTTAGTCTCTCTTAGTCTCTCTCTGCCTCTATCTGCCTCTCTCTGTCCCTCACTGTCTGTCTCTCTCTCTCTCGGTCTCTCTATCTCACTCTGTCTCTCTCTGCCTCTCTCTGTCTATCCCGGTATCTGTCTCTGTCTCCCTGTCTCTCTCTACCTCTCTCTGTCTCTATCTGCCTCCCTCTGTCCCTCTCTGTCTCTTTCTGTCTCTCTCCGTCTCTGTCTCTTCTCTCCCTCTCTGTCTCTCCTTGCCTCTCTCTGTCTCCCTCTGTCTCTCTCTGTCTCTCTCTGTCTCTCTCTGTCTCTCTCTGTCTCTCTCCGTCTCTTTCTGCCTCTCTCTAACTCTCTGCCTCTCTCTGCCTCTCTCTGTCTCTCTCTGTGCCTCTCTGGCTCTTTTTTTTCTCTATCGATTTCTTCCTCTCTCCGTTTCTCTCTGTCTCGTTCTGTCTCTCTCTCCACCTCTCTCTCGCCTTCTCTGACTTTCTCTGTCTTTCTCGGTGTCTCTCTGTCACTCTTTGTCTCTCCTTGCCTCTCCCTATCTCTCTCTGTCTCTCTCCGCCTCTCTCCGTCTCTCTCTGTCCCTCTCTGTCTCTCTCTGTCTCTCTCTGCCTCTCTCTAACCCTCTGCCTCTCTCCGCCTCTCTCCGTCTCTCTCTGTCTCTCTCTGTCTCTATCTGTCTCTCTCTGTCTCCCTCTGTCTCTCTCTGTCTCTCTCTGTCTCCCTCCGTCTCTCTCTCTCTGTCTCTCTCTGTCTCTCTTTGTCTCTCTCTGCCTCTCTCTGTCCCGCTCTGTCTGTCTCTATCTCTCTCTGTCTCTCCCTGTCCCTCTCTGACTTTCTCTGTCTTTCTCGGTGTCTCTCTGTCACGCCCTCTCTCCCTCTACCTCTCGCTGTATCTCTCTGCTTCTCTCTGCCTCTCTCTGGCTCTGGTTGTTTCTCCATCTCTCTCTCCCTTTCTCCGTTCCTCTCTTGCTCTCTTTGTGTCTGTATCTCTCTCTGTCTGTCTCTGTCTCTCCTTGCCTCTCCCTGTCCCTCTCTGACTTGCTCTGTCTTTCTCGGTGTCTCTCTGTCACTCTCTGTCTCTCTCTATCTCTCGCTGTTTCTCTCTACTTGTCTCTGTCTCACTCTGTCTCTTTCTGTCCCTCTCTGTCTCTCCTTGCCTCTCTGTCTCTGTCTCTCTCTGTCTCTCTCCGCCTCTCTCGGTCTCTCTCCGTCTCTCTCTCTGTCTCTCTCAGCCTCTCTCCGTCTCTCTCTGTCTCTCTTTGTCTCTCACTGCCTCACTCTGCCTCTCTCTGTCCCTCTCTGTCTGTCTCTGTCTCTCTCCATCTCACTCATTCTCTCTTAGTCTCTCTTAGTCTCTCTCTGCCTCTATCTGCCTCTCTCTGTCCCTCACTGTCTGTCTCTCTCTCTCTCTCTCTCGGTCTCTCTATCTCACTCTGTCTCTCTCTGCCTCTCTCTGTCTCTCCCGGTCTCTGTCTCTGTCTCCCTGTCTCTCTCTACCTCTCTCTGTCTCTATCTGCCTCCCTCTGTCCCTCTCTGTCTCTTTCTGTCTCTCTCCGTCTCTGTCTCTTCTCTCCCTCTCTGTCTCTCCTTGCCTCTCTCTGTCTCCCTCTGTCTCTCTCTGTCTCTCTCTGTCTCTCTCTGTCTCTCTCTGTCTCTCTCTAACTCTCTCTGTCTCTCTCTGCCTCTCTCTAACTCTCTGCCTCTCTCTGTCTCTCTCTGTGCCTCTCTGGCTCTTTTTTTTCTCTATCGATTTCTTCCTCTCTCCGTTTCTCTCTGTCTCGTTCTGTCTCTCTCTCCACCTCTCTCTGGCCTTCTCTGACTTTCTCTGTCTCTCTCAGCCTCTCTCCGTCTCTCTCTGTCTCTCTTTGTCTCTCACTGCCTCACTCTGCCTCTCTCTGTCCCTCTCTGTCTGTCTCTGTCTCTCTCCATCTCACTCATTCTCTCTTAGTCTCTCTTAGTCTCTCTCTGCCTCTATCTGCCTCTCTCTGTCCCTCACTGTCTGTCTCTCTCTCTCTCTCTCTCGGTCTCTCTATCTCACTCTGTCTCTCTCTGCCTCTCTCTGTCTCTCCCGGTCTCTGTCTCTGTCTCCCTGTCTCTCTCTACCTCTCTCTGTCTCTATCTGCCTCCCTCTGTCCCTCTCTGTCTCTTTCTGTCTCTCTCCGTCTCTGTCTCTTCTCTCCCTCTCTGTCTCTCCTTGCCTCTCTCTGTCTCCCTCTGTCTCACTCTGTCTCTCTCTGTCTCTCTCTGTCTCTCTCTAACTCTCTCTGTCTCTCTCTGCCTCTCTCTAACTCTCTGCCTCTCTCTGTCTCTCTCTGTGCCTCTCTGGCTCTTTTTTTTCTCTATCGATTTCTTCCTCTCTCCGTTTCTCTCTGTCTCGTTCTGTCTCTCTCTCCACCTCTCTCTGGCCTTCTCTGACTTTCTCTGTCTTTCTCGGTGTCTCTCTGTCACTCTCTGTCTCTCCTTGCCTCTCCCTATCTCTCTCTGTCTCTCTCCGCCTCTCTCCGTCTCTCTCTGTCCCTCTCTGTCTCTCTCTGTCTCTCTCTGCCTCTCTCTAACCCTCTGCCTCTCTCCGCCTCTCTCCGTCTCTCTCTGCCTCTCTCTGTCTCTCTCTGTGCCTCTCTCTGCCTCTCTCTGTCTCCCTCTGTCTCTGTCTCGCTCCGCCTCTCTCCGTCTCTCTCTGTCTCTCTCTGTCTCTCTCCGTCTCTCTCTGTCTCTCTCTGTCTCTCCTTGCCTCTCTCTGTCCCCCTCTGTCTCTCTCTGTCTCTCTCTGTCTCTCTCTCTTCCTCTCTCTGTCTCTCTCTGTCTCTCTCCATCTCTCTCTGCCTCTCTCTGGCCTTCTCTGACTTTCGCTGTCTTTCTCGATGTCTCTCCGTCACTCTCTGTCTCCCTCTATGTCTCGCTGTTTCTCGCTACTTCTCTCTGTCTCTCTCTGTCTCTTTCTGTCCCTCTCTGTCTCTCCTTGCCTCTCTCTGTCTCTCTCTGTCTCTCTCTGTCTCTCTCTGTCCCTCTCTATCTCTCGCCTTTTTTCTCTACTTCTCTCTGTCTCACTCTGTCTCTTTCTGTCCCTCTCTGTCTCTCCTTGCTTCTCTGTCTCTGTCTCTCTCTGTCTCTCTCCGCCTCTCTCGGTCTCTCTCCGTCTCTCTCTCTGTCTCTCTCAGCCTCTCTCCGTCTCTCTCTGTCTCTCTTTGTCTCTCACTGCCTCACTCTGCCTCTCTCTGTCCCTCTCTGTCTGTCTCTGTCTCTCTCCATCTCACTCATTCTCTCTTAGTCTCTCTTAGTCTCTCTCTGCCTCTATCTGCCTCTCTCTGTCCCTCACTGTCTGTCTCTCTCTCTCTCTCGGTCTCTCTATCTCACTCTGTCTCTCTCTGCCTCTCTCTGTCTATCCCGGTATCTGTCTCTGTCTCCCTGTCTCTCTCTACCTCTCTCTGTCTCTATCTGCCTCCCTCTGTCCCTCTCTGTCTCTTTCTGTCTCTCTCCGTCTCTGTCTCTTCTCTCCCTCTCTGTCTCTCCTTGCCTCTCTCTGTCTCCCTCTGTCTCTCTCTGTCTCTCTCTGTCTCTCTCTGTCTCTCTCTGTCTCTCTCCGTCTCTTTCTGCCTCTCTCTAACTCTCTGCCTCTCTCTGCCTCTCTCTGTCTCTCTCTGTGCCTCTCTGGCTCTTTTTTTTCTCTATCGATTTCTTCCTCTCTCCGTTTCTCTCTGTCTCGTTCTGTCTCTCTCTCCACCTCTCTCTCGCCTTCTCTGACTTTCTCTGTCTTTCTCGGTGTCTCTCTGTCACTCTTTGTCTCTCCTTGCCTCTCCCTATCTCTCTCTGTCTCTCTCCGCCTCTCTCCGTCTCTCTCTGTCCCTCTCTGTCTCTCTCTGTCTCTCTCTGCCTCTCTCTAACCCTCTGCCTCTCTCCGCCTCTCTCCGTCTCTCTCTGTCTCTCTCTGTCTCTATCTGTCTCTCTCTGTCTCCCTCTGTCTCTCTCTGTCTCTCTCTGTCTCCCTCCGTCTCTCTCTCTCTGTCTCTCTCTGTCTCTCTTTGTCTCTCTCTGCCTCTCTCTGTCCCGCTCTGTCTGTCTCTATCTCTCTCTGTCTCTCCCTGTCCCTCTCTGACTTTCTCTGTCTTTCTCGGTGTCTCTCTGTCACGCCCTCTCTCCCTCTACCTCTCGCTGTATCTCTCTGCTTCTCTCTGCCTCTCTCTGGCTCTGGTTGTTTCTCCATCTCTCTCTCCCTTTCTCCGTTCCTCTCTTGCTCTCTTTGTGTCTGTATCTCTCTCTGTCTGTCTCTGTCTCTCCTTGCCTCTCCCTGTCCCTCTCTGACTTGCTCTGTCTTTCTCGGTGTCTCTCTGTCACTCTCTGTCTCTCTCTATCTCTCGCTGTTTCTCTCTACTTGTCTCTGTCTCACTCTGTCTCTTTCTGTCCCTCTCTGTCTCTCCTTGCCTCTCTGTCTCTGTCTCTCTCTGTCTCTCTCCGCCTCTCTCGGTCTCTCTCCGTCTCTCTCTCTGTCTCTCTCAGCCTCTCTCCGTCTCTCTCTGTCTCTCTTTGTCTCTCACTGCCTCACTCTGCCTCTCTCTGTCCCTCTCTGTCTGTCTCTGTCTCTCTCCATCTCACTCATTCTCTCTTAGTCTCTCTTAGTCTCTCTCTGCCTCTATCTGCCTCTCTCTGTCCCTCACTGTCTGTCTCTCTCTCTCTCTCTCTCGGTCTCTCTATCTCACTCTGTCTCTCTCTGCCTCTCTCTGTCTCTCCCGGTCTCTGTCTCTGTCTCCCTGTCTCTCTCTACCTCTCTCTGTCTCTATCTGCCTCCCTCTGTCCCTCTCTGTCTCTTTCTGTCTCTCTCCGTCTCTGTCTCTTCTCTCCCTCTCTGTCTCTCCTTGCCTCTCTCTGTCTCCCTCTGTCTCTCTCTGTCTCTCTCTGTCTCTCTCTGTCTCTCTCTGTCTCTCTCTAACTCTCTCTGTCTCTCTCTGCCTCTCTCTAACTCTCTGCCTCTCTCTGTCTCTCTCTGTGCCTCTCTGGCTCTTTTTTTTCTCTATCGATTTCTTCCTCTCTCCGTTTCTCTCTGTCTCGTTCTGTCTCTCTCTCCACCTCTCTCTGGCCTTCTCTGACTTTCTCTGTCTCTCTCAGCCTCTCTCCGTCTCTCTCTGTCTCTCTTTGTCTCTCACTGCCTCACTCTGCCTCTCTCTGTCCCTCTCTGTCTGTCTCTGTCTCTCTCCATCTCACTCATTCTCTCTTAGTCTCTCTTAGTCTCTCTCTGCCTCTATCTGCCTCTCTCTGTCCCTCACTGTCTGTCTCTCTCTCTCTCTCTCTCGGTCTCTCTATCTCACTCTGTCTCTCTCTGCCTCTCTCTGTCTCTCCCGGTCTCTGTCTCTGTCTCCCTGTCTCTCTCTACCTCTCTCTGTCTCTATCTGCCTCCCTCTGTCCCTCTCTGTCTCTTTCTGTCTCTCTCCGTCTCTGTCTCTTCTCTCCCTCTCTGTCTCTCCTTGCCTCTCTCTGTCTCCCTCTGTCTCACTCTGTCTCTCTCTGTCTCTCTCTGTCTCTCTCTAACTCTCTCTGTCTCTCTCTGCCTCTCTCTAACTCTCTGCCTCTCTCTGTCTCTCTCTGTGCCTCTCTGGCTCTTTTTTTTCTCTATCGATTTCTTCCTCTCTCCGTTTCTCTCTGTCTCGTTCTGTCTCTCTCTCCACCTCTCTCTGGCCTTCTCTGACTTTCTCTGTCTTTCTCGGTGTCTCTCTGTCACTCTCTGTCTCTCCTTGCCTCTCCCTATCTCTCTCTGTCTCTCTCCGCCTCTCTCCGTCTCTCTCTGTCCCTCTCTGTCTCTCTCTGTCTCTCTCTGCCTCTCTCTAACCCTCTGCCTCTCTCCGCCTCTCTCCGTCTCTCTCTGCCTCTCTCTGTCTCTCTCTGTGCCTCTCTCTGCCTCTCTCTGTCTCCCTCTGTCTCTGTCTCGCTCCGCCTCTCTCCGTCTCTCTCTGTCTCTCTCTGTCTCTCTCCGTCTCTCTCTGTCTCTCTCTGTCTCTCCTTGCCTCTCTCTGTCCCCCTCTGTCTCTCTCTGTCTCTCTCTGTCTCTCTCTCTTCCTCTCTCTGTCTCTCTCTGTCTCTCTCCATCTCTCTCTGCCTCTCTCTGGCCTTCTCTGACTTTCGCTGTCTTTCTCGATGTCTCTCCGTCACTCTCTGTCTCCCTCTATGTCTCGCTGTTTCTCGCTACTTCTCTCTGTCTCTCTCTGTCTCTTTCTGTCCCTCTCTGTCTCTCCTTGCCTCTCTCTGTCTCTCTCTGTCTCTCTCTGTCTCTCTCTGTCCCTCTCTATCTCTCGCCTTTTTTCTCTACTTCTCTCTGTCTCACTCTGTCTCTTTCTGTCCCTCTCTGTCTCTCCTTGCTTCTCTGTCTCTGTCTCTCTCTGTCTCTCTCCGCCTCTCTCGGTCTCTCTCCGTCTCTCTCTCTGTCTCTCTCAGCCTCTCTCCGTCTCTCTCTGTCTCTCTTTGTCTCTCACTGCCTCACTCTGCCTCTCTCTGTCCCTCTCTGTCTGTCTCTGTCTCTCTCCATCTCACTCATTCTCTCTTAGTCTCTCTTAGTCTCTCTCTGCCTCTATCTGCCTCTCTCTGTCCCTCACTGTCTGTCTCTCTCTCTCTCTCGGTCTCTCTATCTCACTCTGTCTCTCTCTGCCTCTCTCTGTCTATCCCGGTATCTGTCTCTGTCTCCCTGTCTCTCTCTACCTCTCTCTGTCTCTATCTGCCTCCCTCTGTCCCTCTCTGTCTCTTTCTGTCTCTCTCCGTCTCTGTCTCTTCTCTCCCTCTCTGTCTCTCCTTGCCTCTCTCTGTCTCCCTCTGTCTCTCTCTGTCTCTCTCTGTCTCTCTCTGTCTCTCTCTGTCTCTCTCCGTCTCTTTCTGCCTCTCTCTAACTCTCTGCCTCTCTCTGCCTCTCTCTGTCTCTCTCTGTGCCTCTCTGGCTCTTTTTTTTCTCTATCGATTTCTTCCTCTCTCCGTTTCTCTCTGTCTCGTTCTGTCTCTCTCTCCACCTCTCTCTGGCCTTCTCTGACTTTCTCTGTCTTTCTCGGTGTCTCTCTGTCACTCTTTGTCTCTCCTTGCCTCTCCCTATCTCTCTCTGTCTCTCTCCGCCTCTCTCCGTCTCTCTCTGTCCCTCTCTGTCTCTCTCTGTCTCTCTCTGCCTCTCTCTAACCCTCTGCCTCTCTCCGCCTCTCTCCGTCTCTCTCTGTCTCTCTCTGTCTCTATCTGTCTCTCTCTGTCTCCCTCTGTCTCTCTCTGTCTCTCTCTGTCTCCCTCCGTCTCTCTCTCTCTGTCTCTCTCTGTCTCTCTTTGTCTCTCTCTGCCTCTCTCTGTCCCGCTCTGTCTGTCTCTATCTCTCTCTGTCTCTCCCTGTCCCTCTCTGACTTTCTCTGTCTTTCTCGGTGTCTCTCTGTCACGCCCTCTCTCCCTCTACCTCTCGCTGTATCTCTCTGCTTCTCTCTGCCTCTCTCTGGCTCTGGTTGTTTCTCCATCTCTCTCTCCCTTTCTCCGTTCCTCTCTTGCTCTCTTTGTGTCTGTATCTCTCTCTGTCTGTCTCTGTCTCTCCTTGCCTCTCCCTGTCCCTCTCTGACTTGCTCTGTCTTTCTCGGTGTCTCTCTGTCACTCTCTGTCTCTCTCTATCTCTCGCTGTTTCTCTCTACTTGTCTCTGTCTCACTCTGTCTCTTTCTGTCCCTCTCTGTCTCTCCTTGCCTCTCTGTCTCTGTCTCTCTCTGTCTCTCTCCGCCTCTCTCGGTCTCTCTCCGTCTCTCTCTCTGTCTCTCTCAGCCTCTCTCCGTCTCTCTCTGTCTCTCTTTGTCTCTCACTGCCTCACTCTGCCTCTCTCTGTCCCTCTCTGTCTGTCTCTGTCTCTCTCCATCTCACTCATTCTCTCTTAGTCTCTCTTAGTCTCTCTCTGCCTCTATCTGCCTCTCTCTGTCCCTCACTGTCTGTCTCTCTCTCTCTCTCTCGGTCTCTCTATCTCACTCTGTCTCTCTCTGCCTCTCTCTGTCTCTCCCGGTCTCTGTCTCTGTCTCCCTGTCTCTCTCTACCTCTCTCTGTCTCTATCTGCCTCCCTCTGTCCCTCTCTGTCTCTTTCTGTCTCTCTCCGTCTCTGTCTCTTCTCTCCCTCTCTGTCTCTCCTTGCCTCTCTCTGTCTCCCTCTGTCTCTCTCTGTCTCTCTCTGTCTCTCTCTGTCTCTCTCTAACTCTCTCTGTCTCTCTCTGCCTCTCTCTAACTCTCTGCCTCTCTCTGTCTCTCTCTGTGCCTCTCTGGCTCTTTTTTTTCTCTATCGATTTCTTCCTCTCTCCGTTTCTCTCTGTCTCGTTCTGTCTCTCTCTCCACCTCTCTCTGGCCTTCTCTGACTTTCTCTGTCTCTCTCAGCCTCTCTCCGTCTCTCTCTGTCTCTCTTTGTCTCTCACTGCCTCACTCTGCCTCTCTCTGTCCCTCTCTGTCTGTCTCTGTCTCTCTCCATCTCACTCATTCTCTCTTAGTCTCTCTTAGTCTCTCTCTGCCTCTATCTGCCTCTCTCTGTCCCTCACTGTCTGTCTCTCTCTCTCTCTCTCGGTCTCTCTATCTCACTCTGTCTCTCTCTGCCTCTCTCTGTCTCTCCCGGTCTCTGTCTCTGTCTCCCTGTCTCTCTCTACCTCTCTCTGTCTCTATCTGCCTCCCTCTGTCCCTCTCTGTCTCTTTCTGTCTCTCTCCGTCTCTGTCTCTTCTCTCCCTCTCTGTCTCTCCTTGCCTCTCTCTGTCTCCCTCTGTCTCACTCTGTCTCTCTCTGTCTCTCTCTGTCTCTCTCTAACTCTCTCTGTCTCTCTCTGCCTCTCTCTAACTCTCTGCCTCTCTCTGTCTCTCTCTTTGCCTCTCTGGCTCTTTTTTTTCTCTATCGATTTCTTCCTCTCTCCGTTTCTCTCTGTCTCGTTCTGTCTCTCTCTCCACCTCTCTCTGGCCTTCTCTGACTTTCTCTGTCTTTCTCGGTGTCTCTCTGTCACTCTCTGTCTCTCCTTGCCTCTCCCTATCTCTCTCTGTCTCTCTCCGCCTCTCTCCGTCTCTCTCTGTCCCTCTCTGTCTCTCTCTGTCTCTCTCTGCCTCTCTCTAACCCTCTGCCTCTCTCCGCCTCTCTCCGTCTCTCTCTGCCTCTCTCTGTCTCTCTCTGTGCCTCTCTCTGCCTCTCTCTGTCTCCCTCTGTCTTTGTCTCGCTCCGCCTCTCTCCGTCTCTCTCTGCCTCTCTCTAACTCTCTGCCTCTCTCTGCCTCTCTCTGTCTCTCTCTGTGCCTCTCTGGCTCTTTTTTTTCTCTATCGATTTCTTCCTCTCTCCGTTTCTCTCTGTCTCGTTCTGTCTCTCTCTCCACCTCTCTCTGGCCTTCTCTGACTTTCTCTGTCTTTCTCGGTGTCTCTCTGTCACTCTCTGTCTCTCCTTGCCTCTCCCTATCTCTCTCTGTCTCTCTCCGCCTCTCTCCGTCTCTCTCTGTCCCTCTTCGTCTCTCTCTGTCTCTCTCTGCCTCTCTCTAACCCTCTGCCTCTCTCCGCCTCTCTCAGTCTCTCTCTGCCTCTCTCTGTCTCTCTCTGTGCCTCTCTCTGCCTCTCTCTGTCTCCCTCTGTCTCTGTCTCGCTCCGCCTCTCTCCGTCTCTCTCTGTCTCTCTCTGTCTCTCTCCGTCTCTCTCTGTCTCTCTCTCTCTCTGTCTGTCTCCGTCTCTGTCTATCTGCCTCTCTCTGTCCCGCTCTGACTTTCTCTGTCTTTCTCTGTCTTCCTCCGTGTCTCTCTGTCACTCTCTGTCTCCCTCCATCTCTCACTGTTTCTCTATACTTCTCTCTGTCTCTCTCTCTCTCTTTCTGTCCCTCTCTGTCTCTCCTTGCCTCTCTCTGTCTCCCTCTGTCTCACTCTGTCTCTCTCCGCCTCTCTCCGTCTCTCTCCGGCTCTCTCTGTCCCTCTCTGTCTCTCTCTGTCTCTCTCTAACCCTCTGCCTCTCTGCCTCTCCCTGTCCCTCTCTGACTTTCTCTGTATTTCTCGGTGTCTCTCTTTCACTCTCTGTCTCCCTCTATCTCTCGCTATTTCTCTCTACTTGTCTCTGTCTCTCTCTGTCTCTTTCTGTCCCTCTCTGTCTCTCTCCGTCTCTTTCTGTCCCTCTCTGTCTCTCCTTGCCTCTCTCTGTCCCCCTCTGTCTCTCTCTGTCTCTCTCTGTCTCTCTCTCTTCCTCTCTCTGTCTCTCTCTGTCTCTCTCCACCTCTCTCTGCCTCTCTCTGGCCTTCTCTGACTTTCGCTGTCTTTCTCGATGTCTCTCCGTCACTCTCTGTCTCCCTCTATGTCTCGCTGTTTCTCGCTACTTCTCTCTGTCTCTCTCTGTCTCTTTCTGTCCCTCTCTGTCTCTCCTTGCCTCTCTCTGTCTCTCTCTGTCTCTCTCTGTCTCTCTCTGTCCCTCTCTATCTCTCGCCTTTTTTCTCTACTTCTCTCTGTCTCACTCTGTCTCTTTCTGTCCCTCTCTGTCTCTCCTTGCCTCTCTGTCTCTGTCTCTCTCTGTCTCTCTCCGCCTCTCTCGGTCTCTCTCCGTCTCTCTCTCTCTGTCTCTCTCAGCCTCTCTCCGTCTCTCTCTGTCTCTCTTTGTCTCTCACTGCCTCACTCTGCCTCTCTCTGTCCCTCTCTGTCTGTCTCTGTCTCTCTCCATCTCACTCATTCTCTCCTAGTCTCTCTTAGTCTCTCTCTGCCTCTATCTGCCTCTCTCTGTCCCTCACTGTCTGTCTCTCTCTCTCTCGGTCTCTCTATCTCACTCTGTCTCTCTCTGCCTCTCTCTGTCTCTCCCGGTCTCTGTCTCTGTCTCCCTGTCTCTCTCTACCTCTCTCTGTCTCTATCTGCCTCCCTCTGTCCCTCTCTGTCTCTTTCTGTCTCTCTCCGTCTCTGTCTCTTCTCTCCCTCTCTGTCTCTCCTTGCCTCTCTCTGTCTCCCTCTGTCTCTCTCTGTCTCTCTCTGTCTCTCTCTGTCTCTCTCTGTCTCTCTCCGTCTCTCTCTGCCTCTCTCTAACTCTCTGCCTCTCTCTGCCTCTCTCTGTCTCTCTCTGTGCCTCTCTGGCTCTTTTTTTTCTCTATCGATTTCTTCCTCTCTCCGTTTCTCTCTGTCTCGTTCTGTCTCTCTCTCCACCTCTCTCTGGCCTTCTCTGACTTTCTCTGTCTTTCTCGGTGTCTCTCTGTCACTCTCTGTCTCTCCTTGCCTCTCCCTATCTCTCTCTGTCTCTCTCCGCCTCTCTCCGTCTCTCTCTGTCCCTCTTCGTCTCTCTCTGTCTCTCTCTGCCTCTCTCTAACCCTCTGCCTCTCTCCGCCTCTCTCCGTCTCTCTCTGCCTCTCTCTGTCTCTCTCTGTGCCTCTCTCTGCCTCTCTCTGTCTCCCTCTGTCTCTGTCTCGCTCCGCCTCTCTCCGTCTCTCTCTGTCTCTCTCTGTCTCTCTCCGTCTCTCTCTGTCTCTCTCTCTCTCTGTCTGTCTCCGTCTCTGTCTATCTGCCTCTCTCTGTCCCGCTCTGACTTTCTCTGTCTTTCTCTGTCTTCCTCGGTGTCTCTCTGTCACTCTCTTTCTCCCTCCATCTCTCACTGTTTCTCTATACTTCTCTCTGTCTCTCTCTCTCTCTCTTTCTGTCCCTCTCTGTCTCTCCTTGCCTCTCTCTGTCTCCCTCTGTCTCACTCTGTCTCTCTCCGCCTCTCTCCGTCTCTCTCTGTCTCTCTCTGTCTCTCTCTGTCTCTCTCAGTCTCTCTCCGCCTCTCTCCGTCTCTCTCCGGCTCTCTCTGTCCCTCTCTGTCTCTCTCTGTCTCTCTCTAACCCTCTGCCTCTCTGCCTCTCCCTGTCCCGCTCTGACTTTCTCTGTATTTCTCGGTGTCTCTCTTTCACTCTCTGTCTCCCTCTATCTCTCGCTATTTCTCTCTACTTGTCTCTGTCTCTCTCTGTCTCTTTCTGTCCATCTCTGTCTCTCTCCGTCTCTTTCTGTCCCTCTCTGTCTCTCCTTGCCTCTCTCTGTCCCCCTCTGTCTCTCTCTGTCTCTCTCTGTCTCTCTCTCTTCCTCTCTCTGTCTCTCTCTGTCTCTCTCCACCTCTCTCTGCCTCTCTCTGGCCTTCTCTGACTTTCGCTGTCTTTCTCGATGTCTCTCCGTCACTCTCTGTCTCCCTCTATGTCTCGCTGTTTCTCGCTACTTCTCTCTGTCTCTCTCTGTCTCTTTCTGTCCCTCTCTGTCTCTCCTTGCCTCTCTCTGTCTCTCTCTGTCTCTCTCTGTCTCTCTCTGTCCCTCTCTATCTCTCGCCTTTTTTCTCTACTTCTCTCTGTCACACTCTGTCTCTTTCTGTCCCTCTCTGTCTCTCTTTGTCTCTCACTGCCTCACTCTGCCTCTCTCTGTCCCTCTCTGTCTGTCTCTGTCTCTCTCCATCTCACTCATTCTCTCCTAGTCTCTCTTAGTCTCTCTCTGCCTCTATCTGCCTCTCTCTGTCCCTCACTGTCTGTCTCTCTCTCTCTCGGTCTCTGTATCTCACTCTGTCTCTCTCTGCCTCTCTCTGTCTCTCCCGGTCTCTGTCTCTGTCTCCCTGTCTCTCTCTACCTCTCTCTGTCTCTATCTGCCTCCCTCTGTCCCTCTCTGTCTCTTTCTGTCTCTCTCCGTCTCTGTCTCTTCTCTCCCTCTCTGTCTCTCCTTGCCTCTCTCTGTCTCCCTCTGTCTCTCTCTGTCTCTCTCTGTCTCTCTCTGTCTCTCTCCGTCTCTCTCTGCCTCTCTCTAACTCTCTGCCTCTCTCTGCCTCTCTCTGTCTCTCTCTGTGCCTCTCTGGCTCTTTTTTTTCTCTATCGATTTCTTCCTCTCTCCGTTTCTCTCTGTCTCGTTCTGTCTCTCTCTCCACCTCTCTCTGGCCTTCTCTGACTTTCTCTGTCTTTCTCGGTGTCTCTCTGTCACTCTCTGTCTCTCCTTGCCTCTCCCTATCTCTCTCTGTCTCTCTCCGCCTCTCTCCGTCTCTCTCTGTCCCTCTCTGTCTCTCTCTGCCTCTCTCTAACCCTCTGCCTCTCTCCGCCTCTCTCCGTCTCTCTCTGCCTCTCTCTGTCTCTCTCTGTGCCTCTCTCTGCCTCTCTCTGTCTCCCTCTGTCTCTGTCTCGCTCCGCCTCTCTCCGTCTCTCTCTGTCTCTCTCTGTCTCTCTCCGTCTCTCTCTGTCTCTCTCTGTCTCTCTCCGTCACTCTCTGTCTCTCTCTCTCTCTGTCTGTCTCCGTCTCTGTCTATCTGCCTCTCTCTGTCCCTCTCTGTCCCGCTCTGACTTTCTCTGTCTTTCTCTGTCTTCCTCGGTGTCTCTCTGTCACTCTCTGTCTCCCTCCATCTCTCACTGTTTCTCTATACTTCTCTCTGTCTCTCTCTCTCTCTTTCTGTCCCTCTCTGTCTCTCCTTGCCTCTCTCTGTCTCCCTCTGTCTCACTCTGTCTCTCTCCGCCTCTCTCCGTCTCTCTCTGTCTCTCTCTGTCTCTCTCTGTCTCTCTCAGTCTCTCTCCGCCTCTCTCCGTCTCTCTCCGGCTCTCTCTGTCCCTCTCTGTCTCTCTCTGTCTCTCTCTAACCCTCTGCCTCTCTGCCTCTCCCTGTCCCTCTCTGACTTTCTCTGTATTTCTCGGTGTCTCTCTTTCACTCTCTGTCTCCCTCTATCTCTCGCTATTTCTCTCTACTTGTCTCTGTCTCTCTCTGTCTCTCTCTGTCTCTCTCTGTCTCTCTCTGTCTCTCTCTGTCTCTCTCTGTCCCTCTCTGTCTCTCTCTATCTCTCGCCTTTTCTCTCTACTTCTCTCTGTCTCTCTCTATCTCTTTCTGTCCCTCTCTGACTCTCCTTGCCTCTCTCTGTCTCTCTCTGTCTCTCTCTGCCTCTCTCTAACTCTCTGCCTCTCTCTGGCTCTCTTTATTTCTCTATCACGTTCTTCCTCTCTCCGTTTCTCTCTGTCTCGTTCTATCTCTCTCTCCACCTCTCTCTGCCTCTCGCTGGCCTTTTCTGACTTTCTCTGTCTTTCTCGGTGTCTCTCTGTCACTCTGTGTCTCCCTCTATCTCTCGCTGTTTCTCTCTATTTCACTCTGTCTCTCCCTCTTTCTGCCCCTCTCTGTCTCTCTCTGTCTCCCTCCGTCTCTCTCTCTCTGTCTCTCTCTGTCTCTCTTTGTCTCTCTCTGCCTCTCTCTGTCCCGCTCTGTCTGTCTCTATCTCTCTCTGTCTCTCCCTGTCCCTCTCTGACTTTCTCTGTCTTTCTCGGTGTCTCTCTGTCACGCCCTCTCTCCCTCTACCTCTCGCTGTATCTCTCTGCTTCTCTCTGTCTCTCTCTGGCTCTGGTTGTTTCTCCATCTCTCTCTCCCTTTCTCCGTTCCTCTATTGCTCTCTTTGTGTCTGTATCTCTCTCTGTCTGTCTCTGTCTCTCCTTGCCTCTCCCTGTCCCTCTCTGACTTGCTCTGTCTTTCTCGGTGTCTCTCTGTCACACTCTGTCTCTCTCTATCTCTCGCTGTTTCTCTCTACTTGTCTCTGTCTCACTCTGTCTCTTTCTGTCCCTCTCTGTCTCTCCTTGCCTCTCTGTCTCTGTCTCTCTCTGTCTCTCTCCGCCTCTCTCGGTCTCTCTCCGTCTCTCTCTCTGTCTCTCTCAGCCTCGCTCCGTCTCTCTCTGTCTCTCTTTGTCTCTCACTGCCTCACTCTGCCTCTCTCTGTCCCTCTCTGTCTGTCTCTGTCTCTCTCCATCTCACTCATTCTCTCTTAGTCTCTCTTAGTCTCTCTCTGCCTCTATCTGCCTCTCTCTGTCCCTCACTGTCTGTCTCTCTCTCTCGGTCTCTCTATCTCACTCTGTCTCTCTCTGCCTCTCTCTGTCTCTCCCGGTCTCTGTCTCTGTCTCCCTGTCTCTCTCTACCTCTCTCTGTCTCTATCTGCCTCCCTCTGTCCCTCTCTGTCTCTTTCTGTCTCTCTCCGTCTCTGTCTCTTCTCTCCCTCTCTGTCTCTCCTTGCCTCTCTCTGTCTCCCTCTGTCTCTCTCTGTCTCTCTCTGTCTCTCTCTGTCTCTCTCCGTCTCTCTCTGCCTCTCTCTAACTCTCTGCCTCTCTCTTCCTCTGTCTGTCTCTCTCTGTGCCTCTCTGGCTCTTTTTTTTCTCTATCGATTTCTTCCTCTCTCCGTTTCTCTCTGTCTCGTTCTGTCTCTCTCTCCACCTCTCTCTGGCCTTCTCTGACTTTCTCTGTCTTTCTCGGTGTCTCTCTGTCACTCTCTGTCTCTCCTTGCCTCTCCCTATCTCTCTCTGTCTCTCTCCGCCTATCTCCGTCTCTCTCTGTCCCTCTCTGTCTCTCTCTGTCTCTCTCTGCCTCTCTCTAACCCTCTGCCTCTCTCCGCCTCTCTCCGTCTCTCTCTGCCTCTCTCTGTCTCTCTCTGTGCCTCTCTCTGCCTCTCTCTGTCTCCCTCTGTCTCTGTCTCGCTCCGCCTCTCTCCGTCTCTCTCTGTCTCTCTCTGTCTCTCTCCGTCTCTCTCTGTCTCTCTCTCTCTCTGTCTGTCTCCGTCTCTGTCTATCTGCCTCTCTCTGTCCCTCTCTGTCCCGCTCTGACTTTCTCTGTCTTTCTCTGTCTTCCTCGGTGTCTCTCTGTCACTCTCTGTCTCCCTCCATCTCTCACTGTTTCTCTATACTTCTCTCTGTCTCTCTCTCTCTCTTTCTGTCCCTCTCTGTCTCTCCTTGCCTCTCTCTGTCTCCCTCTGTCTCACTCTGTCTCTCTCCGCCTCTCTCCGTCTCTCTCTGTCTCTCTCTGTCTCTCTCTGTCTCTCTCAGTCTCTCTCCGCCTCTCTCCGTCTCTCTCCGGCTCTCTCTGTCCCTCTCTGTCTCTCTCTGTCTCTCTCTAACCCTCTGCCTCTCTGCCTCGCCCTGTCCCTCTCTGACTTTCTCTGTTTTTCTCGGTGTCTCTCTTTCACTCTCTGTCTCCCTCTATCTCTCGCTATTTCTCTCTACCTGTCTCTGTCTCTCTCTGTCTCTTTCTGTCCCTCTCTGTCTCTCTCCGTCTCTTTCTGTCCCTCTCTGTCTCTCCTTGCCTCTCTCTGTCCCCCTCTGTCTCTCTCTGTCTCACTCTGTCTCTCTCTCTTCCTCTCTCTGTCTCTCTCTGTCTCTCTCCACCTCTCTCTGCCTCTCTCTGGCGTTCTCTGACTTTCGCTGTCTTTCTCGATGTCTCTCCGTCACTCTCTGTCTCCCTCTATGTCTCGCTGTTTCTCGCTACTTCTCTCTGTCTCTCTCTGTCTCTTTCTGTCCCTCTCTGTCTCTCCTTGCCTCTCTCTGTCTCCCTCTGTCTCTCTCTGTCTCTCTCTGTCCCTCTCTGTCTCTCTCTATCTCTCGCTGTTTCTCTCTACTTCTCTCTGTCTCTCTCTATCTCTTTCTGTCCCTCTCTGACTCTCCTTGCCTCTCTCTGTCTCTCTCTGTCTCTCTCTGCGTCTCTCCAAATCTCTGCCTCTCTCTGGCTCTCTTTATTTCTCTATCACTTTCTTCCTCTCTCCGTTTCTCTCTGTCTCGTTCTATCTCTCTCTCCACCTTTCTCTGCCTCTCGCTGGCCTTTTCTGACTTTCTCTGTCTTTCTCGGTGTCTCTCTGTCACGCCCTCTCTCCCTCTACCTCTCGCTGTATCTCACTGCTTCTCTCTGTCTCTCTCTGGCTCTGGTTGTTTCTCCATCTCTCTCTCCCTTTCTCCGTTCCTCTCTCGCTCTCTTTGTGTCTGTATCTCTCTCTGTCTGTCTCTGTCTCTCCTTGCCTCTCCCTGTCCCTCTCTGACTTGCTCTGTCTTTCTCGGTGTCTCTCTGTCACTCTCTGTCTCTCTCTATCTCTCGCTGTTTCTCTCTACTTGTCTCTGTCTCACTCTGTCTCTTTCTGTCCCTCTCTGTCTCTCCTTGCCTCTCTGTCTCTGTCTCTCTCTGTCTCTCTCCGCCTCTCTCGGTCTCTCTCCGTCTCTCTCTCTCTCTGTCTCTCTCAGCCTCTCTCCGTCTCTCTCTGTCTCTCTTTGTCTCTCACTGCCTCACTCTGCCTCTCTCTGTCCCTCTCTGTCTGTCTCTGTCTCTCTCCATCTCACTCATTCTCTCTTAGTCTCTCTTAGTCTCTCTCTGCCTCTCTCTGCCTCTCTCTGTCCCTCACTGTCTGTCTCTCTCCGTCTCTGTCTCTTCTCTCCCTCTCTGTCTCTCCTTGCCTCTCTCTGTCTCTCTCTGTCTCTCTCTGGCTCTTTTATTTCTCTATCGATTTCTTCCTCTCTCCGTTCCTCTCTGTCTCGTTCTGTCTCTCTCTCCACCTCTCTCTGGCCTTCTCTGACTTTCTCTGTCTTTCTCGGTGTCTCTCTGTCACTCTCTGTCTCTCCTTGCCTCTCTCTGTCTCTCTCTGTCTCTCTCCGCTTCTCTCCGTCTCTCTCTGTCCCTCTCTGTCTCTCTCTGTCTCTCTGTGCCTCTCTCTAACCCTCTGCCTTTCTCCGCCTCTCTCCGTCTCTCTCTGCCTCTCTCTGTCTCTCGCTGTGCCTCTCTCTGCCTCTCTCTGTCTCCCTCTGTCTCTGTCTCTCTCCGCCTCTCTCCGTCTCTCTCTGTCTCTCTCTGTCTCTCTCCGTCTCTCTCTGTCTGTCTTGATCATTAGCTTTCTGCCGCTCTCCGTTCTCTCTGGCTCTCTTTGTTTCTCTGTCTCTCTCTGTCTCTCTCCGTCTCTCTCTCTCTGTCTCTCTCAGCCTCTCTCCGTCTCTCTGTGTCTCTCTTTGTCTCTCACTGCCTCACTCTGCCTCTCTCTGTCCCTCTCTGTCTGTCTCTGTCTCTCTCCATCTCACTCATTCTCTCTTAGTCTCTCTTAGTCTCTCTCTGCCTCTCTCTGCCTCACTCTGTCCCTCACTGTCTGTCTCTCTCTCTCTCTCGGTCTCTCTATCTCACTCTGTCTCTCTCTGCCTCTCTCTGTCTCTCTCTGTCTCTCTCTGTCTCTCTCTGTCCCTCTCTGTCTCTCTTTATCTCTCGCTGTTTCTCTCTACTTCTCTCTGTCTCTCTCTCTATCTCTTTCTGTCCCTCTCTGACTCTCCTTGCCTCTCTCTGTCTCTCTCTGTCTCTCTCTGCCTCTCTCCAAATCTCTGATTTTCTCTGGCTCTCTTTATTTCTCTATCACTTTCTTCCTCTCTCCGTTTCTCTCTGTCTCGTTCTATCTCTCTCTCCACCTCTCTCTGCCTCTCGCTGGCCTTTTCTGACTTTCTCTGTCTTTCTCGGTGTCTCTCTGTCACTCTGTGTCTCCCTCTATCTCTCGCTGTTTCTCTCTATTTCACTCTGTCTCCCTCTCTTTCTGCCCCTCTCTGTCTCTCTCTGTCTCTCCCTGTCCCTCTCTGACTTTCTCTGTCTTTCTCGGTGTCTCTCTGTCACGCCCTCTCTCCCTCTACCTCTCGCTGTATCTCACTGCTTCTCTCTGTCTCTCTCTGGCTCTGGTTGTTTCTCCATCTCTCTCTCCCTTTCTCCGTTCCTCTCTTGCTCTCTTTGTGTCTGTATCTCTCTCTGTCTGTCTCTGTCTCTCCTTGCCTCTCCCTGTCCCTCTCTGACTTGCTCTGTCTTTCTCGGTGTCTCTCTGTCACTCTCTGTCTCTCTCTATCTCTCGCTGTTTCTCTCTACTTGTCTCTGTCTCACTCTGTCTCTTTCTGTCCCTCTCTGTCTCTCCTTGCCTCTCTGTCTCTGTCTCTCTCTGTCTCTCTCCGCCTCTCTCGGTCTCTCTCCGTCTCTCTCTCTCTGTCTCTCTCAGCCTCTCTCCGTCTCTCTCTGTCTCTCTTTGTCTCTCACTGCCTCACTCTGCCTCTCTCTGTCCCTCTCTGTCTGTCTCTGTCTCTCTCCATCTCACTCATTCTCTCTTAGTCTCTCTTAGTCTCTCTCTGCCTCTCTCTGCCTCTCTCTGTCCCTCACTGTCTGTCTCTCTCTCTCTCGGTCTCTCTATCTCACTCTGTCTCTCTCTGCCTCTCTCTGTCTCTCTCTGTCTCTCCCGGTCTCTGTCTCTGTCTCCCTGTCTCTCTCTACCTCTCTCTGTCTCTATCTGCCTCCCTCTGTCCCTCTCCGTCTCTTTCTGTCTCTCTCCGTCTCTGTCTCTTCTCTCCCTCTCTGTCTCTCCTTGCCTCTCTCTGTATCCCTCTGTCTCTCTCTGTCTCTCTCTGTCTCTCTCTGTCTCTCTCCGTCTCTCTCTGCCTCTCTCTGCCTCTCTCTGTCTCTCTCTGTGCCTCTCTGGCTCTTTTATTTCTCTATCGATTTCTTCCTCTCTCCGTTTCTCTCTGTCTCGTTCTGTCTCTCTCTCCACCTCTCTCTGGCCTTCTCTGACTTTCTCTGTCTTTCTCGGTGTCTGTCTGTCACTCTCTGTCTCTCCTTGCCTCTCTCTGTCTCTCTCTGTCTCTCTCCGCTTCTCTCCGTCTCTCTCTGTCCCTCTCTGTCTCTCTCTGTCTCTCTCTGCCTCTCTCTAACCCTCTGCCTCTCTCCGCCTCTCTCCGTCTCTCTCTGCCTCTCTCTGTCTCTCGCTGTGCCTCTCTCTGCCTCTCTCTGTCTCCCTCTGTCTCTGTCTCTCTCCGCCTCTCTCCGTCTCTCTCTGTCTCTCTCTGTCTCTCTCTGTCTGTCTTGATCATTAGCTTTCTGCCGCTCTCCGTTCTCTCTGGCTCTCTTTGTTTCTCTGTCTCTCTCTGTCTCTCTCTGTCTCTCTCCGCCTCGCTCCGTCTCTCTCTGTCTCTCTCTCTGTCTCTCTCTGTCTGTCTCCGTCTCTGTCTATCTGCCTCTCTCTGTCCCTCTCTGTCCCGCTCTGACTTTCTCCGTCTTTCTCTGTCTTCCTCGGTGTCTCTCTGTCACTCTCTGTCTCTCTCCATCTCTCGCTGTTTCTCTCTACTTCTCTCTGTCTCTCTCTCTCTCTTTCTGTCCCTCTCTGTCTCTCCTTGCCTCTCTCTGTCTCTCTCTATCTCTCGCTGTTTCTCTCTACTTGTCTCTGTCTCTCTCTGTCTCTTTCTGTCCCTCTCTGTCTCTCTCTGTCTCTTTCTGTCCCTCTCTGTCTCTCCTTGCCTCTCTCTGTCTCCCTCTTTCTCTCTCTGTCTCTCTCCGCCTCTCTCCGTCTCTCTCTGTCTCTCTATCCCTCTCTCCGTCTCTCTCTATCTGCCCCTCTCTGTCCCTCTCTATCTCTCTCTATCTCTCGCTGTTTCTCTCTACTTTTCTCTGCCTCTCTCTGTCTCCCTCTGTCTCTCTCTGTCTCTCTCTGTCTCTCTCTGTCTCTCTCCGTCTCTCTCTGCCTCTCTCTAACTCTCTGCCTCTCTCTGCCTCTCTCTGTCTCTCTCTGTGCCTCTCTGGCTCTTTTATTTCTCTATCGATTTCTTCCTCTCTCCGTTTCTCTCTGTCTCGTTCTGTCTCTCTCTCCACCTCTCTCTGGCCTTCTCTGACTTTCTCTGTCTTTCTCGGTGTCTCTCTGTCACTCTCTGTCTCTCCTTGCCTCTCTCTATCTCTCTCTGTCTCTCTCCGCCTCTCGCCGTCTCTCTCTGTCCCTCTCTGTCTCTCTCTGTCTCTCTCTGCCTCTCTCTAACCCTCTGCCTCACTCCGCCTCTCTCCGTCTCTCTCTGCCTCTCTCTGTCTCTCTCTGTGCCTCTCTCTGCCTCTCTCTGTCTCCCTCTGTCTCTGTCTCGCTCCGTCTCTCTCCGTCTCTCTCTGTCTCTCTCTGTCTCTCTCCGTCTCTCTCTGTCTGTCTTGATCATTAGCTTTCTGCCGCTCTCCGTTCTCTCTGGCTCTCTTTGTTTCTCTGTCTCTCTCTGTCACTCTCTGTCTGTCTCCTTCTCTCTCTATCTGCCTCTCTCTGTCCCTCTATGTCTCTTTCTGTCTCTCTCCGTCTCTGTCTCTTTCTGTCCCTCTCTGTCTCTCCTTGCCTCTCTCTGTCTCCCTCTGTCTCTCTCTGTCTCTCTCTGTCCCTCTCTGTCTCTCTCTATCTCTCGCTGTTTCTCTCTACTTCTCTCTGTCTCTCTCTATCTCTTTCTGTCCCTCTCTGACTCTCCTTGCCTCTCTCTGTCTCTCTCTGTCTCTCTCTGCCTCTCTCCAAATCTCTGCCTCTCTCTGGCTCTCTTTATTTCTCTATCACTTTCTTCCTCTCTCCGTTTCTCTCTGTCTCGTTCTATCTCTCTCTCCACCTTTCTCTGCCTCTCGCTGGCCTTTTCTGACTTTCTCTGTCTTTCTCGGTGTCTCTCTGTCACGCCCTCTCTCCCTCTACCTCTCGCTGTATCTCACTGCTTCTCTCTGTCTCTCTCTGGCTCTGGTTGTTTCTCCATCTCTCTCTCCCTTTCTCCGTTCCTCTCTCGCTCTCTTTGTGTCTGTATCTCTCTCTGTCTGTCTCTGTCTCTCCTTGCCTCTCCCTGTCCCTCTCTGACTTGCTCTGTCTTTCTCGGTGTCTCTCTGTCACTCTCTGTCTCTCTCTATCTCTCGCTGTTTCTCTCTACTTGTCTCTGTCTCACTCTGTCTCTTTCTGTCCCTCTCTGTCTCTTCTTGCCTCTCTGTCTCTGTCTCTCTCTGTCTCTCTCCGCCTCTCTCGGTCTCTCTCCGTCTCTCTCTCTCTCTCTGTCTCTCTCAGCCTCTCTCCGTCTCTCTCTGTCTCTCTTTGTCTCTCACTGCCTCACTCTGCCTCTCTCTGTCCCTCTCTGTCTGTCTCTGTCTCTCTCCATCTCACTCATTCTCTCTTAGTCTCTCTTAGTCTCTCTCTGCCTCTCTCTGCCTCTCTCTGTCCCTCACTGTCTGTCTCTCTCCGTCTCTGTCTCTTCTCTCCCTCTCTGTCTCTCCTTGCCTCTCTCTGTCTCTCTCTGTCTCTCTCTGGCTCTTTTATTTCTCTATCGATTTCTTCCTCTCTCCGTTCCTCTCTGTCTCGTTCTGTCTCTCTCTCCACCTCTCTCTGGCCTTCTCTGACTTTCTCTGTCTTTCTCGGTGTCTCTCTGTCACTCTCTGTCTCTCCTTGCCTCTCTCTGTCTCTCTCTGTCTCTCTCCGCTTCTCTCCGTCTCTCTCTGTCCCTCTCTGTCTCTCTCTGTCTCTCTGTGCCTCTCTCTAACCCTCTGCCTTTCTCCGCCTCTCTCCGTCTCTCTCTGCCTCTCTCTGTCTCTCGCTGTGCCTCTCTCTGCCTCTCTCTGTCTCCCTCTGTCTCTGTCTCTCTCCGCCTCTCTCCGTCTCTCTCTGTCTCTCTCTGTCTCTCTCCGTCTCTCTCTGTCTGTCTTGATCATTAGCTTTCTGCCGCTCTCCGTTCTCTCTGGCTCTCTTTGTTTCTCTGTCTCTCTCTGTCTCTCTCCGTCTCTCTCTCTCTCTGTCTCTCTCAGCCTCTCTCCGTCTCTCTGTGTCTCTCTTTGTCTCTCACTGCCTCACTCTGCCTCTCTCTGTCCCTCTCTGTCTGTCTCTGTCTCTCTCCATCTCACTCATTCTCTCTTAGTCTCTCTTAGTCTCTCTCTGCCTCTCTCTGCCTCTCTCTGTCCCTCACTGTCTGTCTCTCTCTCTCTCTCGGTGTCTCTATCTCACTCTGTCTCTCTCTGCCTCTCTCTGTCTCTCTCTGTCTCTCTCTGTCTCTCTCTGTCCCTCTCTGTCTCTCTTTATCTCTCGCTGTTTCTCTCTACTTCTCTCTGTCTCTCTCTCTATCTCTTTCTGTCCCTCTCTGACTCTCCTTGCCTCTCTCTGTCTCTCTCTGTCTCTCTCTGCCTCTCTCCAAATCTCTGATTTTCTCTGGCTCTCTTTATTTCTCTATCACTTTCTTCCTCTCTCCGTTTCTCTCTGTCGCGTTCTATCTCTCTCTCCACCTCTCTCTGCCTCTCGCTGGCCTTTTCTGACTTTCTCTGTCTTTCTCGGTGTCTCTCTGCCACTCTGTGTCTCCCTCTATCTCTCGCTGTTTCTCTCTATTTCACTCTGTCTCCCTCTCTTTCTGCCCCTCTCTGTCTCTCTCTGTCTCTCCCTGTCCCTCTCTGACTTTCTCTGTCTTTCTCGGTGTCTCTCTGTCACGCCCTCTCTCCCTCTACCTCTCGCTGTATCTCACTGCTTCTCTCTGTCTCTCTCTGGCTCTGGTTGTTTCTCCATCTCTCTCTCCCTTTCTCCGTTCCTCTCTTGCTCTCTTTGTGTCTGTATCTCTCTCTGTCTGTCTCTGTCTCTCCTTGCCTCTCCCTGTCCCTCTCTGACTTGCTCTGTCTTTCTCGGTGTCTCTCTGTCACTCTCTGTCTCTCTCTATCTCTCGCTGTTTCTCTCTACTTGTCTCTGTCTCACTCTGTCTCTTTCTGTCCCTCTCTGTCTCTCCTTGCCTCTCTGTCTCTGTCTCTCTCTGTCTCTCTCCGCCTCTCTCGGTCTCTCTCCGTCTCTCTCTCTCTGTCTCTCTCAGCCTCTCTCCGTCTCTCTCTGTCTCTCTTTGTCTCTCACTGCCTCACTCTGCCTCTCTCTGTCTCCCTCTGTCTCTGTCTCTCTCCGCCTCTCTCCGTCTCTCTCTGTCTCTCTCTGTCTCTCTCCGTCTCTCTCTGTCTGTCTTGATCATTAGCTTTCTGCCGCTCTCCGTTCTCTCTGGCTCTCTTTGTTTCTCTGTCTCTCTCTGTCTCTCTCTGTCTCTCTCCGCCTCTCTCCGTCTCTCTCTGTCTCTCTCTCTGTCTCACTCCGTCTCTCTCTGTCTGTCTCCGTCTCTGTCTATCTGCCTCTCTCTGTCCCTCTCTGTCCCGCTCTGACTTTCTCCGTCTTTCTCTGTCTTCCTCGGTGTCTCTCTGTCACTCTCTGTCTCTCTCCATCTCTCGCTGTTTCTCTCTACTTCTCTCTGTCTCTCTCTCTCTCTTTCTGTCCCTCTCTGTCTCTCCTTGCCTCTCTCTGTCTCTCTCTATCTCTCGCTGTTTCTCTCTACTTGTCTCTGTCTCTCTCTGTCTCTTTCTGTCCCTCTCTGTCTCTCTCTGTCTCTTTCTGTCCCTCTCTGTCTCTCCTTGCCTCTCTCTGTCTCCCTCTTTCTCTCTCTGTCTCTCTCCGCCTCTCTCCGTCTCTCTCTGTCTCTCTATCCCTCTCTCCGTCTCTCTCTATCTGCCCCTCTCTGTCCCTCTCTATCTCTCTCTATCTCTCGCTGTTTCTCTCTACTTTTCTCTGCCTCTCTCTGTCTCCCTCTGTCTCTCTCTGTCTCTCTCTGTCTCTCTCTGTCTCTCTCCGTCTCTCTCTGCCTCTCTCTAACTCTCTGCCTCTCTCTGCCTCTCTCTGTCTCTCTCTGTGCCTCTCTGGCTCTTTTATTTCTCTATCGATTTCTTCCTCTCTCCGTTTCTCTCTGTCTCGTTCTGTCTCTCTCTCCACCTCTCTCTGGCCTTCTCTGACTTTCTCTGTCTTTCTCGGTGTCTCTCTGTCACTCTCTGTCTCTCCTTGCCTCTCTCTATCTCTCTCTGTCTCTCTCCGCCTCTCGCCGTCTCTCTCTGTCTCTCTCTGTCTCTCTCCGTCTCTCTCTGTCTGTCTTGATCATTAGCTTTCTGCCGCTCTCCGTTCTCTCTGGCTCTCTTTGTTTCTCTGTCTCTCTCTGTCTCTCTCCGTCTCTCTCTCTCTGTCTCTCTCAGCCTCTCTCCGTCTCTCTGTGTCTCTCTTTGTCTCTCACTGCCTCACTCTGCCTCTCTCTGTCCCTCTCTGTCTGTCTCTGTCTCTCTCCATCTCACTCATTCTCTCTTAGTCTCTCTTAGTCTCTCTCTGCCTCTCTCTGCCTCACTCTGTCCCTCACTGTCTGTCTCTCTCTCTCTCTCGGTCTCTCTATCTCACTCTGTCTCTCTCTGCCTCTCTCTGTCTCTCTCTGTCTCTCTCTGTCTCTCTCTGTCCCTCTCTGTCTCTCTTTATCTCTCGCTGTTTCTCTCTACTTCTCTCTGTCTCTCTCTCTATCTCTTTCTGTCCCTCTCTGACTCTCCTTGCCTCTCTCTGTCTCTCTCTGTCTCTCTCTGCCTCTCTCCAAATCTCTGATTTTCTCTGGCTCTCTTTATTTCTCTATCACTTTCTTCCTCTCTCCGTTTCTCTCTGTCTCGTTCTATCTCTCTCTCCACCTCTCTCTGCCTCTCGCTGGCCTTTTCTGACTTTCTCTGTCTTTCTCGGTGTCTCTCTGTCACTCTGTGTCTCCCTCTATCTCTCGCTGTTTCTCTCTATTTCACTCTGTCTCCCTCTCTTTCTGCCCCTCTCTGTCTCTCTCTGTCTCTCCCTGTCCCTCTCTGACTTTCTCTGTCTTTCTCGGTGTCTCTCTGTCACGCCCTCTCTCCCTCTACCTCTCGCTGTATCTCACTGCTTCTCTCTGTCTCTCTCTGGCTCTGGTTGTTTCTCCATCTCTCTCTCCCTTTCTCCGTTCCTCTCTTGCTCTCTTTGTGTCTGTATCTCTCTCTGTCTGTCTCTGTCTCTCCTTGCCTCTCCCTGTCCCTCTCTGACTTGCTCTGTCTTTCTCGGTGTCTCTCTGTCACTCTCTGTCTCTCTCTATCTCTCGCTGTTTCTCTCTACTTGTCTCTGTCTCACTCTGTCTCTTTCTGTCCCTCTCTGTCTCTCCTTGCCTCTCTGTCTCTGTCTCTCTCTGTCTCTCTCCGCCTCTCTCGGTCTCTCTCCGTCTCTCTCTCTCTGTCTCTCTCAGCCTCTCTCCGTCTCTCTCTGTCTCTCTTTGTCTCTCACTGCCTCACTCTGCCTCTCTCTGTCCCTCTCTGTCTGTCTCTGTCTCTCTCCATCTCACTCATTCTCTCTTAGTCTCTCTTAGTCTCTCTCTGCCTCTCTCTGCCTCTCTCTGTCCCTCACTGTCTGTCTCTCTCTCTCTCGGTCTCTCTATCTCACTCTGTCTCTCTCTGCCTCTCTCTGTCTCTCTCTGTCTCTCCCGGTCTCTGTCTCTGTCTCCCTGTCTCTCTCTACCTCTCTCTGTCTCTATCTGCCTCCCTCTGTCCCTCTCTGTCTCTTTCTGTCTCTCTCCGTCTCTGTCTCTTCTCTCCCTCTCTGTCTCTCCTTGCCTCTCTCTGTATCCCTCTGTCTCTCTCTGTCTCTCTCTGTCTCTCTCTGTCTCTCTCCGTCTCTCTCTGCCTCTCTCTGCCTCTCTCTGTCTCTCTCTGTGCCTCTCTGGCTCTTTTATTTCTCTATCGATTTCTTCCTCTCTCCGTTTCTCTCTGTCTCGTTCTGTCTCTCTCTCCACCTCTCTCTGGCCTTCTCTGACTTTCTCTGTCTTTCTCGGTGTCTGTCTGTCACTCTCTGTCTCTCCTTGCCTCTCTCTGTCTCTCTCTGTCTCTCTCCGCTTCTCTCCGTCTCTCTCTGTCCCTCTCTGTCTCTCTCTGTCTCTCTCTGCCTCTCTCTAACCCTCTGCCTCTCTCCGCCTCTCTCCGTCTCTCTCTGCCTCTCTCTGTCTCTCGCTGTGCCTCTCTCTGCCTCTCTCTGTCTCCCTCTGTCTCTGTCTCTCTCCGCCTCTCTCCGTCTCTCTCTGTCTCTCTCTGTCTCTCTCTGTCTGTCTTGATCATTAGCTTTCTGCCGCTCTCCGTTCTCTCTGGCTCTCTTTGTTTCTCTGTCTCTCTCTGTCTCTCTCTGTCTCTCTCCGCCTCGCTCCGTCTCTCTCTGTCTCTCTCTCTGTCTCACTCCGTCTCTCTCTGTCTGTCTCCGTCTCTGTCTATCTGCCTCTCTCTGTCCCTCTCTGTCCCGCTCTGACTTTCTCCGTCTTTCTCTGTCTTCCTCGGTGTCTCTCTGTCACTCTCTGTCTCTCTCCATCTCTCGCTGTTTCTCTCTACTTCTCTCTGTCTCTCTCTCTCTCTTTCTGTCCCTCTCTGTCTCTCCTTGCCTCTCTCTGTCTCTCTCTATCTCTCGCTGTTTCTCTCTACTTGTCTCTGTCTCTCTCTGTCTCTTTCTGTCCCTCTCTGTCTCTCTCTGTCTCTTTCTGTCCCTCTCTGTCTCTCCTTGCCTCTCTCTGTCTCCCTCTTTCTCTCTCTGTCTCTCTCCGCCTCTCTCCGTCTCTCTCTGTCTCTCTATCCCTCTCTCCGTCTCTCTCTATCTGCCCCTCTCTGTCCCTCTCTATCTCTCTCTATCTCTCGCTGTTTCTCTCTACTTTTCTCTGCCTCTCTCTGTCTCCCTCTGTCTCTCTCTGTCTCTCTCTGTCTCTCTCTGTCTCTCTCCGTCTCTCTCTGCCTCTCTCTAACTCTCTGCCTCTCTCTGCCTCTCTCTGTCTCTCTCTGTGCCTCTCTGGCTCTTTTATTTCTCTATCGATTTCTTCCTCTCTCCGTTTCTCTCTGTCTCGTTCTGTCTCTCTCTCCACCTCTCTCTGGCCTTCTCTGACTTTCTCTGTCTTTCTCGGTGTCTCTCTGTCACTCTCTGTCTCTCCTTGCCTCTCTCTATCTCTCTCTGTCTCTCTCCGCCTCTCGCCGTCTCTCTCTGTCCCTCTCTGTCTCTCTCTGTCTCTCTCTGCCTCTCTCTAACCCTCTGCCTCACTCCGCCTCTCTCCGTCTCTCTCTGCCTCTCTCTGTCTCTCTCTGTGCCTCTCTCTGCCTCTCTCTGTCTCCCTCTGTCTCTGTCTCGCTCCGTCTCTCTCCGTCTCTCTCTGTCTCTCTCTGTCTCTCTCCGTCTCTCTCTGTCTGTCTTGATCATTAGCTTTCTGCCGCTCTCCGTTCTCTCTGGCTCTCTTTGTTTCTCTGTCTCTCTCTGTCACTCTCTGTCTGTCTCCTTCTCTCTCTATCTGCCTCTCTCTGTCCCTCTATGTCTCTTTCTGTCTCTCTCCGTCTCTGTCTCTTTCTGTCCCTCTCTGTCTCTCCTTGCCTCTCTCTGTCTCCCTCTGTCTCTCTCTGTCTCTCTCTGTCCCTCTCTGTCTCTCTCTATCTCTCGCTGTTTCTCTCTACTTCTCTCTGTCTCTCTCTATCTCTTTCTGTCCCTCTCTGACTCTCCTTGCCTCTCTCTGTCTCTCTCTGTCTCTCTCTGCCTCTCTCCAAATCTCTGCCTCTCTCTGGCTCTCTTTATTTCTCTATCACTTTCTTCCTCTCTCCGTTTCTCTCTGTCTCGTTCTATCTCTCTCTCCACCTTTCTCTGCCTCTCGCTGGCCTTTTCTGACTTTCTCTGTCTTTCTCGGTGTCTCTCTGTCACGCCCTCTCTCCCTCTACCTCTCGCTGTATCTCACTGCTTCTCTCTGTCTCTCTCTGGCTCTGGTTGTTTCTCCATCTCTCTCTCCCTTTCTCCGTTCCTCTCTCGCTCTCTTTGTGTCTGTATCTCTCTCTGTCTGTCTCTGTCTCTCCTTGCCTCTCCCTGTCCCTCTCTGACTTGCTCTGTCTTTCTCGGTGTCTCTCTGTCACTCTCTGTCTCTCTCTATCTCTCGCTGTTTCTCTCTACTTGTCTCTGTCTCACTCTGTCTCTTTCTGTCCCTCTCTGTCTCTCCTTGCCTCTCTGTCTCTGTCTCTCTCTGTCTCTCTCCGCCTCTCTCGGTCTCTCTCCGTCTCTCTCTCTCTCTGTCTCTCTCAGCCTCTCTCCGTCTCTCTCTGTCTCTCTTTGTCTCTCACTGCCTCACTCTGCCTCTCTCTGTCCCTCTCTGTCTGTCTCTGTCTCTCTCCATCTCACTCATTCTCTCTTAGTCTCTCTTAGTCTCTCTCTGCCTCTCTCTGCCTCTCTCTGTCCCTCACTGTCTGTCTCTCTCCGTCTCTGTCTCTTCTCTCCCTCTCTGTCTCTCCTTGCCTCTCTCTGTCTCTCTCTGTCTCTCTCTGGCTCTTTTATTTCTCTATCGATTTCTTCCTCTCTCCGTTCCTCTCTGTCTCGTTCTGTCTCTCTCTCCACCTCTCTCTGGCCTTCTCTGACTTTCTCTGTCTTTCTCGGTGTCTCTCTGTCACTCTCTGTCTCTCCTTGCCTCTCTCTGTCTCTCTCTGTCTCTCTCCGCTTCTCTCCGTCTCTCTCTGTCCCTCTCTGTCTCTCTCTGTCTCTCTGTGCCTCTCTCTAACCCTCTGCCTTTCTCCGCCTCTCTCCGTCTCTCTCTGCCTCTCTCTGTCTCTCGCTGTGCCTCTCTCTGCCTCTCTCTGTCTCCCTCTGTCTCTGTCTCTCTCCGCCTCTCTCCGTCTCTCTCTGTCTCTCTCTGTCTCTCTCCGTCTCTCTCTGTCTGTCTTGATCATTAGCTTTCTGCCGCTCTCCGTTCTCTCTGGCTCTCTTTGTTTCTCTGTCTCTCTCTGTCTCTCTCCGTCTCTCTCTCTCTGTCTCTCTCAGCCTCTCTCCGTCTCTCTGTGTCTCTCTTTGTCTCTCACTGCCTCACTCTGCCTCTCTCTGTCCCTCTCTGTCTGTCTCTGTCTCTCTCCATCTCACTCATTCTCTCTTAGTCTCTCTTAGTCTCTCTCTGCCTCTCTCTGCCTCTCTCTGTCCCTCACTGTCTGTCTCTCTCTCTCTCTCGGTCTCTCTATCTCACTCTGTCTCTCTCTGCCTCTCTCTGTCTCTCTCTGTCTCTCTCTGTCTCTCTCTGTCCCTCTCTGTCTCTCTTTATCTCTCGCTGTTTCTCTCTACTTCTCTCTGTCTCTCTCTCTATCTCTTTCTGTCCCTCTCTGACTCTCCTTGCCTCTCTCTGTCTCTCTCTGTCTCTCTCTGCCTCTCTCCAAATCTCTGATTTTCTCTGGCTCTCTTTATTTCTCTATCACTTTCTTCCTCTCTCCGTTTCTCTCTGTCGCGTTCTATCTCTCTCTCCACCTCTCTCTGCCTCTCGCTGGCCTTTTCTGACTTTCTCTGTCTTTCTCGGTGTCTCTCTGCCACTCTGTGTCTCCCTCTATCTCTCGCTGTTTCTCTCTATTTCACTCTGTCTCCCTCTCTTTCTGCCCCTCTCTGTCTCTCTCTGTCTCTCCCTGTCCCTCTCTGACTTTCTCTGTCTTTCTCGGTGTCTCTCTGTCACGCCCTCTCTCCCTCTACCTCTCGCTGTATCTCACTGCTTCTCTCTGTCTCTCTCTGGCTCTGGTTGTTTCTCCATCTCTCTCTCCCTTTCTCCGTTCCTCTCTTGCTCTCTTTGTGTCTGTATCTCTCTCTGTCTGTCTCTGTCTCTCCTTGCCTCTCCCTGTCCCTCTCTGACTTGCTCTGTCTTTCTCGGTGTCTCTCTGTCACTCTCTGTCTCTCTCTATCTCTCGCTGTTTCTCTCTACTTGTCTCTGTCTCACTCTGTCTCTTTCTGTCCCTCTCTGTCTCTCCTTGCCTCTCTGTCTCTGTCTCTCTCTGTCTCTCTCCGCCTCTCTCGGTCTCTCTCCGTCTCTCTCTCTCTGTCTCTCTCAGCCTCTCTCCGTCTCTCTCTGTCTCTCTTTGTCTCTCACTGCCTCACTCTGCCTCTCTCTGTCTCCCTCTGTCTCTGTCTCTCTCCGCCTCTCTCCGTCTCTCTCTGTCTCTCTCTGTCTCTCTCCGTCTCTCTCTGTCTGTCTTGATCATTAGCTTTCTGCCGCTCTCCGTTCTCTCTGGCTCTCTTTGTTTCTCTGTCTCTCTCTGTCTCTCTCTGTCTCTCTCCGCCTCTCTCCGTCTCTCTCTGTCTCTCTCTCTGTCTCACTCCGTCTCTCTCTGTCTGTCTCCGTCTCTGTCTATCTGCCTCTCTCTGTCCCTCTCTGTCCCGCTCTGACTTTCTCCGTCTTTCTCTGTCTTCCTCGGTGTCTCTCTGTCACTCTCTGTCTCTCTCCATCTCTCGCTGTTTCTCTCTACTTCTCTCTGTCTCTCTCTCTCTCTTTCTGTCCCTCTCTGTCTCTCCTTGCCTCTCTCTGTCTCTCTCTATCTCTCGCTGTTTCTCTCTACTTGTCTCTGTCTCTCTCTGTCTCTTTCTGTCCCTCTCTGTCTCTCTCTGTCTCTTTCTGTCCCTCTCTGTCTCTCCTTGCCTCTCTCTGTCTCCCTCTTTCTCTCTCTGTCTCTCTCCGCCTCTCTCCGTCTCTCTCTGTCTCTCTATCCCTCTCTCCGTCTCTCTCTATCTGCCCCTCTCTGTCCCTCTCTATCTCTCTCTATCTCTCGCTGTTTCTCTCTACTTTTCTCTGCCTCTCTCTGTCTCCCTCTGTCTCTCTCTGTCTCTCTCTGTCTCTCTCTGTCTCTCTCCGTCTCTCTCTGCCTCTCTCTAACTCTCTGCCTCTCTCTGCCTCTCTCTGTCTCTCTCTGTGCCTCTCTGGCTCTTTTATTTCTCTATCGATTTCTTCCTCTCTCCGTTTCTCTCTGTCTCGTTCTGTCTCTCTCTCCACCTCTCTCTGGCCTTCTCTGACTTTCTCTGTCTTTCTCGGTGTCTCTCTGTCACTCTCTGTCTCTCCTTGCCTCTCTCTATCTCTCTCTGTCTCTCTCCGCCTCTCGCCGTCTCTCTCTGTCCCTCTCTGTCTCTCTCTGTCTCTCTCTGCCTCTCTCTAACCCTCTGCCTCACTCCGCCTCTCTCCGTCTCTCTCTGCCTCTCTCTGTCTCTCTCTGTGCCTCTCTCTGCCTCTCTCTGTATCCCTCTGTCTCTGTCTCGCTCCGTCTCTCTCCGTCTCTCTCTGTCTCTCTCTGTCTCTCTCCGTCTCTCTCTGTCTGTCTTGATCATTAGCTTTCTGCCGCTCTCCGTTCTCTCTGGCTCTCTTTGTTTCTCTGTCTCTCTCTGTCACTCTCTGTCTGTCTCCTTCTCTCTCTATCTGCCTCTCTCTGTCCCTCTATGTCTCTTTCTGTCTCTCTCCGTCTCTGTCTCTTTCTGTCCCTCTCTGTCTCTCCTTGCCTCTCTCTCTCTTTCTCTGTCTCTCTCGGTCTCTCTCCGTCTCTCTCTCTGTCTGTCTCCTTCTCTCTCTATCTGCCTCTCTCTGTCCCTCTATGTCTCTTTCTGTCTCTCTCCGTCTCTGTCTCTTTCTGTCCCTCTCTGTCTCTCCTTGCCTCTCGCTCTCTGTCTCTGTCTCTCTCTGTCTCTCTCCGCCTCTATCGGTCTCTCTCCATCTCTCTCTGTCTCTCTTTGTCTCTCACTGCCTCACTCTGCCTCTCTCTGTCCCTCTCTGTCTGTCTTGATCATTAGCTTTCTGCCGCTCTCCGTTCTCTCTGGCTCTCTTTGTTTCTCTATCTCTCTCTGTCTCTCTCTCCCTCTCTCCGTCTCTCTCTATCACCCTCTCTCTGTCCCTCTCTGTCTCTCTCTATCTCTCGCTGTTTCTCTCTACTTCTCTCTGTCTCTCTCTCTCTTTCTGTCCCTCTGTCTCTCCTTGCCTCTCTGTCTCTCTCCGTCTCTCTCTGTCTCTCTCTCTCTCTCTCTGTCTGTCTCCGTCTCTGTCTATCTGCCTCTCTCTGTCCCTCTCTGTCCCGCTCTGACTTTCTCTGTCTTTCTCTGTCTTCCTCGGTGTCTCTCTGTCCCTCTCTGTCTCTCTCCATCTCTCGCTGTTTCTCTCTACTTCTCTCTGTCTCTCTCTCTCTCTCTCTCTCTCTCTCTCTCTTTCTGTCCCTCTCTGTCTCTCCTTGCCTCTCTCTGTCTCCCTCTGTCTCTCTCTGTCTCTCTCCGCCTCTCTCCGTCTCTCTCTGTCTCTCTCTGTCTGTCTCTGTCTCTCTCCGCCTCTCTCCGTCTCTCTCTGTCTCTCTCCGCCTCTCTACGTCTCTCTCTGTCTCTCTCTGTCTCTCTCCGTCTCTCTCTGTCTGTCTTGATCATTAGCTTTCTGCCGCTCTCCGTTCTCTCCGCCTCTCTCGGTCTCTCTCCGTCTCTCTCTCTGTCCCTCTCTGTCTGTCTTGATCATTAGCTTTCTGCCGCTCTCCGTTCTCTCTGGCTCTCTTTGTTTCTCTATCTCTCTGGGTCTCTCTCTCCCTCTCTCCGTCTCTCTCTATCACCCTCTCTCTGTCCCTCTCTGTCTCTCTCTATCTCTCGCTGTTTCTCTCTACTTCTCTCTGTCTCTCTCTCTCTCTCTTTCTGTCCCTCTGTCTCTCCTTGCCTCTCTGTCTCTCTCCGTCTCTCTCTGTCTCTCTCTCTCTCTGTCTGTCTCCGTCTCTGTCTATCTGCCTCTCTCTGTCCCTCTCTGTCCCGCTCTGACTTTCTCTGTCTTTCTCTGTCTTCCTCGATGTCTCTCTGTCCCTCTCTGTCTCTCTCCATCTCTCTCTGTCTCTCTATCCCTCTCTCCGTCTCTCTCTATCTGCCCCTCTCTGTCCCTCTCTATCTCTCTCTATCTCTCGCTGTTTCTCTCTACTTTTCTCTGCCTCTGTCTGTCTCCCTCTGTCTCTCTCTGTCTCTCTCTGTCTCTCTCTGTCTCTCTCCGTCTCTCTCTGCCTCTCTCTAACTCTCTGCCTCTCTCTGCCTCTCTCTGTCTCTCTCTGTGCCTCTCTGGCTCTTTTATTTCTCTATCGATTTCTTCCTCTCTCCGTTTCTCTCTGTCTCGTTCTGTCTCTCTCTCCACCTCTCTCTGGCCTTCTCTGACTTTCTCTGTCTTTCTCGGTGTCTCTCTGTCACTCTCTGTCTCTCCTTGCCTCTCTCTATCTCTCTCTGTCTCTCTCCGCCTCTCGCCGTCTCTCTCTGTCCCTCTCTGTCTCTCTCTGTCTCTCTCTGCCTCTCTCTAACCCTCTGCCTCACTCCGCCTCTCTCCGTCTCTCTCTGCCTCTCTCTGTCTCTCTCTGTGCCTCTCTCTGCCTCTCTCTGTCTCCCTCTGTCTCTGTCTCGCTCCGTCTCTCTCCGTCTCTCTCTGTCTCTCTCTGTCTCTCTCCGTCTCTCTCTGTCTGTCTTGATCATTAGCTTTCTGCCGCTCTCCGTTCTCTCTGGCTCTCTTTGTTTCTCTGTCTCTCTCTGTCACTCTCTGTCTGTCTCCTTCTCTCTCTATCTGCCTCTCTCTGTCCCTCTATGTCTCTTTCTGTCTCTCTCCGTCTCTGTCTCTTTCTGTCCCTCTCTGTCTCTCCTTGCCTCTCTCTGTCTCCCTCTGTCTCTCTCTGTCTCTCTCTGTCCCTCTCTGTCTCTCTCTATCTCTCGCTGTTTCTCTCTACTTCTCTCTGTCTCTCTCTATCTCTTTCTGTCCCTCTCTGACTCTCCTTGCCTCTCTCTGTCTCTCTCTGTCTCTCTCTGCCTCTCTCCAAATCTCTGCCTCTCTCTGGCTCTCTTTATTTCTCTATCACTTTCTTCCTCTCTCCGTTTCTCTCTGTCTCGTTCTATCTCTCTCTCCACCTTTCTCTGCCTCTCGCTGGCCTTTTCTGACTTTCTCTGTCTTTCTCGGTGTCTCTCTGTCACGCCCTCTCTCCCTCTACCTCTCGCTGTATCTCACTGCTTCTCTCTGTCTCTCTCTGGCTCTGGTTGTTTCTCCATCTCTCTCTCCCTTTCTCCGTTCCTCTCTCGCTCTCTTTGTGTCTGTATCTCTCTCTGTCTGTCTCTGTCTCTCCTTGCCTCTCCCTGTCCCTCTCTGACTTGCTCTGTCTTTCTCGGTGTCTCTCTGTCACTCTCTGTCTCTCTCTATCTCTCGCTGTTTCTCTCTACTTGTCTCTGTCTCACTCTGTCTCTTTCTGTCCCTCTCTGTCTCTCCTTGCCTCTCTGTCTCTGTCTCTCTCTGTCTCTCTCCGCCTCTCTCGGTCTCTCTCCGTCTCTCTCTCTCTCTGTCTCTCTCAGCCTCTCTCCGTCTCTCTCTGTCTCTCTTTGTCTCTCACTGCCTCACTCTGCCTCTCTCTGTCCCTCTCTGTCTGTCTCTGTCTCTCTCCATCTCACTCATTCTCTCTTAGTCTCTCTTAGTCTCTCTCTGCCTCTCTCTGCCTCTCTCTGTCCCTCACTGTCTGTCTCTCTCCGTCTCTGTCTCTTCTCTCCCTCTCTGTCTCTCCTTGCCTCTCTCTGTCTCTCTCTGTCTCTCTCTGGCTCTTTTATTTCTCTATCGATTTCTTCCTCTCTCCGTTCCTCTCTGTCTCGTTCTGTCTCTCTCTCCACCTCTCTCTGGCCTTCTCTGACTTTCTCTGTCTTTCTCGGTGTCTCTCTGTCACTCTCTGTCTCTCCTTGCCTCTCTCTGTCTCTCTCTGTCTCTCTCCGCTTCTCTCCGTCTCTCTCTGTCCCTCTCTGTCTCTCTCTGTCTCTCTGTGCCTCTCTCTAACCCTCTGCCTTTCTCCGCCTCTCTCCGTCTCTCTCTGCCTCTCTCTGTCTCTCGCTGTGCCTCTCTCTGCCTCTCTCTGTCTCCCTCTGTCTCTGTCTCTCTCCGCCTCTCTCCGTCTCTCTCTGTCTCTCTCTGTCTCTCTCCGTCTCTCTCTGTCTGTCTTGATCATTAGCTTTCTGCCGCTCTCCGTTCTCTCTGGCTCTCTTTGTTTCTCTGTCTCTCTCTGTCTCTCTCCGTCTCTCTCTCTCTGTCTCTCTCAGCCTCTCTCCGTCTCTCTGTGTCTCTCTTTGTCTCTCACTGCCTCACTCTGCCTCTCTCTGTCCCTCTCTGTCTGTCTCTGTCTCTCTCCATCTCACTCATTCTCTCTTAGTCTCTCTTAGTCTCTCTCTGCCTCTCTCTGCCTCTCTCTGTCCCTCACTGTCTGTCTCTCTCTCTCTCTCGGTCTCTCTATCTCACTCTGTCTCTCTCTGCCTCTCTCTGTCTCTCTCTGTCTCTCTCTGTCTCTCTCTGTCCCTCTCTGTCTCTCTTTATCTCTCGCTGTTTCTCTCTACTTCTCTCTGTCTCTCTCTCTATCTCTTTCTGTCCCTCTCTGACTCTCCTTGCCTCTCTCTGTCTCTCTCTGTCTCTCTCTGCCTCTCTCCAAATCTCTGATTTTCTCTGGCTCTCTTTATTTCTCTATCACTTTCTTCCTCTCTCCGTTTCTCTCTGTCGCGTTCTATCTCTCTCTCCACCTCTCTCTGCCTCTCGCTGGCCTTTTCTGACTTTCTCTGTCTTTCTCGGTGTCTCTCTGCCACTCTGTGTCTCCCTCTATCTCTCGCTGTTTCTCTCTATTTCACTCTGTCTCCCTCTCTTTCTGCCCCTCTCTGTCTCTCTCTGTCTCTCCCTGTCCCTCTCTGACTTTCTCTGTCTTTCTCGGTGTCTCTCTGTCACGCCCTCTCTCCCTCTACCTCTCGCTGTATCTCACTGCTTCTCTCTGTCTCTCTCTGGCTCTGGTTGTTTCTCCATCTCTCTCTCCCTTTCTCCGTTCCTCTCTTGCTCTCTTTGTGTCTGTATCTCTCTCTGTCTGTCTCTGTCTCTCCTTGCCTCTCCCTGTCCCTCTCTGACTTGCTCTGTCTTTCTCGGTGTCTCTCTGTCACTCTCTGTCTCTCTCTATCTCTCGCTGTTTCTCTCTACTTGTCTCTGTCTCACTCTGTCTCTTTCTGTCCCTCTCTGTCTCTCCTTGCCTCTCTGTCTCTGTCTCTCTCTGTCTCTCTCCGCCTCTCTCGGTCTCTCTCCGTCTCTCTCTCTCTGTCTCTCTCAGCCTCTCTCCGTCTCTCTCTGTCTCTCTTTGTCTCTCACTGCCTCACTCTGCCTCTCTCTGTCTCCCTCTGTCTCTGTCTCTCTCCGCCTCTCTCCGTCTCTCTCTGTCTCTCTCTGTCTCTCTCCGTCTCTCTCTGTCTGTCTTGATCATTAGCTTTCTGCCGCTCTCCGTTCTCTCTGGCTCTCTTTGTTTCTCTGTCTCTCTCTGTCTCTCTCTGTCTCTCTCCGCCTCTCTCCGTCTCTCTCTGTCTCTCTCTCTGTCTCACTCCGTCTCTCTCTGTCTGTCTCCGTCTCTGTCTATCTGCCTCTCTCTGTCCCTCTCTGTCCCGCTCTGACTTTCTCCGTCTTTCTCTGTCTTCCTCGGTGTCTCTCTGTCACTCTCTGTCTCTCTCCATCTCTCGCTGTTTCTCTCTACTTCTCTCTGTCTCTCTCTCTCTCTTTCTGTCCCTCTCTGTCTCTCTTTGTCTCTCACTGCCTCACTCTGCCTCTCTCTGTCCCTCTCTGTCTGTCTCTGTCTCTCTCCATCTCACTCATTCTCTCCTAGTCTCTCTTAGTCTCTCTCTGCCTCTATCTGCCTCTCTCTGTCCCTCACTGTCTGTCTCTCTCTCTCTCGGTCTCTGTATCTCACTCTGTCTCTCTCTGCCTCTCTCTGTCTCTCCCGGTCTCTGTCTCTGTCTCCCTGTCTCTCTCTACCTCTCTCTGTCTCTATCTGCCTCCCTCTGTCCCTCTCTGTCTCTTTCTGTCTCTCTCCGTCTCTGTCTCTTCTCTCCCTCTCTGTCTCTCCTTGCCTCTCTCTGTCTCCCTCTGTCTCTCTCTGTCTCTCTCTGTCTCTCTCTGTCTCTCTCCGTCTCTCTCTGCCTCTCTCTAACTCTCTGCCTCTCTCTGCCTCTCTCTGTCTCTCTCTGTGCCTCTCTGGCTCTTTTTTTTCTCTATCGATTTCTTCCTCTCTCCGTTTCTCTCTGTCTCGTTCTGTCTCTCTCTCCACCTCTCTCTGGCCTTCTCTGACTTTCTCTGTCTTTCTCGGTGTCTCTCTGTCACTCTCTGTCTCTCCTTGCCTCTCCCTATCTCTCTCTGTCTCTCTCCGCCTCTCTCCGTCTCTCTCTGTCCCTCTCTGTCTCTCTCTGCCTCTCTCTAACCCTCTGCCTCTCTCCGCCTCTCTCCGTCTCTCTCTGCCTCTCTCTGTCTCTCTCTGTGCCTCTCTCTGCCTCTCTCTGTCTCCCTCTGTCTCTGTCTCGCTCCGCCTCTCTCCGTCTCTCTCTGTCTCTCTCTGTCTCTCTCCGTCTCTCTCTGTCTCTCTCTGTCTCTCTCCGTCACTCTCTGTCTCTCTCTCTCTCTGTCTGTCTCCGTCTCTGTCTATCTGCCTCTCTCTGTCCCTCTCTGTCCCGCTCTGACTTTCTCTGTCTTTCTCTGTCTTCCTCGGTGTCTCTCTGTCACTCTCTGTCTCCCTCCATCTCTCACTGTTTCTCTATACTTCTCTCTGTCTCTCTCTCTCTCTTTCTGTCCCTCTCTGTCTCTCCTTGCCTCTCTCTGTCTCCCTCTGTCTCACTCTGTCTCTCTCCGCCTCTCTCCGTCTCTCTCTGTCTCTCTCTGTCTCTCTCTGTCTCTCTCAGTCTCTCTCCGCCTCTCTCCGTCTCTCTCCGGCTCTCTCTGTCCCTCTCTGTCTCTCTCTGTCTCTCTCTAACCCTCTGCCTCTCTGCCTCTCCCTGTCCCTCTCTGACTTTCTCTGTATTTCTCGGTGTCTCTCTTTCACTCTCTGTCTCCCTCTATCTCTCGCTATTTCTCTCTACTTGTCTCTGTCTCTCTCTGTCTCTCTCTGTCTCTCTCTGTCTCTCTCTGTCTCTCTCTGTCTCTCTCTGTCCCTCTCTGTCTCTCTCTATCTCTCGCCTTTTCTCTCTACTTCTCTCTGTCTCTCTCTATCTCTTTCTGTCCCTCTCTGACTCTCCTTGCCTCTCTCTGTCTCTCTCTGTCTCTCTCTGCCTCTCTCTAACTCTCTGCCTCTCTCTGGCTCTCTTTATTTCTCTATCACGTTCTTCCTCTCTCCGTTTCTCTCTGTCTCGTTCTATCTCTCTCTCCACCTCTCTCTGCCTCTCGCTGGCCTTTTCTGACTTTCTCTGTCTTTCTCGGTGTCTCTCTGTCACTCTGTGTCTCCCTCTATCTCTCGCTGTTTCTCTCTATTTCACTCTGTCTCTCCCTCTTTCTGCCCCTCTCTGTCTCTCTCTGTCTCCCTCCGTCTCTCTCTCTCTGTCTCTCTCTGTCTCTCTTTGTCTCTCTCTGCCTCTCTCTGTCCCGCTCTGTCTGTCTCTATCTCTCTCTGTCTCTCCCTGTCCCTCTCTGACTTTCTCTGTCTTTCTCGGTGTCTCTCTGTCACGCCCTCTCTCCCTCTACCTCTCGCTGTATCTCTCTGCTTCTCTCTGTCTCTCTCTGGCTCTGGTTGTTTCTCCATCTCTCTCTCCCTTTCTCCGTTCCTCTATTGCTCTCTTTGTGTCTGTATCTCTCTCTGTCTGTCTCTGTCTCTCCTTGCCTCTCCCTGTCCCTCTCTGACTTGCTCTGTCTTTCTCGGTGTCTCTCTGTCACACTCTGTCTCTCTCTATCTCTCGCTGTTTCTCTCTACTTGTCTCTGTCTCACTCTGTCTCTTTCTGTCCCTCTCTGTCTCTCCTTGCCTCTCTGTCTCTGTCTCTCTCTGTCTCTCTCCGCCTCTCTCGGTCTCTCTCCGTCTCTCTCTCTGTCTCTCTCAGCCTCGCTCCGTCTCTCTCTGTCTCTCTTTGTCTCTCACTGCCTCACTCTGCCTCTCTCTGTCCCTCTCTGTCTGTCTCTGTCTCTCTCCATCTCACTCATTCTCTCTTAGTCTCTCTTAGTCTCTCTCTGCCTCTATCTGCCTCTCTCTGTCCCTCACTGTCTGTCTCTCTCTCTCGGTCTCTCTATCTCACTCTGTCTCTCTCTGCCTCTCTCTGTCTCTCCCGGTCTCTGTCTCTGTCTCCCTGTCTCTCTCTACCTCTCTCTGTCTCTATCTGCCTCCCTCTGTCCCTCTCTGTCTCTTTCTGTCTCTCTCCGTCTCTGTCTCTTCTCTCCCTCTCTGTCTCTCCTTGCCTCTCTCTGTCTCCCTCTGTCTCTCTCTCTCTCTCTCTGTCTCTCTCAGCCTCTCTCCGTCTCTCTGTGTCTCTCTTTGTCTCTCACTGCCTCACTCTGCCTCTCTCTGTCCCTCTCTGTCTGTCTCTGTCTCTCTCCATCTCACTCATTCTCTCTTAGTCTCTCTTAGTCTCTCTCTGCCTCTCTCTGCCTCTCTCTGTCCCTCACTGTCTGTCTCTCTCTCTCTCTCGGTCTCTCTATCTCACTCTGTCTCTCTCTGCCTCTCTCTGTCTCTCTCTGTCTCTCTCTGTCTCTCTCTGTCCCTCTCTGTCTCTCTTTATCTCTCGCTGTTTCTCTCTACTTCTCTCTGTCTCTCTCTCTATCTCTTTCTGTCCCTCTCTGACTCTCCTTGCCTCTCTCTGTCTCTCTCTGTCTCTCTCTGCCTCTCTCCAAATCTCTGATTTTCTCTGGCTCTCTTTATTTCTCTATCACTTTCTTCCTCTCTCCGTTTCTCTCTGTCGCGTTCTATCTCTCTCTCCACCTCTCTCTGCCTCTCGCTGGCCTTTTCTGACTTTCTCTGTCTTTCTCGGTGTCTCTCTGCCACTCTGTGTCTCCCTCTATCTCTCGCTGTTTCTCTCTATTTCACTCTGTCTCCCTCTCTTTCTGCCCCTCTCTGTCTCTCTCTGTCTCTCCCTGTCCCTCTCTGACTTTCTCTGTCTTTCTCGGTGTCTCTCTGTCACGCCCTCTCTCCCTCTACCTCTCGCTGTATCTCACTGCTTCTCTCTGTCTCTCTCTGGCTCTGGTTGTTTCTCCATCTCTCTCTCCCTTTCTCCGTTCCTCTCTTGCTCTCTTTGTGTCTGTATCTCTCTCTGTCTGTCTCTGTCTCTCCTTGCCTCTCCCTGTCCCTCTCTGACTTGCTCTGTCTTTCTCGGTGTCTCTCTGTCACTCTCTGTCTCTCTCTATCTCTCGCTGTTTCTCTCTACTTGTCTCTGTCTCACTCTGTCTCTTTCTGTCCCTCTCTGTCTCTCCTTGCCTCTCTGTCTCTGTCTCTCTCTGTCTCTCTCCGCCTCTCTCGGTCTCTCTCCGTCTCTCTCTCTCTGTCTCTCTCAGCCTCTCTCCGTCTCTCTCTGTCTCTCTTTGTCTCTCACTGCCTCACTCTGCCTCTCTCTGTCTCCCTCTGTCTCTGTCTCTCTCCGCCTCTCTCCGTCTCTCTCTGTCTCTCTCTGTCTCTCTCCGTCTCTCTCTGTCTGTCTTGATCATTAGCTTTCTGCCGCTCTCCGTTCTCTCTGGCTCTCTTTGTTTCTCTGTCTCTCTCTGTCTCTCTCTGTCTCTCTCCGCCTCTCTCCGTCTCTCTCTGTCTCTCTCTCTGTCTCACTCCGTCTCTCTCTGTCTGTCTCCGTCTCTGTCTATCTGCCTCTCTCTGTCCCTCTCTGTCCCGCTCTGACTTTCTCCGTCTTTCTCTGTCTTCCTCGGTGTCTCTCTGTCACTCTCTGTCTCTCTCCATCTCTCGCTGTTTCTCTCTACTTCTCTCTGTCTCTCTCTCTCTCTTTCTGTCCCTCTCTGTCTCTCTTTGTCTCTCACTGCCTCACTCTGCCTCTCTCTGTCCCTCTCTGTCTGTCTCTGTCTCTCTCCATCTCACTCATTCTCTCCTAGTCTCTCTTAGTCTCTCTCTGCCTCTATCTGCCTCTCTCTGTCCCTCACTGTCTGTCTCTCTCTCTCTCGGTCTCTGTATCTCACTCTGTCTCTCTCTGCCTCTCTCTGTCTCTCCCGGTCTCTGTCTCTGTCTCCCTGTCTCTCTCTACCTCTCTCTGTCTCTATCTGCCTCCCTCTGTCCCTCTCTGTCTCTTTCTGTCTCTCTCCGTCTCTGTCTCTTCTCTCCCTCTCTGTCTCTCCTTGCCTCTCTCTGTCTCCCTCTGTCTCTCTCTGTCTCTCTCTGTCTCTCTCTGTCTCTCTCCGTCTCTCTCTGCCTCTCTCTAACTCTCTGCCTCTCTCTGCCTCTCTCTGTCTCTCTCTGTGCCTCTCTGGCTCTTTTTTTTCTCTATCGATTTCTTCCTCTCTCCGTTTCTCTCTGTCTCGTTCTGTCTCTCTCTCCACCTCTCTCTGGCCTTCTCTGACTTTCTCTGTCTTTCTCGGTGTCTCTCTGTCACTCTCTGTCTCTCCTTGCCTCTCCCTATCTCTCTCTGTCTCTCTCCGCCTCTCTCCGTCTCTCTCTGTCCCTCTCTGTCTCTCTCTGCCTCTCTCTAACCCTCTGCCTCTCTCCGCCTCTCTCCGTCTCTCTCTGCCTCTCTCTGTCTCTCTCTGTGCCTCTCTCTGCCTCTCTCTGTCTCCCTCTGTCTCTGTCTCGCTCCGCCTCTCTCCGTCTCTCTCTGTCTCTCTCTGTCTCTCTCCGTCTCTCTCTGTCTCTCTCTGTCTCTCTCCGTCACTCTCTGTCTCTCTCTCTCTCTGTCTGTCTCCGTCTCTGTCTATCTGCCTCTCTCTGTCCCTCTCTGTCCCGCTCTGACTTTCTCTGTCTTTCTCTGTCTTCCTCGGTGTCTCTCTGTCACTCTCTGTCTCCCTCCATCTCTCACTGTTTCTCTATACTTCTCTCTGTCTCTCTCTCTCTCTTTCTGTCCCTCTCTGTCTCTCCTTGCCTCTCTCTGTCTCCCTCTGTCTCACTCTGTCTCTCTCCGCCTCTCTCCGTCTCTCTCTGTCTCTCTCTGTCTCTCTCTGTCTCTCTCAGTCTCTCTCCGCCTCTCTCCGTCTCTCTCCGGCTCTCTCTGTCCCTCTCTGTCTCTCTCTGTCTCTCTCTAACCCTCTGCCTCTCTGCCTCTCCCTGTCCCTCTCTGACTTTCTCTGTATTTCTCGGTGTCTCTCTTTCACTCTCTGTCTCCCTCTATCTCTCGCTATTTCTCTCTACTTGTCTCTGTCTCTCTCTGTCTCTCTCTGTCTCTCTCTGTCTCTCTCTGTCTCTCTCTGTCTCTCTCTGTCCCTCTCTGTCTCTCTCTATCTCTCGCCTTTTCTCTCTACTTCTCTCTGTCTCTCTCTATCTCTTTCTGTCCCTCTCTGACTCTCCTTGCCTCTCTCTGTCTCTCTCTGTCTCTCTCTGCCTCTCTCTAACTCTCTGCCTCTCTCTGGCTCTCTTTATTTCTCTATCACGTTCTTCCTCTCTCCGTTTCTCTCTGTCTCGTTCTATCTCTCTCTCCACCTCTCTCTGCCTCTCGCTGGCCTTTTCTGACTTTCTCTGTCTTTCTCGGTGTCTCTCTGTCACTCTGTGTCTCCCTCTATCTCTCGCTGTTTCTCTCTATTTCACTCTGTCTCTCCCTCTTTCTGCCCCTCTCTGTCTCTCTCTGTCTCCCTCCGTCTCTCTCTCTCTGTCTCTCTCTGTCTCTCTTTGTCTCTCTCTGCCTCTCTCTGTCCCGCTCTGTCTGTCTCTATCTCTCTCTGTCTCTCCCTGTCCCTCTCTGACTTTCTCTGTCTTTCTCGGTGTCTCTCTGTCACGCCCTCTCTCCCTCTACCTCTCGCTGTATCTCTCTGCTTCTCTCTGTCTCTCTCTGGCTCTGGTTGTTTCTCCATCTCTCTCTCCCTTTCTCCGTTCCTCTATTGCTCTCTTTGTGTCTGTATCTCTCTCTGTCTGTCTCTGTCTCTCCTTGCCTCTCCCTGTCCCTCTCTGACTTGCTCTGTCTTTCTCGGTGTCTCTCTGTCACACTCTGTCTCTCTCTATCTCTCGCTGTTTCTCTCTACTTGTCTCTGTCTCACTCTGTCTCTTTCTGTCCCTCTCTGTCTCTCCTTGCCTCTCTGTCTCTGTCTCTCTCTGTCTCTCTCCGCCTCTCTCGGTCTCTCTCCGTCTCTCTCTCTGTCTCTCTCAGCCTCGCTCCGTCTCTCTCTGTCTCTCTTTGTCTCTCACTGCCTCACTCTGCCTCTCTCTGTCCCTCTCTGTCTGTCTCTGTCTCTCTCCATCTCACTCATTCTCTCTTAGTCTCTCTTAGTCTCTCTCTGCCTCTATCTGCCTCTCTCTGTCCCTCACTGTCTGTCTCTCTCTCTCGGTCTCTCTATCTCACTCTGTCTCTCTCTGCCTCTCTCTGTCTCTCCCGGTCTCTGTCTCTGTCTCCCTGTCTCTCTCTACCTCTCTCTGTCTCTATCTGCCTCCCTCTGTCCCTCTCTGTCTCTTTCTGTCTCTCTCCGTCTCTGTCTCTTCTCTCCCTCTCTGTCTCTCCTTGCCTCTCTCTGTCTCCCTCTGTCTCTCTCTGTCTCTCTCTGTCTCTCTCTGTCTCTCTCCGTCTCTCTCTGCCTCTCTCTAACTCTCTGCCTCTCTCTTCCTCTGTCTGTCTCTCTCTGTGCCTCTCTGGCTCTTTTTTTTCTCTATCGATTTCTTCCTCTCTCCGTTTCTCTCTGTCTCGTTCTGTCTCTCTCTCCACCTCTCTCTGGCCTTCTCTGACTTTCTCTGTCTTTCTCGGTGTCTCTCTGTCACTCTCTGTCTCTCCTTGCCTCTCCCTATCTCTCTCTGTCTCTCTCCGCCTATCTCCGTCTCTCTCTGTCCCTCTCTGTCTCTCTCTGTCTCTCTCTGCCTCTCTCTAACCCTCTGCCTCTCTCCGCCTCTCTCCGTCTCTCTCTGCCTCTCTCTGTCTCTCTCTGTGCCTCTCTCTGCCTCTCTCTGTCTCCCTCTGTCTCTGTCTCGCTCCGCCTCTCTCCGTCTCTCTCTGTCTCTCTCTGTCTCTCTCCGTCTCTCTCTGTCTCTCTCTCTCTCTGTCTGTCTCCGTCTCTGTCTATCTGCCTCTCTCTGTCCCTCTCTGTCCCGCTCTGACTTTCTCTGTCTTTCTCTGTCTTCCTCGGTGTCTCTCTGTCACTCTCTGTCTCCCTCCATCTCTCACTGTTTCTCTATACTTCTCTCTGTCTCTCTCTCTCTCTTTCTGTCCCTCTCTGTCTCTCCTTGCCTCTCTCTGTCTCCCTCTGTCTCACTCTGTCTCTCTCCGCCTCTCTCCGTCTCTCTCTGTCTCTCTCTGTCTCTCTCTGTCTCTCTCAGTCTCTCTCCGCCTCTCTCCGTCTCTCTCCGGCTCTCTCTGTCCCTCTCTGTCTCTCTCTGTCTCTCTCTAACCCTCTGCCTCTCTGCCTCGCCCTGTCCCTCTCTGACTTTCTCTGTATTTCTCGGTGTCTCTCTTTCACTCTCTGTCTCCCTCTATCTCTCGCTATTTCTCTCTACCTGTCTCTGTCTCTCTCTGTCTCTTTCTGTCCCTCTCTGTCTCTCTCCGTCTCTTTCTGTCCCTCTCTGTCTCTCCTTGCCTCTCTCTGTCCCCCTCTGTCTCTCTCTGTCTCACTCTGTCTCTCTCTCTTCCTCTCTCTGTCTCTCTCTGTCTCTCTCCACCTCTCTCTGCCTCTCTCTGGCGTTCTCTGACTTTCGCTGTCTTTCTCGATGTCTCTCCGTCACTCTCTGTCTCCCTCTATGTCTCGCTGTTTCTCGCTACTTCTCTCTGTCTCTCTCTGTCTCTTTCTGTCCCTCTCTGTCTCTCCTTGCCTCTCTCTGTCTCCCTCTGTCTCTCTCTGTCTCTCTCTGTCCCTCTCTGTCTCTCTCTATCTCTCGCTGTTTCTCTCTACTTCTCTCTGTCTCTCTCTATCTCTTTCTGTCCCTCTCTGACTCTCCTTGCCTCTCTCTGTCTCTCTCTGTCTCTCTCTGCGTCTCTCCAAATCTCTGCCTCTCTCTGGCTCTCTTTATTTCTCTATCACTTTCTTCCTCTCTCCGTTTCTCTCTGTCTCGTTCTATCTCTCTCTCCACCTTTCTCTGCCTCTCGCTGGCCTTTTCTGACTTTCTCTGTCTTTCTCGGTGTCTCTCTGTCACGCCCTCTCTCCCTCTACCTCTCGCTGTATCTCACTGCTTCTCTCTGTCTCTCTCTGGCTCTGGTTGTTTCTCCATCTCTCTCTCCCTTTCTCCGTTCCTCTCTCGCTCTCTTTGTGTCTGTATCTCTCTCTGTCTGTCTCTGTCTCTCCTTGCCTCTCCCTGTCCCTCTCTGACTTGCTCTGTCTTTCTCGGTGTCTCTCTGTCACTCTCTGTCTCTCTCTATCTCTCGCTGTTTCTCTCTACTTGTCTCTGTCTCACTCTGTCTCTTTCTGTCCCTCTCTGTCTCTCCTTGCCTCTCTGTCTCTGTCTCTCTCTGTCTCTCTCCGCCTCTCTCGGTCTCTCTCCGTCTCTCTCTCTCTCTGTCTCTCTCAGCCTCTCTCCGTCTCTCTCTGTCTCTCTTTGTCTCTCACTGCCTCACTCTGCCTCTCTCTGTCCCTCTCTGTCTGTCTCTGTCTCTCTCCATCTCACTCATTCTCTCTTAGTCTCTCTTAGTCTCTCTCTGCCTCTCTCTGCCTCTCTCTGTCCCTCACTGTCTGTCTCTCTCCGTCTCTGTCTCTTCTCTCCCTCTCTGTCTCTCCTTGCCTCTCTCTGTCTCTCTCTGTCTCTCTCTGGCTCTTTTATTTCTCTATCGATTTCTTCCTCTCTCCGTTCCTCTCTGTCTCGTTCTGTCTCTCTCTCCACCTCTCTCTGGCCTTCTCTGACTTTCTCTGTCTTTCTCGGTGTCTCTCTGTCACTCTCTGTCTCTCCTTGCCTCTCTCTGTCTCTCTCTGTCTCTCTCCGCTTCTCTCCGTCTCTCTCTGTCCCTCTCTGTCTCTCTCTGTCTCTCTGTGCCTCTCTCTAACCCTCTGCCTTTCTCCGCCTCTCTCCGTCTCTCTCTGCCTCTCTCTGTCTCTCGCTGTGCCTCTCTCTGCCTCTCTCTGTCTCCCTCTGTCTCTGTCTCTCTCCGCCTCTCTCCGTCTCTCTCTGTCTCTCTCTGTCTCTCTCCGTCTCTCTCTGTCTGTCTTGATCATTAGCTTTCTGCCGCTCTCCGTTCTCTCTGGCTCTCTTTGTTTCTCTGTCTCTCTCTGTCTCTCTCCGTCTCTCTCTCTCTGTCTCTCTCAGCCTCTCTCCGTCTCTCTGTGTCTCTCTTTGTCTCTCACTGCCTCACTCTGCCTCTCTCTGTCCCTCTCTGTCTGTCTCTGTCTCTCTCCATCTCACTCATTCTCTCTTAGTCTCTCTTAGTCTCTCTCTGCCTCTCTCTGCCTCACTCTGTCCCTCACTGTCTGTCTCTCTCTCTCTCTCGGTCTCTCTATCTCACTCTGTCTCTCTCTGCCTCTCTCTGTCTCTCTCTGTCTCTCTCTGTCTCTCTCTGTCCCTCTCTGTCTCTCTTTATCTCTCGCTGTTTCTCTCTACTTCTCTCTGTCTCTCTCTCTATCTCTTTCTGTCCCTCTCTGACTCTCCTTGCCTCTCTCTGTCTCTCTCTGTCTCTCTCTGCCTCTCTCCAAATCTCTGATTTTCTCTGGCTCTCTTTATTTCTCTATCACTTTCTTCCTCTCTCCGTTTCTCTCTGTCTCGTTCTATCTCTCTCTCCACCTCTCTCTGCCTCTCGCTGGCCTTTTCTGACTTTCTCTGTCTTTCTCGGTGTCTCTCTGTCACTCTGTGTCTCCCTCTATCTCTCGCTGTTTCTCTCTATTTCACTCTGTCTCCCTCTCTTTCTGCCCCTCTCTGTCTCTCTCTGTCTCTCCCTGTCCCTCTCTGACTTTCTCTGTCTTTCTCGGTGTCTCTCTGTCACGCCCTCTCTCCCTCTACCTCTCGCTGTATCTCACTGCTTCTCTCTGTCTCTCTCTGGCTCTGGTTGTTTCTCCATCTCTCTCTCCCTTTCTCCGTTCCTCTCTTGCTCTCTTTGTGTCTGTATCTCTCTCTGTCTGTCTCTGTCTCTCCTTGCCTCTCCCTGTCCCTCTCTGACTTGCTCTGTCTTTCTCGGTGTCTCTCTGTCACTCTCTGTCTCTCTCTATCTCTCGCTGTTTCTCTCTACTTGTCTCTGTCTCACTCTGTCTCTTTCTGTCCCTCTCTGTCTCTCCTTGCCTCTCTGTCTCTGTCTCTCTCTGTCTCTCTCCGCCTCTCTCGGTCTCTCTCCGTCTCTCTCTCTCTGTCTCTCTCAGCCTCTCTCCGTCTCTCTCTGTCTCTCTTTGTCTCTCACTGCCTCACTCTGCCTCTCTCTGTCCCTCTCTGTCTGTCTCTGTCTCTCTCCATCTCACTCATTCTCTCTTAGTCTCTCTTAGTCTCTCTCTGCCTCTCTCTGCCTCTCTCTGTCCCTCACTGTCTGTCTCTCTCTCTCTCGGTCTCTCTATCTCACTCTGTCTCTCTCTGCCTCTCTCTGTCTCTCTCTGTCTCTCCCGGTCTCTGTCTCTGTCTCCCTGTCTCTCTCTACCTCTCTCTGTCTCTATCTGCCTCCCTCTGTCCCTCTCCGTCTCTTTCTGTCTCTCTCCGTCTCTGTCTCTTCTCTCCCTCTCTGTCTCTCCTTGCCTCTCTCTGTATCCCTCTGTCTCTCTCTGTCTCTCTCTGTCTCTCTCTGTCTCTCTCCGTCTCTCTCTGCCTCTCTCTGCCTCTCTCTGTCTCTCTCTGTGCCTCTCTGGCTCTTTTATTTCTCTATCGATTTCTTCCTCTCTCCGTTTCTCTCTGTCTCGTTCTGTCTCTCTCTCCACCTCTCTCTGGCCTTCTCTGACTTTCTCTGTCTTTCTCGGTGTCTGTCTGTCACTCTCTGTCTCTCCTTGCCTCTCTCTGTCTCTCTCTGTCTCTCTCCGCTTCTCTCCGTCTCTCTCTGTCCCTCTCTGTCTCTCTCTGTCTCTCTCTGCCTCTCTCTAACCCTCTGCCTCTCTCCGCCTCTCTCCGTCTCTCTCTGCCTCTCTCTGTCTCTCGCTGTGCCTCTCTCTGCCTCTCTCTGTCTCCCTCTGTCTCTGTCTCTCTCCGCCTCTCTCCGTCTCTCTCTGTCTCTCTCTGTCTCTCTCTGTCTGTCTTGATCATTAGCTTTCTGCCGCTCTCCGTTCTCTCTGGCTCTCTTTGTTTCTCTGTCTCTCTCTGTCTCTCTCTGTCTCTCTCCGCCTCGCTCCGTCTCTCTCTGTCTCTCTCTCTGTCTCACTCCGTCTCTCTCTGTCTGTCTCCGTCTCTGTCTATCTGCCTCTCTCTGTCCCTCTCTGTCCCGCTCTGACTTTCTCCGTCTTTCTCTGTCTTCCTCGGTGTCTCTCTGTCACTCTCTGTCTCTCTCCATCTCTCGCTGTTTCTCTCTACTTCTCTCTGTCTCTCTCTGTCTCTCTCTATCTCTCGCTGTTTCTCTCTACTTGTCTCTGTCTCTCTCTGTCTCTTTCTGTCCCTCTCTGTCTCTCTCTGTCTCTTTCTGTCCCTCTCTGTCTCTCCTTGCCTCTCTCTGTCTCCCTCTTTCTCTCTCTGTCTCTCTCCGCCTCTCTCCGTCTCTCTCTGTCTCTCTATCCCTCTCTCCGTCTCTCTCTATCTGCCCCTCTCTGTCCCTCTCTATCTCTCTCTATCTCTCGCTGTTTCTCTCTACTTTTCTCTGCCTCTCTCTGTCTCCCTCTGTCTCTCTCTGTCTCTCTCTGTCTCTCTCTGTCTCTCTCCGTCTCTCTCTGCCTCTCTCTAACTCTCTGCCTCTCTCTGCCTCTCTCTGTCTCTCTCTGTGCCTCTCTGGCTCTTTTATTTCTCTATCGATTTCTTCCTCTCTCCGTTTCTCTCTGTCTCGTTCTGTCTCTCTCTCCACCTCTCTCTGGCCTTCTCTGACTTTCTCTGTCTTTCTCGGTGTCTCTCTGTCACTCTCTGTCTCTCCTTGCCTCTCTCTATCTCTCTCTGTCTCTCTCCGCCTCTCGCCGTCTCTCTCTGTCCCTCTCTGTCTCTCTCTGTCTCTCTCTGCCTCTCTCTAACCCTCTGCCTCACTCCGCCTCTCTCCGTCTCTCTCTGCCTCTCTCTGTCTCTCTCTGTGCCTCTCTCTGCCTCTCTCTGTCTCCCTCTGTCTCTGTCTCGCTCCGTCTCTCTCCGTCTCTCTCTGTCTCTCTCTGTCTCTCTCCGTCTCTCTCTGTCTGTCTTGATCATTAGCTTTCTGCCGCTCTCCGTTCTCTCTGGCTCTCTTTGTTTCTCTGTCTCTCTCTGTCACTCTCTGTCTGTCTCCTTCTCTCTCTATCTGCCTCTCTCTGTCCCTCTATGTCTCTTTCTGTCTCTCTCCGTCTCTGTCTCTTTCTGTCCCTCTCTGTCTCTCCTTGCCTCTCTCTGTCTCCCTCTGTCTCTCTCTGTCTCTCTCTGTCCCTCTCTGTCTCTCTCTATCTCTCGCTGTTTCTCTCTACTTCTCTCTGTCTCTCTCTATCTCTTTCTGTCCCTCTCTGACTCTCCTTGCCTCTCTCTGTCTCTCTCTGTCTCTCTCTGCCTCTCTCCAAATCTCTGCCTCTCTCTGGCTCTCTTTATTTCTCTATCACTTTCTTCCTCTCTCCGTTTCTCTCTGTCTCGTTCTATCTCTCTCTCCACCTTTCTCTGCCTCTCGCTGGCCTTTTCTGACTTTCTCTGTCTTTCTCGGTGTCTCTCTGTCACGCCCTCTCTCCCTCTACCTCTCGCTGTATCTCACTGCTTCTCTCTGTCTCTCTCTGGCTCTGGTTGTTTCTCCATCTCTCTCTCCCTTTCTCCGTTCCTCTCTCGCTCTCTTTGTGTCTGTATCTCTCTCTGTCTGTCTCTGTCTCTCCTTGCCTCTCCCTGTCCCTCTCTGACTTGCTCTGTCTTTCTCGGTGTCTCTCTGTCACTCTCTGTCTCTCTCTATCTCTCGCTGTTTCTCTCTACTTGTCTCTGTCTCACTCTGTCTCTTTCTGTCCCTCTCTGTCTCTTCTTGCCTCTCTGTCTCTGTCTCTCTCTGTCTCTCTCCGCCTCTCTCGGTCTCTCTCCGTCTCTCTCTCTCTCTCTGTCTCTCTCAGCCTCTCTCCGTCTCTCTCTGTCTCTCTTTGTCTCTCACTGCCTCACTCTGCCTCTCTCTGTCCCTCTCTGTCTGTCTCTGTCTCTCTCCATCTCACTCATTCTCTCTTAGTCTCTCTTAGTCTCTCTCTGCCTCTCTCTGCCTCTCTCTGTCCCTCACTGTCTGTCTCTCTCCGTCTCTGTCTCTTCTCTCCCTCTCTGTCTCTCCTTGCCTCTCTCTGTCTCTCTCTGTCTCTCTCTGGCTCTTTTATTTCTCTATCGATTTCTTCCTCTCTCCGTTCCTCTCTGTCTCGTTCTGTCTCTCTCTCCACCTCTCTCTGGCCTTCTCTGACTTTCTCTGTCTTTCTCGGTGTCTCTCTGTCACTCTCTGTCTCTCCTTGCCTCTCTCTGTCTCTCTCTGTCTCTCTCCGCTTCTCTCCGTCTCTCTCTGTCCCTCTCTGTCTCTCTCTGTCTCTCTGTGCCTCTCTCTAACCCTCTGCCTTTCTCCGCCTCTCTCCGTCTCTCTCTGCCTCTCTCTGTCTCTCGCTGTGCCTCTCTCTGCCTCTCTCTGTCTCCCTCTGTCTCTGTCTCTCTCCGCCTCTCTCCGTCTCTCTCTGTCTCTCTCTGTCTCTCTCCGTCTCTCTCTGTCTGTCTTGATCATTAGCTTTCTGCCGCTCTCCGTTCTCTCTGGCTCTCTTTGTTTCTCTGTCTCTCTCTGTCTCTCTCCGTCTCTCTCTCTCTGTCTCTCTCAGCCTCTCTCCGTCTCTCTGTGTCTCTCTTTGTCTCTCACTGCCTCACTCTGCCTCTCTCTGTCCCTCTCTGTCTGTCTCTGTCTCTCTCCATCTCACTCATTCTCTCTTAGTCTCTCTTAGTCTCTCTCTGCCTCTCTCTGCCTCTCTCTGTCCCTCACTGTCTGTCTCTCTCTCTCTCTCGGTGTCTCTATCTCACTCTGTCTCTCTCTGCCTCTCTCTGTCTCTCTCTGTCTCTCCCTGTCTCTCTCTGTCCCTCTCTGTCTCTCTTTATCTCTCGCTGTTTCTCTCTACTTCTCTCTGTCTCTCTCTCTATCTCTTTCTGTCCCTCTCTGACTCTCCTTGCCTCTCTCTGTCTCTCTCTGTCTCTCTCTGCCTCTCTCCAAATCTCTGATTTTCTCTGGCTCTCTTTATTTCTCTATCACTTTCTTCCTCTCTCCGTTTCTCTCTGTCGCGTTCTATCTCTCTCTCCACCTCTCTCTGCCTCTCGCTGGCCTTTTCTGACTTTCTCTGTCTTTCTCGGTGTCTCTCTGCCACTCTGTGTCTCCCTCTATCTCTCGCTGTTTCTCTCTATTTCACTCTGTCTCCCTCTCTTTCTGCCCCTCTCTGTCTCTCTCTGTCTCTCCCTGTCCCTCTCTGACTTTCTCTGTCTTTCTCGGTGTCTCTCTGTCACGCCCTCTCTCCCTCTACCTCTCGCTGTATCTCACTGCTTCTCTCTGTCTCTCTCTGGCTCTGGTTGTTTCTCCATCTCTCTCTCCCTTTCTCCGTTCCTCTCTTGCTCTCTTTGTGTCTGTATCTCTCTCTGTCTGTCTCTGTCTCTCCTTGCCTCTCCCTGTCCCTCTCTGACTTGCTCTGTCTTTCTCGGTGTCTCTCTGTCACTCTCTGTCTCTCTCTATCTCTCGCTGTTTCTCTCTACTTGTCTCTGTCTCACTCTGTCTCTTTCTGTCCCTCTCTGTCTCTCCTTGCCTCTCTGTCTCTGTCTCTCTCTGTCTCTCTCCGCCTCTCTCGGTCTCTCTCCGTCTCTCTCTCTCTGTCTCTCTCAGCCTCTCTCCGTCTCTCTCTGTCTCTCTTTGTCTCTCACTGCCTCACTCTGCCTCTCTCTGTCTCCCTCTGTCTCTGTCTCTCTCCGCCTCTCTCCGTCTCTCTCTGTCTCTCTCTGTCTCTCTCCGTCTCTCTCTGTCTGTCTTGATCATTAGCTTTCTGCCGCTCTCCGTTCTCTCTGGCTCTCTTTGTTTCTCTGTCTCTCTCTGTCTCTCTCTGTCTCTCTCCGCCTCTCTCCGTCTCTCTCTGTCTCTCTCTCTGTCTCACTCCGTCTCTCTCTGTCTGTCTCCGTCTCTGTCTATCTGCCTCTCTCTGTCCCTCTCTGTCCCGCTCTGACTTTCTCCGTCTTTCTCTGTCTTCCTCGGTGTCTCTCTGTCACTCTCTGTCTCTCTCCATCTCTCGCTGTTTCTCTCTACTTCTCTCTGTCTCTCTCTCTCTCTTTCTGTCCCTCTCTGTCTCTCCTTGCCTCTCTCTGTCTCTCTCTATCTCTCGCTGTTTCTCTCTACTTGTCTCTGTCTCTCTCTGTCTCTTTCTGTCCCTCTCTGTCTCTCTCTGTCTCTTTCTGTCCCTCTCTGTCTCTCCTTGCCTCTCTCTGTCTCCCTCTTTCTCTCTCTGTCTCTCTCCGCCTCTCTCCGTCTCTCTCTGTCTCTCTATCCCTCTCTCCGTCTCTCTCTATCTGCCCCTCTCTGTCCCTCTCTATCTCTCTCTATCTCTCGCTGTTTCTCTCTACTTTTCTCTGCCTCTCTCTGTCTCCCTCTGTCTCTCTCTGTCTCTCTCTGTCTCTCTCTGTCTCTCTCCGTCTCTCTCTGCCTCTCTCTAACTCTCTGCCTCTCTCTGCCTCTCTCTGTCTCTCTCTGTGCCTCTCTGGCTCTTTTATTTCTCTATCGATTTCTTCCTCTCTCCGTTTCTCTCTGTCTCGTTCTGTCTCTCTCTCCACCTCTCTCTGGCCTTCTCTGACTTTCTCTGTCTTTCTCGGTGTCTCTCTGTCACTCTCTGTCTCTCCTTGCCTCTCTCTATCTCTCTCTGTCTCTCTCCGCCTCTCGCCGTCTCTCTCTGTCTCTCTCTGTCTCTCTCCGTCTCTCTCTGTCTGTCTTGATCATTAGCTTTCTGCCGCTCTCCGTTCTCTCTGGCTCTCTTTGTTTCTCTGTCTCTCTCTGTCTCTCTCCGTCTCTCTCTCTCTGTCTCTCTCAGCCTCTCTCCGTCTCTCTGTGTCTCTCTTTGTCTCTCACTGCCTCACTCTGCCTCTCTCTGTCCCTCTCTGTCTGTCTCTGTCTCTCTCCATCTCACTCATTCTCTCTTAGTCTCTCTTAGTCTCTCTCTGCCTCTCTCTGCCTCACTCTGTCCCTCACTGTCTGTCTCTCTCTCTCTCTCGGTCTCTCTATCTCACTCTGTCTCTCTCTGCCTCTCTCTGTCTCTCTCTGTCTCTCTCTGTCTCTCTCTGTCCCTCTCTGTCTCTCTTTATCTCTCGCTGTTTCTCTCTACTTCTCTCTGTCTCTCTCTCTATCTCTTTCTGTCCCTCTCTGACTCTCCTTGCCTCTCTCTGTCTCTCTCTGTCTCTCTCTGCCTCTCTCCAAATCTCTGATTTTCTCTGGCTCTCTTTATTTCTCTATCACTTTCTTCCTCTCTCCGTTTCTCTCTGTCTCGTTCTATCTCTCTCTCCACCTCTCTCTGCCTCTCGCTGGCCTTTTCTGACTTTCTCTGTCTTTCTCGGTGTCTCTCTGTCACTCTGTGTCTCCCTCTATCTCTCGCTGTTTCTCTCTATTTCACTCTGTCTCCCTCTCTTTCTGCCCCTCTCTGTCTCTCTCTGTCTCTCCCTGTCCCTCTCTGACTTTCTCTGTCTTTCTCGGTGTCTCTCTGTCACGCCCTCTCTCCCTCTACCTCTCGCTGTATCTCACTGCTTCTCTCTGTCTCTCTCTGGCTCTGGTTGTTTCTCCATCTCTCTCTCCCTTTCTCCGTTCCTCTCTTGCTCTCTTTGTGTCTGTATCTCTCTCTGTCTGTCTCTGTCTCTTCCTTGCCTCTCCCTGTCCCTCTCTGACTTTCTCTGTCTTTCTCGGTGTCTGTCTGTCACTCTCTGTCTCTCCTTGCCTCTCTCTGTCTCTCTCTGTCTCTCTCCGCTTCTCTCCGTCTCTCTCTGTCCCTCTCTGTCTCTCTCTGTCTCTCTCTGCCTCTCTCTAACCCTCTGCCTCTCTCCGCCTCTCTCCGTCTCTCTCTGCCTCTCTCTGTCTCTCGCTGTGCCTCTCTCTGCCTCTCTCTGTCTCCCTCTGTCTCTGTCTCTCTCCGCCTCTCTCCGTCTCTCTCTGTCTCTCTCTGTCTCTCTCTGTCTGTCTTGATCATTAGCTTTCTGCCGCTCTCCGTTCTCTCTGGCTCTCTTTGTTTCTCTGTCTCTCTCTGTCTCTCTCTGTCTCTCTCCGCCTCGCTCCGTCTCTCTCTGTCTCACTCCGTCTCTCTCTGTCTGTCTCCGTCTCTGTCTATCTGCCTCTCTCTGTCCCTCTCTGTCCCGCTCTGACTTTCTCCGTCTTTCTCTGTCTTCCTCGGTGTCTCTCTGTCACTCTCTGTCTCTCTCCATCTCTCGCTGTTTCTCTCTACTTCTCTCTGTCTCTCTCTCTCTCTTTCTGTCCCTCTCTGTCTCTCCTTGCCTCTCTCTGTCTCTCTCTATCTCTCGCTGTTTCTCTCTACTTGTCTCTGTCTCTCTCTGTCTCTTTCTGTCCCTCTCTGTCTCTCTCTGTCTCTTTCTGTCCCTCTCTGTCTCTCCTTGCCTCTCTCTGTCTCCCTCTTTCTCTCTCTGTCTCTCTCCGCCTCTCTCCGTCTCTCTCTGTCTCTCTATCCCTCTCTCCGTCTCTCTCTATCTGCCCCTCTCTGTCCCTCTCTATCTCTCTCTATCTCTCGCTGTTTCTCTCTACTTTTCTCTGCCTCTCTCTGTCTCCCTCTGTCTCTCTCTGTCTCTCTCTGTCTCTCTCTGTCTCTCTCCGTCTCTCTCTGCCTCTCTCTAACTCTCTGCCTCTCTCTGCCTCTCTCTGTCTCTCTCTGTGCCTCTCTGGCTCTTTTATTTCTCTATCGATTTCTTCCTCTCTCCGTTTCTCTCTGTCTCGTTCTGTCTCTCTCTCCACCTCTCTCTGGCCTTCTCTGACTTTCTCTGTCTTTCTCGGTGTCTCTCTGTCACTCTCTGTCTCTCCTTGCCTCTCTCTATCTCTCTCTGTCTCTCTCCGCCTCTCGCCGTCTCTCTCTGTCCCTCTCTGTCTCTCTCTGTCTCTCTCTGCCTCTCTCTAACCCTCTGCCTCACTCCGCCTCTCTCCGTCTCTCTCTGCCTCTCTCTGTCTCTCTCTGTGCCTCTCTCTGCCTCTCTCTGTCTCCCTCTGTCTCTGTCTCGCTCCGTCTCTCTCCGTCTCTCTCTGTCTCTCTCTGTCTCTCTCCGTCTCTCTCTGTCTGTCTTGATCATTAGCTTTCTGCCGCTCTCCGTTCTCTCTGGCTCTCTTTGTTTCTCTGTCTCTCTCTGTCACTCTCTGTCTGTCTCCTTCTCTCTCTATCTGCCTCTCTCTGTCCCTCTATGTCTCTTTCTGTCTCTCTCCGTCTCTGTCTCTTTCTGTCCCTCTCTGTCTCTCCTTGCCTCTCTCTGTCTCCCTCTGTCTCTCTCTGTCTCTCTCTGTCCCTCTCTGTCTCTCTCTATCTCTCGCTGTTTCTCTCTACTTCTCTCTGTCTCTCTCTATCTCTTTCTGTCCCTCTCTGACTCTCCTTGCCTCTCTCTGTCTCTCTCTGTCTCTCTCTGCCTCTCTCCAAATCTCTGCCTCTCTCTGGCTCTCTTTATTTCTCTATCACTTTCTTCCTCTCTCCGTTTCTCTCTGTCTCGTTCTATCTCTCTCTCCACCTTTCTCTGCCTCTCGCTGGCCTTTTCTGACTTTCTCTGTCTTTCTCGGTGTCTCTCTGTCACGCCCTCTCTCCCTCTACCTCTCGCTGTATCTCACTGCTTCTCTCTGTCTCTCTCTGGCTCTGGTTGTTTCTCCATCTCTCTCTCCCTTTCTCCGTTCCTCTCTCGCTCTCTTTGTGTCTGTATCTCTCTCTGTCTGTCTCTGTCTCTCCTTGCCTCTCCCTGTCCCTCTCTGACTTGCTCTGTCTTTCTCGGTGTCTCTCTGTCACTCTCTGTCTCTCTCTATCTCTCGCTGTTTCTCTCTACTTGTCTCTGTCTCACTCTGTCTCTTTCTGTCCCTCTCTGTCTCTCCTTGCCTCTCTGTCTCTGTCTCTCTCTGTCTCTCTCCGCCTCTCTCGGTCTCTCTCCGTCTCTCTCTCTCTCTGTCTCTCTCAGCCTCTCTCCGTCTCTCTCTGTCTCTCTTTGTCTCTCACTGCCTCACTCTGCCTCTCTCTGTCCCTCTCTGTCTGTCTCTGTCTCTCTCCATCTCACTCATTCTCTCTTAGTCTCTCTTAGTCTCTCTCTGCCTCTCTCTGCCTCTCTCTGTCCCTCACTGTCTGTCTCTCTCCGTCTCTGTCTCTTCTCTCCCTCTCTGTCTCTCCTTGCCTCTCTCTGTCTCTCTCTGTCTCTCTCTGGCTCTTTTATTTCTCTATCGATTTCTTCCTCTCTCCGTTCCTCTCTGTCTCGTTCTGTCTCTCTCTCCACCTCTCTCTGGCCTTCTCTGACTTTCTCTGTCTTTCTCGGTGTCTCTCTGTCACTCTCTGTCTCTCCTTGCCTCTCTCTGTCTCTCTCTGTCTCTCTCCGCTTCTCTCCGTCTCTCTCTGTCCCTCTCTGTCTCTCTCTGTCTCTCTGTGCCTCTCTCTAACCCTCTGCCTTTCTCCGCCTCTCTCCGTCTCTCTCTGCCTCTCTCTGTCTCTCGCTGTGCCTCTCTCTGCCTCTCTCTGTCTCCCTCTGTCTCTGTCTCTCTCCGCCTCTCTCCGTCTCTCTCTGTCTCTCTCTGTCTCTCTCCGTCTCTCTCTGTCTGTCTTGATCATTAGCTTTCTGCCGCTCTCCGTTCTCTCTGGCTCTCTTTGTTTCTCTGTCTCTCTCTGTCTCTCTCCGTCTCTCTCTCTCTGTCTCTCTCAGCCTCTCTCCGTCTCTCTGTGTCTCTCTTTGTCTCTCACTGCCTCACTCTGCCTCTCTCTGTCCCTCTCTGTCTGTCTCTGTCTCTCTCCATCTCACTCATTCTCTCTTAGTCTCTCTTAGTCTCTCTCTGCCTCTCTCTGCCTCTCTCTGTCCCTCACTGCCTGTCTCTCTCTCTCTCTCGGTCTCTCTATCTCACTCTGTCTCTCTCTGCCTCTCTCTGTCTCTCTCTGTCTCTCTCTGTCTCTCTCTGTCCCTCTCTGTCTCTCTTTATCTCTCGCTGTTTCTCTCTACTTCTCTCTGTCTCTCTCTCTATCTCTTTCTGTCCCTCTCTGACTCTCCTTGCCTCTCTCTGTCTCTCTCTGTCTCTCTCTGCCTCTCTCCAAATCTCTGATTTTCTCTGGCTCTCTTTATTTCTCTATCACTTTCTTCCTCTCTCCGTTTCTCTCTGTCGCGTTCTATCTCTCTCTCCACCTCTCTCTGCCTCTCGCTGGCCTTTTCTGACTTTCTCTGTCTTTCTCGGTGTCTCTCTGCCACTCTGTGTCTCCCTCTATCTCTCGCTGTTTCTCTCTATTTCACTCTGTCTCCCTCTCTTTCTGCCCCTCTCTGTCTCTCTCTGTCTCTCCCTGTCCCTCTCTGACTTTCTCTGTCTTTCTCGGTGTCTCTCTGTCACGCCCTCTCTCCCTCTACCTCTCGCTGTATCTCACTGCTTCTCTCTGTCTCTCTCTGGCTCTGGTTGTTTCTCCATCTCTCTCTCCCTTTCTCCGTTCCTCTCTTGCTCTCTTTGTGTCTGTATCTCTCTCTGTCTGTCTCTGTCTCTCCTTGCCTCTCCCTGTCCCTCTCTGACTTGCTCTGTCTTTCTCGGTGTCTCTCTGTCACTCTCTGTCTCTCTCTATCTCTCGCTGTTTCTCTCTACTTGTCTCTGTCTCACTCTGTCTCTTTCTGTCCCTCTCTGTCTCTCCTTGCCTCTCTGTCTCTGTCTCTCTCTGTCTCTCTCCGCCTCTCTCGGTCTCTCTCCGTCTCTCTCTCTCTGTCTCTCTCAGCCTCTCTCCGTCTCTCTCTGTCTCTCTTTGTCTCTCACTGCCTCACTCTGCCTCTCTCTGTCTCCCTCTGTCTCTGTCTCTCTCCGCCTCTCTCCGTCTCTCTCTGTCTCTCTCTGTCTCTCTCCGTCTCTCTCTGTCTGTCTTGATCATTAGCTTTCTGCCGCTCTCCGTTCTCTCTGGCTCTCTTTGTTTCTCTGTCTCTCTCTGTCTCTCTCTGTCTCTCTCCGCCTCTCTCCGTCTCTCTCTGTCTCTCTCTCTGTCTCACTCCGTCTCTCTCTGTCTGTCTCCGTCTCTGTCTATCTGCCTCTCTCTGTCCCTCTCTGTCCCGCTCTGACTTTCTCCGTCTTTCTCTGTCTTCCTCGGTGTCTCTCTGTCACTCTCTGTCTCTCTCCATCTCTCGCTGTTTCTCTCTACTTCTCTCTGTCTCTCTCTCTCTCTTTCTGTCCCTCTCTGTCTCTCCTTGCCTCTCTCTGTCTCTCTCTATCTCTCGCTGTTTCTCTCTACTTGTCTCTGTCTCTCTCTGTCTCTTTCTGTCCCTCTCTGTCTCTCTCTGTCTCTTTCTGTCCCTCTCTGTCTCTCCTTGCCTCTCTCTGTCTCCCTCTTTCTCTCTCTGTCTCTCTCCGCCTCTCTCCGTCTCTCTCTGTCTCTCTATCCCTCTCTCCGTCTCTCTCTATCTGCCCCTCTCTGTCCCTCTCTATCTCTCTCTATCTCTCGCTGTTTCTCTCTACTTTTCTCTGCCTCTCTCTGTCTCCCTCTGTCTCTCTCTGTCTCTCTCTGTCTCTCTCTGTCTCTCTCCGTCTCTCTCTGCCTCTCTCTAACTCTCTGCCTCTCTCTGCCTCTCTCTGTCTCTCTCTGTGCCTCTCTGGCTCTTTTATTTCTCTATCGATTTCTTCCTCTCTCCGTTTCTCTCTGTCTCGTTCTGTCTCTCTCTCCACCTCTCTCTGGCCTTCTCTGACTTTCTCTGTCTTTCTCGGTGTCTCTCTGTCACTCTCTGTCTCTCCTTGCCTCTCTCTATCTCTCTCTGTCTCTCTCCGCCTCTCGCCGTCTCTCTCTGTCCCTCTCTGTCTCTCTCTGTCTCTCTCTGCCTCTCTCTAACCCTCTGCCTCACTCCGCCTCTCTCCGTCTCTCTCTGCCTCTCTCTGTCTCTCTCTGTGCCTCTCTCTGCCTCTCTCTGTATCCCTCTGTCTCTGTCTCGCTCCGTCTCTCTCCGTCTCTCTCTGTCTCTCTCTGTCTCTCTCCGTCTCTCTCTGTCTGTCTTGATCATTAGCTTTCTGCCGCTCTCCGTTCTCTCTGGCTCTCTTTGTTTCTCTGTCTCTCTCTGTCACTCTCTGTCTGTCTCCTTCTCTCTCTATCTGCCTCTCTCTGTCCCTCTATGTCTCTTTCTGTCTCTCTCCGTCTCTGTCTCTTTCTGTCCCTCTCTGTCTCTCCTTGCCTCTCTCTCTCTTTCTCTGTCTCTCTCGGTCTCTCTCCGTCTCTCTCTCTGTCTGTCTCCTTCTCTCTCTATCTGCCTCTCTCTGTCCCTCTATGTCTCTTTCTGTCTCTCTCCGTCTCTGTCTCTTTCTGTCCCTCTCTGTCTCTCCTTGCCTCTCGCTCTCTGTCTCTGTCTCTCTCTGTCTCTCTCCGCCTCTATCGGTCTCTCTCCATCTCTCTCTGTCTCTCTTTGTCTCTCACTGCCTCACTCTGCCTCTCTCTGTCCCTCTCTGTCTGTCTTGATCATTAGCTTTCTGCCGCTCTCCGTTCTCTCTGGCTCTCTTTGTTTCTCTATCTCTCTCTGTCTCTCTCTCCCTCTCTCCGTCTCTCTCTATCACCCTCTCTCTGTCCCTCTCTGTCTCTCTCTATCTCTCGCTGTTTCTCTCTACTTCTCTCTGTCTCTCTCTCTCTCTCTTTCTGTCCCTCTGTCTCTCCTTGCCTCTCTGTCTCTCTCCGTCTCTCTCTGTCTCTCTCTCTCTCTGTCTGTCTCCGTCTCTGTCTATCTGCCTCTCTCTGTCCCTCTCTGTCCCGCTCTGACTTTCTCTGTCTTTCTCTGTCTTCCTCGATGTCTCTCTGTCCCTCTCTGTCTCTCTCCATCTCTCTCTGTCTCTCTATCCCTCTCTCCGTCTCTCTCTATCTGCCCCTCTCTGTCCCTCTCTATCTCTCTCTATCTCTCGCTGTTTCTCTCTACTTTTCTCTGCCTCTCTCTGTCTCCCTCTGTCTCTCTCTGTCTCTCTCTGTCTCTCTCTGTCTCTCTCCGTCTCTCTCTGCCTCTCTCTAACTCTCTGCCTCTCTCTGCCTCTCTCTGTCTCTCTCTGTGCCTCTCTGGCTCTTTTATTTCTCTATCGATTTCTTCCTCTCTCCGTTTCTCTCTGTCTCGTTCTGTCTCTCTCTCCACCTCTCTCTGGCCTTCTCTGACTTTCTCTGTCTTTCTCGGTGTCTCTCTGTCACTCTCTGTCTCTCCTTGCCTCTCTCTATCTCTCTCTGTCTCTCTCCGCCTCTCGCCGTCTCTCTCTGTCCCTCTCTGTCTCTCTCTGTCTCTCTCTGCCTCTCTCTAACCCTCTGCCTCACTCCGCCTCTCTCCGTCTCTCTCTGCCTCTCTCTGTCTCTCTCTGTGCCTCTCTCTGCCTCTCTCTGTCTCCCTCTGTCTCTGTCTCGCTCCGTCTCTCTCCGTCTCTCTCTGTCTCTCTCTGTCTCTCTCCGTCTCTCTCTGTCTGTCTTGATCATTAGCTTTCTGCCGCTCTCCGTTCTCTCTGGCTCTCTTTGTTTCTCTGTCTCTCTCTGTCACTCTCTGTCTGTCTCCTTCTCTCTCTATCTGCCTCTCTCTGTCCCTCTATGTCTCTTTCTGTCTCTCTCCGTCTCTGTCTCTTTCTGTCCCTCTCTGTCTCTCCTTGCCTCTCTCTGTCTCCCTCTGTCTCTCTCTGTCTCTCTCTGTCCCTCTCTGTCTCTCTCTATCTCTCGCTGTTTCTCTCTACTTCTCTCTGTCTCTCTCTATCTCTTTCTGTCCCTCTCTGACTCTCCTTGCCTCTCTCTGTCTCTCTCTGTCTCTCTCTGCCTCTCTCCAAATCTCTGCCTCTCTCTGGCTCTCTTTATTTCTCTATCACTTTCTTCCTCTCTCCGTTTCTCTCTGTCTCGTTCTATCTCTCTCTCCACCTTTCTCTGCCTCTCGCTGGCCTTTTCTGACTTTCTCTGTCTTTCTCGGTGTCTCTCTGTCACGCCCTCTCTCCCTCTACCTCTCGCTGTATCTCACTGCTTCTCTCTGTCTCTCTCTGGCTCTGGTTGTTTCTCCATCTCTCTCTCCCTTTCTCCGTTCCTCTCTCGCTCTCTTTGTGTCTGTATCTCTCTCTGTCTGTCTCTGTCTCTCCTTGCCTCTCCCTGTCCCTCTCTGACTTGCTCTGTCTTTCTCGGTGTCTCTCTGTCACTCTCTGTCTCTCTCTATCTCTCGCTGTTTCTCTCTACTTGTCTCTGTCTCACTCTGTCTCTTTCTGTCCCTCTCTGTCTCTCCTTGCCTCTCTGTCTCTGTCTCTCTCTGTCTCTCTCCGCCTCTCTCGGTCTCTCTCCGTCTCTCTCTCTCTCTGTCTCTCTCAGCCTCTCTCCGTCTCTCTCTGTCTCTCTTTGTCTCTCACTGCCTCACTCTGCCTCTCTCTGTCCCTCTCTGTCTGTCTCTGTCTCTCTCCATCTCACTCATTCTCTCTTAGTCTCTCTTAGTCTCTCTCTGCCTCTCTCTGCCTCTCTCTGTCCCTCACTGTCTGTCTCTCTCCGTCTCTGTCTCTTCTCTCCCTCTCTGTCTCTCCTTGCCTCTCTCTGTCTCTCTCTGTCTCTCTCTGGCTCTTTTATTTCTCTATCGATTTCTTCCTCTCTCCGTTCCTCTCTGTCTCGTTCTGTCTCTCTCTCCACCTCTCTCTGGCCTTCTCTGACTTTCTCTGTCTTTCTCGGTGTCTCTCTGTCACTCTCTGTCTCTCCTTGCCTCTCTCTGTCTCTCTCTGTCTCTCTCCGCTTCTCTCCGTCTCTCTCTGTCCCTCTCTGTCTCTCTCTGTCTCTCTGTGCCTCTCTCTAACCCTCTGCCTTTCTCCGCCTCTCTCCGTCTCTCTCTGCCTCTCTCTGTCTCTCGCTGTGCCTCTCTCTGCCTCTCTCTGTCTCCCTCTGTCTCTGTCTCTCTCCGCCTCTCTCCGTCTCTCTCTGTCTCTCTCTGTCTCTCTCCGTCTCTCTCTGTCTGTCTTGATCATTAGCTTTCTGCCGCTCTCCGTTCTCTCTGGCTCTCTTTGTTTCTCTGTCTCTCTCTGTCTCTCTCCGTCTCTCTCTCTCTGTCTCTCTCAGCCTCTCTCCGTCTCTCTGTGTCTCTCTTTGTCTCTCACTGCCTCACTCTGCCTCTCTCTGTCCCTCTCTGTCTGTCTCTGTCTCTCTCCATCTCACTCATTCTCTCTTAGTCTCTCTTAGTCTCTCTCTGCCTCTCTCTGCCTCTCTCTGTCCCTCACTGTCTGTCTCTCTCTCTCTCTCGGTCTCTCTATCTCACTCTGTCTCTCTCTGCCTCTCTCTGTCTCTCTCTGTCTCTCTCTGTCTCTCTCTGTCCCTCTCTGTCTCTCTTTATCTCTCGCTGTTTCTCTCTACTTCTCTCTGTCTCTCTCTCTATCTCTTTCTGTCCCTCTCTGACTCTCCTTGCCTCTCTCTGTCTCTCTCTGTCTCTCTCTGCCTCTCTCCAAATCTCTGATTTTCTCTGGCTCTCTTTATTTCTCTATCACTTTCTTCCTCTCTCCGTTTCTCTCTGTCGCGTTCTATCTCTCTCTCCACCTCTCTCTGCCTCTCGCTGGCCTTTTCTGACTTTCTCTGTCTTTCTCGGTGTCTCTCTGCCACTCTGTGTCTCCCTCTATCTCTCGCTGTTTCTCTCTATTTCACTCTGTCTCCCTCTCTTTCTGCCCCTCTCTGTCTCTCTCTGTCTCTCCCTGTCCCTCTCTGACTTTCTCTGTCTTTCTCGGTGTCTCTCTGTCACGCCCTCTCTCCCTCTACCTCTCGCTGTATCTCACTGCTTCTCTCTGTCTCTCTCTGGCTCTGGTTGTTTCTCCATCTCTCTCTCCCTTTCTCCGTTCCTCTCTTGCTCTCTTTGTGTCTGTATCTCTCTCTGTCTGTCTCTGTCTCTCCTTGCCTCTCCCTGTCCCTCTCTGACTTGCTCTGTCTTTCTCGGTGTCTCTCTGTCACTCTCTGTCTCTCTCTATCTCTCGCTGTTTCTCTCTACTTGTCTCTGTCTCACTCTGTCTCTTTCTGTCCCTCTCTGTCTCTCCTTGCCTCTCTGTCTCTGTCTCTCTCTGTCTCTCTCCGCCTCTCTCGGTCTCTCTCCGTCTCTCTCTCTCTGTCTCTCTCAGCCTCTCTCCGTCTCTCTCTGTCTCTCTTTGTCTCTCACTGCCTCACTCTGCCTCTCTCTGTCTCCCTCTGTCTCTGTCTCTCTCCGCCTCTCTCCGTCTCTCTCTGTCTCTCTCTGTCTCTCTCCGTCTCTCTCTGTCTGTCTTGATCATTAGCTTTCTGCCGCTCTCCGTTCTCTCTGGCTCTCTTTGTTTCTCTGTCTCTCTCTGTCTCTCTCTGTCTCTCTCCGCCTCTCTCCGTCTCTCTCTGTCTCTCTCTCTGTCTCACTCCGTCTCTCTCTGTCTGTCTCCGTCTCTGTCTATCTGCCTCTCTCTGTCCCTCTCTGTCCCGCTCTGACTTTCTCCGTCTTTCTCTGTCTTCCTCGGTGTCTCTCTGTCACTCTCTGTCTCTCTCCATCTCTCGCTGTTTCTCTCTACTTCTCTCTGTCTCTCTCTCTCTCTTTCTGTCCCTCTCTGTCTCTCCTTGCCTCTCTCTGTCTCTCTCTATCTCTCGCTGTTTCTCTCTACTTGTCTCTGTCTCTCTCTGTCTCTTTCTGTCCCTCTCTGTCTCTCTCTGTCTCTTTCTGTCCCTCTCTGTCTCTCCTTGCCTCTCTCTGTCTCCCTCTTTCTCTCTCTGTCTCTCTCCGCCTCTCTCCGTCTCTCTCTGTCTCTCTATCCCTCTCTCCGTCTCTCTCTATCTGCCCCTCTCTGTCCCTCTCTATCTCTCTCTATCTCTCGCTGTTTCTCTCTACTTTTCTCTGCCTCTCTCTGTCTCCCTCTGTCTCTCTCTGTCTCTCTCTGTCTCTCTCTGTCTCTCTCCGTCTCTCTCTGCCTCTCTCTAACTCTCTGCCTCTCTCTGCCTCTCTCTGTCTCTCTCTGTGCCTCTCTGGCTCTGTTATTTCTCTATCGATTTCTTCCTCTCTCCGTTTCTCTCTGTCTCGTTCTGTCTCTCTCTCCACCTCTCTCTGGCCTTCTCTGACTTTCTCTGTCTTTCTCGGTGTCTCTCTGTCACTCTCTGTCTCTCCTTGCCTCTCTCTATCTCTCTCTGTCTCTCTCCGCCTCTCGCCGTCTCTCTCTGTCCCTCTCTGTCTCTCTCTGTCTCTCTCTGCCTCTCTCTAACCCTCTGCCTCACTCCGCCTCTCTCCGTCTCTCTCTGCCTCTCTCTGTCTCTCTCTGTGCCTCTCTCTGCCTCTCTCTGTATCCCTCTGTCTCTGTCTCGCTCCGTCTCTCTCCGTCTCTCTCTGTCTCTCTCTGTCTCTCTCCGTCTCTCTCTGTCTGTCTTGATCATTAGCTTTCTGCCGCTCTCCGTTCTCTCTGGCTCTCTTTGTTTCTCTGTCTCTCTCTGTCACTCTCTGTCTGTCTCCTTCTCTCTCTATCTGCCTCTCTCTGTCCCTCTATGTCTCTTTCTGTCTCTCTCCGTCTCTGTCTCTTTCTGTCCCTCTCTGTCTCTCCTTGCCTCTCTCTCTCTTTCTCTGTCTCTCTCGGTCTCTCTCCGTCTCTCTCTCTGTCTGTCTCCTTCTCTCTCTATCTGCCTCTCTCTGTCCCTCTATGTCTCTTTCTGTCTCTCTCCGTCTCTGTCTCTTTCTGTCCCTCTCTGTCTCTCCTTGCCTCTCGCTCTCTGTCTCTGTCTCTCTCTGTCTCTCTCCGCCTCTATCGGTCTCTCTCCATCTCTCTCTGTCTCTCTTTGTCTCTCACTGCCTCACTCTGCCTCTCTCTGTCCCTCTCTGTCTGTCTTGATCATTAGCTTTCTGCCGCTCTCCGTTCTCTCTGGCTCTCTTTGTTTCTCTATCTCTCTCTGTCTCTCTCTCCCTCTCTCCGTCTCTCTCTATCACCCTCTCTCTGTCCCTCTCTGTCTCTCTCTATCTCTCGCTGTTTCTCTCTACTTCTCTCTGTCTCTCTCTCTCTTTCTGTCCCTCTGTCTCTCCTTGCCTCTCTGTCTCTCTCCGTCTCTCTCTGTCTCTCTCTCTCTCTCTCTCTGTCTGTCTCCGTCTCTGTCTATCTGCCTCTCTCTGTCCCTCTCTGTCCCGCTCTGACTTTCTCTGTCTTTCTCTGTCTTCCTCGGTGTCTCTCTGTCCCTCTCTGTCTCTCTCCATCTCTCGCTGTTTCTCTCTACTTCTCTCTGTCTCTCTCTCTCTCTCTCTCTCTCTCTTTCTGTCCCTCTCTGTCTCTCCTTGCCTCTCTCTGTCTCCCTCTGTCTCTCTCTGTCTCTCTCCGCCTCTCTCCGTCTCTCTCTGTCTCTCTCTGTCTGTCTCTGTCTCTCTCCGCCTCTCTCCGTCTCTCTCTGTCTCTCTCCGCCTCTCTACGTCTCTCTCTGTCTCTCTCTGTCTCTCTCCGTCTCTCTCTGTCTGTCTTGATCATTAGCTTTCTGCCGCTCTCCGTTCTCTCCGCCTCTCTCGGTCTCTCTCCGTCTCTCTCTCTGTCCCTCTCTGTCTGTCTTGATCATTAGCTTTCTGCCGCTCTCCGTTCTCTCTGGCTCTCTTTGTTTCTCTATCTCTCTGGGTCTCTCTCTCCCTCTCTCCGTCTCTCTCTATCACCCTCTCTCTGTCCCTCTCTGTCTCTCTCTATCTCTCGCTGTTTCTCTCTACTTCTCTCTGTCTCTCTCTCTCTCTCTTTCTGTCCCTCTGTCTCTCCTTGCCTCTCTGTCTCTCTCCGTCTCTCTCTGTCTCTCTCTCTCTCTGTCTGTCTCCGTCTCTGTCTATCTGCCTCTCTCTGTCCCTCTCTGTCCCGCTCTGACTTTCTCTGTCTTTCTCTGTCTTCCTCGATGTCTCTCTGTCCCTCTCTGTCTCTCTCCATCTCTCGCTGTTTCTCTCTACTTCTCTCTGTCTCTCTCTCTCTCTTTCTGTCCCTCTCTGTCTCTCCTTGCCTCTCTCGGTCTCTCTCCGCCTCTCTCTGGCTCTCTCCGTCTCTCTCTCTCTCTCTGCCTGTCTCCGTCTCTGTCTATCTGCCTCTCTCTGTCCCTCTCTGTCCCGCTCGGACTTTCTCTGTCTTTCTCGGTGTCTCTCTGTCACTCTCTGTCTCTCTCCATCTCTCGCTGTTTCTCTCTACTTCTCTCTGTCCCTCTCTCTCTCTTTCTGTCCCTCTCTGTCTCTCCTCGCCTCGCTCTGTCTCTCTCCGTCTCTGTCTCTTTCTGTCTCTCTCGGTCTCTGTCCCTCTCTGTCTCTCCTTGCCTCTCTCTGTCTCTCTCTGTCTGTCCCTGCCTCTCTCTAACTCTCTGTCTCTCTCTGTCTCTATCTGTCTCTCTCTGTCTCCCTCTGTCTCTCTCTGTCTCTCTCTGTCTCCCTCCGTCTCTCTCTCTCTGTCTCTCTCTGTCTCTCCCTGTCCCTCTCTGACTTTCTCTGTCTTTCTCGGTGTCTCTCTGTCACGCCCTCTCTCCCTCTACCTCTCGCTGTATCTCTCTGCTTCTCTCTGTCTCTCTCTGGCTCTGGTTGTTTCTCCATCTCTCTCTCCCTTTCTCCGTTCCTCTCTTGCTCTCTTTGTGTCTGTATCTCTCTCTGTCTGTCTCTGTCTCTCCTTGCCTCTCCCTGTCCCTCTCTGGCTTGCTCTGTCTTTCTCGGTGTCTCTCTGTCACTCTCTGTCTCTCTCTACTTGTCTCTGTCTCACTCTGTCTCTTTCTGTCCCTCTCTGTCTCTCCTTGCCTCTCTGTCTCTGTCTCTCTCTGTCTCTCTCCGCCTCTCTCGGTCTCTCTCCGTCTCTCTCTCTGTCTCTCTCAGCCTCTCTCCGTCTCTCTCTGTCTCTCTTTGTCTCTCACTGCCTCACTCTGCCTCTCTCTGTCCCTCTCTGTCTGTCTCTGTCTCTCTCCATCTCACTCATTCTCTCTTAGTCTCTCTTAGTCTCTCTCTGCCTCTATCTGCCTCTCTCTGTCCCTCACTGTCTGTCTCTCTCTCTCTCGGTCTCTCTATCTCACTCTGTCTCTCTCTGCCTCTCTCTGTCTCTCCCGGTCTCTGTCTCTGTCTCCCTGTCTCTCTCTACCTCTCTCTGTCTCTATCTGCCTCCCTCTGTCCCTCTCTGTCCCTTTCTGTCTCTCTCCGTCTCTGTCTCTTCTCTCCCTCTCTGTCTCTCCTTGCCTCTCTCTGTCTCCCTCTGTCTCTCTCTGTCTCTCTATGTCTCTCTCTAACTCTCTCTGTCTCTCTCTGCCTCTCTCTAACTCTCTGCCTCTCTCTGCCTCTCTCTGTCTCTCTCTGTGCCTCTCTGGCTCTTTTTTTTCTCTATCGATTTCTTCCTCTCTCCGTTTCTCTCTGTCTCGTTCTGTCTCTCTCTCCACCTCTCTCTGGCCTTCTCTGACTTTCTCTGTCTTTCTCGGTGTCTCTCTGTCACTCTCTGTCTCTCCTTGCCTCTCCCTATCTCTCTCTGTCTCTCTCCGCCTCTCTCCGTCTCTCTCTGTCCCTCTTCGTCTCTCTCTGTCTCTCTCTGCCTCTCTCTAACCCTCTGCCTCTCTCCGCCTCTCTCCGTCTCTCTCTGCCTCTCTCTGTCTCTCTCTGTGCCTCTCTCTGCCTCTCTCTGTCTCCCTCTGTCTCTGTCTCGCTCCGCCTCTCTCCGTCTCTCTCTGTCTCTCTCTGTCTCTCTCCGTCTCTCTCTGTCTCTCTCTCTCTCTGTCTGTCTCCGTCTCTGTCTATCTGCCTCTCTCTGTCCCGCTCTGACTTTCTCTGTCTTTCTCTGTCTTCCTCCGTGTCTCTCTGTCACTCTCTGTCTCCCTCCATCTCTCACTGTTTCTCTATACTTCTCTCTGTCTCTCTCTCTCTCTTTCTGTCCCTCTCTGTCTCTCCTTGCCTCTCTCTGTCTCCCTCTGTCTCACTCTGTCTCTCTCCGCCTCTCTCCGTCTCTCTCTGTCTCTCTCTGTCTCTCTCTGTCTCTCTCAGTCTCTCTCCGCCTCTCTCCGTCTCTCTCCGGCTCTCTCTGTCCCTCTCTGTCTCTCTCTGTCTCTCTCTAACCCTCTGCCTCTCTGCCTCTCCCTGTCCCTCTCTGACTTTCTCTGTATTTCTCGGTGTCTCTCTTTCACTCTCTGTCTCCCTCTATCTCTCGCTATTTCTCTCTACTTGTCTCTGTCTCTCTCTGTCTCTTTCTGTCCCTCTCTGTCTCTCTCCGTCTCTTTCTGTCCCTCTCTGTCTCTCCTTGCCTCTCTCTGTCCCCCTCTGTCTCTCTCTGTCTCTCTCTGTCTCTCTCTCTTCCTCTCTCTGTCTCTCTCTGTCTCTCTCCACCTCTCTCTGCCTCTCTCTGGCCTTCTCTGACTTTCGCTGTCTTTCTCGATGTCTCTCCGTCACTCTCTGTCTCCCTCTATGTCTCGCTGTTTCTCGCTACTTCTCTCTGTCTCTCTCTGTCTCTTTCTGTCCCTCTCTGTCTCTCCTTGCCTCTCTCTGTCTCTCTCTGTCTCTCTCTGTCTCTCTCTGTCCCTCTCTATCTCTCGCCTTTTTTCTCTACTTCTCTCTGTCTCACTCTGTCTCTTTCTGTCCCTCTCTGTCTCTCCTTGCCTCTCTGTCTCTGTCTCTCTCTGTCTCTCTCCGCCTCTCTCGGTCTCTCTCCGTCTCTCTCTCTCTGTCTCTCTCAGCCTCTCTCCGTCTCTCTCTGTCTCTCTTTGTCTCTCACTGCCTCACTCTGCCTCTCTCTGTCCCTCTCTGTCTGTCTCTGTCTCTCTCCATCTCACTCATTCTCTCCTAGTCTCTCTTAGTCTCTCTCTGCCTCTATCTGCCTCTCTCTGTCCCTCACTGTCTGTCTCTCTCTCTCTCGGTCTCTCTATCTCACTCTGTCTCTCTCTGCCTCTCTCTGTCTCTCCCGGTCTCTGTCTCTGTCTCCCTGTCTCTCTCTACCTCTCTCTGTCTCTATCTGCCTCCCTCTGTCCCTCTCTGTCTCTTTCTGTCTCTCTCCGTCTCTGTCTCTTCTCTCCCTCTCTGTCTCTCCTTGCCTCTCTCTGTCTCCCTCTGTCTCTCTCTGTCTCTCTCTGTCTCTCTCTGTCTCTCTCTGTCTCTCTCCGTCTCTCTCTGCCTCTCTCTAACTCTCTGCCTCTCTCTGCCTCTCTCTGTCTCTCTCTGTGCCTCTCTGGCTCTTTTTTTTCTCTATCGATTTCTTCCTCTCTCCGTTTCTCTCTGTCTCGTTCTGTCTCTCTCTCCACCTCTCTCTGGCCTTCTCTGACTTTCTCTGTCTTTCTCGGTGTCTCTCTGTCACTCTCTGTCTCTCCTTGCCTCTCCCTATCTCTCTCTGTCTCTCTCCGCCTCTCTCCGTCTCTCTCTGTCCCTCTCTGTCTCTCTCTGTCTCTCTCTGCCTCTCTCTAACCCTCTGCCTCTCTCCGCCTCTCTCCGTCTCTCTCTGCCTCTCTCTGTCTCTCTCTGTGCCTCTCTCTGCCTCTCTCTGTCTCCCTCTGTCTCTGTCTCGCTCCGCCTCTCTCCGTCTCTCTCTGTCTCTCTCTGTCTCTCTCCGTCTCTCTCTGTCTCTCTCTGTCTCTCTCCGTCTCTCTCTGTCTCTCTCTCTCTCTCTGTCTGTCTCCGTCTCTGTCTATCTGCCTCTCTCTGTCCCTCTCTGTCCCGCTCTGACTTTCTCTGTCTTTCTCTGTCTTCCTCGGTGTCTCTCTGTCACTCTCTGTCTCCCTCCATCTCTCACTGTTTCTCTATACTTCTCTCTGTCTCTCTCTCTCTCTTTCTGTCCCTCTCTGTCTCTCCTTGCCTCTCTCTGTCTCCCTCTGTCTCACTCTGTCTCTCTCCGCCTCTCTCCGTCTCTCTCTGTCTCTCTCTGTCTCTCTCTGTCTCTCTCAGTCTCTCTCCGCCTCTCTCCGTCTCTCTCCGGCTCTCTCTGTCCCTCTCTGTCTCTCTCTGTCTCTCTTTGTCTCTCACTGCCTCACTCTGCCTCTCTCTGTCCCTCTCTGTCTGTCTCTGTCTCTCTCCATCTCACTCATTCTCTCTTAGTCTCTCTTAGTCTCTCTCTGCCTCTATCTGCCTCTCTCTGTCCCTCACTGTCTGTCTCTCTCTCTCTCGGTCTCTCTATCTCACTCTGTCTCTCTCTGCCTCTCTCTGTCTCTCCCGGTCTCTGTCTCTGTCTCCCTGTCTCTCTCTACCTCTCTCTGTCTCTATCTGCCTCCCTCTGTCCCTCTCTGTCCCTTTCTGTCTCTCTCCGTCTCTGTCTCTTCTCTCCCTCTCTGTCTCTCCTTGCCTCTCTCTGTCTCCCTCTGTCTCTCTCTGTCTCTCTATGTCTCTCTCTAACTCTCTCTGTCTCTCTCTGCCTCTCTCTAACTCTCTGCCTCTCTCTGCCTCTCTCTGTCTCTCTCTGTGCCTCTCTGGCTCTTTTTTTTCTCTATCGATTTCTTCCTCTCTCCGTTTCTCTCTGTCTCGTTCTGTCTCTCTCTCCACCTCTCTCTGGCCTTCTCTGACTTTCTCTGTCTTTCTCGGTGTCTCTCTGTCACTCTCTGTCTCTCCTTGCCTCTCCCTATCTCTCTCTGTCTCTCTCCGCCTCTCTCCGTCTCTCTCTGTCCCTCTTCGTCTCTCTCTGTCTCTCTCTGCCTCTCTCTAACCCTCTGCCTCTCTCCGCCTCTCTCCGTCTCTCTCTGCCTCTCTCTGTCTCTCTCTGTGCCTCTCTCTGCCTCTCTCTGTCTCCCTCTGTCTCTGTCTCGCTCCGCCTCTCTCCGTCTCTCTCTGTCTCTCTCTGTCTCTCTCCGTCTCTCTCTGTCTCTCTCTCTCTCTGTCTGTCTCCGTCTCTGTCTATCTGCCTCTCTCTGTCCCGCTCTGACTTTCTCTGTCTTTCTCTGTCTTCCTCCGTGTCTCTCTGTCACTCTCTGTCTCCCTCCATCTCTCACTGTTTCTCTATACTTCTCTCTGTCTCTCTCTCTCTCTTTCTGTCCCTCTCTGTCTCTCCTTGCCTCTCTCTGTCTCCCTCTGTCTCACTCTGTCTCTCTCCGCCTCTCTCCGTCTCTCTCTGTCTCTCTCTGTCTCTCTCTGTCTCTCTCAGTCTCTCTCCGCCTCTCTCCGTCTCTCTCCGGCTCTCTCTGTCCCTCTCTGTCTCTCTCTGTCTCTCTCTAACCCTCTGCCTCTCTGCCTCTCCCTGTCCCTCTCTGACTTTCTCTGTATTTCTCGGTGTCTCTCTTTCACTCTCTGTCTCCCTCTATCTCTCGCTATTTCTCTCTACTTGTCTCTGTCTCTCTCTGTCTCTTTCTGTCCCTCTCTGTCTCTCTCCGTCTCTTTCTGTCCCTCTCTGTCTCTCCTTGCCTCTCTCTGTCCCCCTCTGTCTCTCTCTGTCTCTCTCTGTCTCTCTCTCTTCCTCTCTCTGTCTCTCTCTGTCTCTCTCCACCTCTCTCTGCCTCTCTCTGGCCTTCTCTGACTTTCGCTGTCTTTCTCGATGTCTCTCCGTCACTCTCTGTCTCCCTCTATGTCTCGCTGTTTCTCGCTACTTCTCTCTGTCTCTCTCTGTCTCTTTCTGTCCCTCTCTGTCTCTCCTTGCCTCTCTCTGTCTCTCTCTGTCTCTCTCTGTCTCTCTCTGTCCCTCTCTATCTCTCGCCTTTTTTCTCTACTTCTCTCTGTCTCACTCTGTCTCTTTCTGTCCCTCTCTGTCTCTCCTTGCCTCTCTGTCTCTGTCTCTCTCTGTCTCTCTCCGCCTCTCTCGGTCTCTCTCCGTCTCTCTCTCTCTGTCTCTCTCAGCCTCTCTCCGTCTCTCTCTGTCTCTCTTTGTCTCTCACTGCCTCACTCTGCCTCTCTCTGTCCCTCTCTGTCTGTCTCTGTCTCTCTCCATCTCACTCATTCTCTCCTAGTCTCTCTTAGTCTCTCTCTGCCTCTATCTGCCTCTCTCTGTCCCTCACTGTCTGTCTCTCTCTCTCTCGGTCTCTCTATCTCACTCTGTCTCTCTCTGCCTCTCTCTGTCTCTCCCGGTCTCTGTCTCTGTCTCCCTGTCTCTCTCTACCTCTCTCTGTCTCTATCTGCCTCCCTCTGTCCCTCTCTGTCTCTTTCTGTCTCTCTCCGTCTCTGTCTCTTCTCTCCCTCTCTGTCTCTCCTTGCCTCTCTCTGTCTCCCTCTGTCTCCCTCTGTCTCTCTCTGTCTCTCTCTGTCTCTCTCTGTCTCTCTCTGTCTCTCTCCGTCTCTCTCTGCCTCTCTCTAACTCTCTGCCTCTCTCTGCCTCTCTCTGTCTCTCTCTGTGCCTCTCTGGCTCTTTTTTTTCTCTATCGATTTCTTCCTCTCTCCGTTTCTCTCTGTCTCGTTCTGTCTCTCTCTCCACCTCTCTCTGGCCTTCTCTGACTTTCTCTGTCTTTCTCGGTGTCTCTCTGTCACTCTCTGTCTCTCCTTGCCTCTCCCTATCTCTCTCTGTCTCTCTCCGCCTCTCTCCGTCTCTCTCTGTCCCTCTCTGTCTCTCTCTGTCTCTCTCTGCCTCTCTCTAACCCTCTGCCTCTCTCCGCCTCTCTCCGTCTCTCTCTGCCTCTCTCTGTCTCTCTCTGTGCCTCTCTCTGCCTCTCTCTGTCTCCCTCTGTCTCTGTCTCGCTCCGCCTCTCTCCGTCTCTCTCTGTCTCTCTCTGTCTCTCTCCGTCTCTCTCTGTCTCTCTCTGTCTCTCTCCGTCTCTCTCTGTCTCTCTCTCTCTCTCTGTCTGTCTCCGTCTCTGTCTATCTGCCTCTCTCTGTCCCTCTCTGTCCCGCTCTGACTTTCTCTGTCTTTCTCTGTCTTCCTCGGTGTCTCTCTGTCACTCTCTGTCTCCCTCCATCTCTCACTGTTTCTCTATACTTCTCTCTGTCTCTCTCTCTCTCTTTCTGTCCCTCTCTGTCTCTCCTTGCCTCTCTCTGTCTCCCTCTGTCTCACTCTGTCTCTCTCCGCCTCTCTCCGTCTCTCTCTGTCTCTCTCTGTCTCTCTCTGTCTCTCTCAGTCTCTCTCCGCCTCTCTCCGTCTCTCTCCGGCTCTCTCTGTCCCTCTCTGTCTCTCTCTGTCTCTCTCTAACCCTCTGCCTCTCTGCCTCTCCCTGTCCCTCTCTGACTTTCTCTGTATTTCTCGGTGTCTCTCTTTCACTCTCTGTCTCCCTCTATCTCTCGCTATTTCTCTCTACTTGTCTCTGTCTCTCTCTGTCTCTCTCTGTCTCTCTCTGTCTCTCTCTGTCTCTCTCTGTCTCTCTCTGTCCCTCTCTGTCTCTCTCTATCTCTCGCCTTTTCTCTCTACTTCGCTCTGTCTCTCTCTATCTCTTTCTGTCCCTCTCTGACTCTCCTTGCCTCTCTCTGTCTCTCTCTGTCTCTCTCTGCCTCTCTCTAACTCTCTGCCTCTCTCTGGCTCTCTTTATTTCTCTATCACGTTCTTCCTCTCTCCGTTTCTCTCTGTCTCGTTCTATCTCTCTCTCCACCTCTCTCTGCCTCTCGCTGGCCTTTTCTGACTTTCTCTGTCTTTCTCGGTGTCTCTCTGTCACTCTGTGTCTCCCTCTATCTCTCGCTGTTTCTCTCTATTTCACTCTGTCTCTCCCTCTTTCTGCCCCTCTCTGTCTCTCTCTGTCTCCCTCCGTCTCTCTCTCTCTGTCTCTCTCTGTCTCTCTTTGTCTCTCTCTGCCTCTCTCTGTCCCGCTCTGTCTGTCTCTATCTCTCTCTGTCTCTCCCTGTCCCTCTCTGACTTTCTCTGTCTTTCTCGGTGTCTCTCTGTCACGCCCTCTCTCCCTCTACCTCTCGCTGTATCTCTCTGCTTCTCTCTGTCTCTCTCTGGCTCTGGTTGTTTCTCCATCTCTCTCTCCCTTTCTCCGTTCCTCTCTTGCTCTCTTTGTGTCTGTATCTCTCTCTGTCTGTCTCTGTCTCTCCTTGCCTCTCCCTGTCCCTCTCTGACTTGCTCTGTCTTTCTCGGTGTCTCTCTGTCACACTCTGTCTCTCTCTATCTCTCGCTGTTTCTCTCTACTTGTCTCTGTCTCACTCTGTCTCTTTCTGTCCCTCTCTGTCTCTCCTTGCCTCTCTGTCTCTGTCTCTCTCTGTCTCTCTCCGCCTCTCTCGGTCTCTCTCCGTCTCTCTCTCTCTGTCTCTCTCAGCCTCTCTCCGTCTCTCTCTGTCTCTCTTTGTCTCTCACTGCCTCACTCTGCCTCTCTCTGTCTCCCTCTGTCTCTGTCTCTCTCCGCCTCTCTCCGTCTCTCTCTGTCTCTCTCTGTCTCTCTCCGTCTCTCTCTGTCTGTCTTGATCATTAGCTTTCTGCCGCTCTCCGTTCTCTCTGGCTCTCTTTGTTTCTCTGTCTCTCTCTGTCTCTCTCTGTCTCTCTCCGCCTCTCTCCGTCTCTCTCTGTCTCTCTCTCTGTCTCACTCCGTCTCTCTCTGTCTGTCTCCGTCTCTGTCTATCTGCCTCTCTCTGTCCCTCTCTGTCCCGCTCTGACTTTCTCCGTCTTTCTCTGTCTTCCTCGGTGTCTCTCTGTCACTCTCTGTCTCTCTCCATCTCTCGCTGTTTCTCTCTACTTCTCTCTGTCTCTCTCTCTCTCTTTCTGTCCCTCTCTGTCTCTCCTTGCCTCTCTCTGTCTCTCTCCATCTCTCGCTGTTTCTCTCTACTTGTCTCTGTCTCTCTCTGTCTCTTTCTGTCCCTCTCTGTCTCTCTCTGTCTCTTTCTGTCCCTCTCTGTCTCTCCTTGCCTCTCTCTGTCTCCCTCTTTCTCTCTCTGTCTCTCTCCGCCTCTCTCCGTCTCTCTCTGTCTCTCTATCCCTCTCTCCGTCTCTCTCTATCTGCCCCTCTCTGTCCCTCTCTATCTCTCTCTATCTCTCGCTGTTTCTCTCTACTTTTCTCTGCCTCTCTCTGTCTCCCTCTGTCTCTCTCTGTCTCTCTCTGTCTCTCTCTGTCTCTCTCCGTCTCTCTCTGCCTCTCTCTAACTCTCTGCCTCTCTCTGCCTCTCTCTGTCTCTCTCTGTGCCTCTCTGGCTCTTTTATTTCTCTATCGATTTCTTCCTCTCTCCGTTTCTCTCTGTCTCGTTCTGTCTCTCTCTCCACCTCTCTCTGGCCTTCTCTGACTTTCTCTGTCTTTCTCGGTGTCTCTCTGTCACTCTCTGTCTCTCCTTGCCTCTCTCTATCTCTCTCTGTCTCTCTCCGCCTCTCGCCGTCTCTCTCTGTCCCTCTCTGTCTCTCTCTGTCTCTCTCTGCCTCTCTCTAACCCTCTGCCTCACTCCGCCTCTCTCCGTCTCTCTCTGCCTCTCTCTGTCTCTCTCTGTGCCTCTCTCTGCCTCTCTCTGTCTCCCTCTGTCTCTGTCTCGCTCCGTCTCTCTCCGTCTCTCTCTGTCTCTCTCTGTCTCTCTCCGTCTCTCTCTGTCTGTCTTGATCATTAGCTTTCTGCCGCTCTCCGTTCTCTCTGGCTCTCTTTGTTTCTCTGTCTCTCTCTGTCACTCTCTGTCTGTCTCCTTCTCTCTCTATCTGCCTCTCTCTGTCCCTCTATGTCTCTTTCTGTCTCTCTCCGTCTCTGTCTCTTTCTGTCCCTCTCTGTCTCTCCTTGCCTCTCTCTCTCTTTCTCTGTCTCTCTCTGTCTCTCTCCGCCTCTCTCGGTCTCTCTCCGTCTCTCTCTCTGTCTCTCTCAGCCTCTCTCTGTCTCTCCCTGCCTCTCTCTGTCCCTCTTTGTCTCTCACTGCCTCACTCTGCCTCTCTCTGTCCCTCTCTGTCTGTCTCTGTCTCTCTCCATCTCACTCTGTCTCTCTTAGTCTCTCTTAGTCTCTCTCGGTCTCTCTATCTCACTCTGTCTATCTCTGCCTCTCTCTGTCTCTCTCTGTCTCTCCCGGTCTCTGTCTCTGTCTCCCTGTCTCTCTCTACCTCTCTCTGTCTCTATCTGCCTCTCTCCGTCCCTCTCTGTCTCTTTTTGTCTCACTCCGTCTCTGTCTCTTTCTGTCTCTCTCTGTCTCTCCTTGCCTCTCCCTGTCCCTCTCTGACTTTCTCTGTCTTTCTCGGTGTCTCTCTGTCACTCTCTGTCTCTCTCTGTCTCTCTCCGCCTCTCTCCGTCTCTCTCTGTCTCTCTCTGTCTCTCTCCGTCTCTCTCTGTCTGTCTTGATCATTAGCTTTCTGCCGCTCTCCGTACTCTCTGGCTCTCTTTGTTTCTCTATCTCTCTCTGTCACTCTCTGTCTCTCTCTCTCTCTGTCTCTCTCTGTCTCTCTCCGCCTCTCTCGGTCTCTCTCCGTCTCTCTCTCTGTCTGTCTCCTTCTCTCTCTATCTGCCTCTCTCTGTCCCTCTATGTCTCTTTCTGTCTCTCTCCGTCTCTGTCTCTTTCTGTCCCTCTCTGTCTCTCCTTGCCTCTCGCTCTCTGTCTCTGTCTCTCTCTGTCTCTCTCCGCCTCTATCGGTCTCTCTCCATCTCTCTCTGTCTCTCTTTGTCTCTCACTGCCTCACTCTGCCTCTCTCTGTCCCTCTCTGTCTGTCTTGATCATTAGCTTTCTGCCGCTCTCCGTTCTCTCTGGCTCTCTTTGTTTCTCTATCTCTCTCTGTCTCTCTCTCCCTCTCTCCGTCTCTCTCTATCACCCTCTCTCTGTCCCTCTCTGTCTCTCTCTATCTCTCGCTGTTTCTCTCTACTTCTCTCTGTCTCTCTCTCTCTTTCTGTCCCTCTGTCTCTCCTTGCCTCTCTGTCTCTCTCCGTCTCTCTCTGTCTCTCTCTCTCTCTCTCTGTCTGTCTCCGTCTCTGTCTATCTGCCTCTCTCTGTCCCTCTCTGTCCCGCTCTGACTTTCTCTGTCTTTCTCTGTCTTCCTCGGTGTCTCTCTGTCCCTCTCTGTCTCTCTCCATCTCTCGCTGTTTCTCTCTACTTCTCTCTGTCTCTCTCTCTCTCTCTCTCTCTTTCTGTCCCTCTCTGTCTCTCCTTGCCTCTCTCTGTCTCCCTCTGTCTCTCTCTGTCTCTCTCCGCCTCTCTCCGTCTCTCTCTGTCTCTCTCTGTCTGTCTCTGTCTCTCTCCGCCTCTCTCCGTCTCTCTCTGTCTCTCTCCGCCTCTCTACGTCTCTCTCTGTCTCTCTCTGTCTCTCTCCGTCTCTCTCGGTCTGTCTTGATCATTAGCTTTCTGCCGCTCTCCGTTCTCTCCGCCTCTCTCGGTCTCTCTCCGTCTCTCTCTCTGTCCCTCTCTGTCTGTCTTGATCATTAGCTTTCTGCCGCTCTCCGTTCTCTCTGGCTCTCTTTGTTTCTCTATCTCTCTGGGTCTCTCTCTCCCTCTCTCCGTCTCTCTCTATCACCCTCTCTCTGTCCCTCTCTGTCTCTCTCTATCTCTCGCTGTTTCTCTCTACTTCTCTCTGTCTCTCTCTCTCTCTCTTTCTGTCCCTCTGTCTCTCCTTGCCTCTCTGTCTCTCTCCGTCTCTCTCTGTCTCTCTCTCTCTCTGTCTGTCTCCGTCTCTGTCTATCTGCCTCTCTCTGTCCCTCTCTGTCCCGCTCTGACTTTCTCTGTCTTTCTCTGTCTTCCTCGATGTCTCTCTGTCCCTCTCTGTCTCTCTCCATCTCTCGCTGTTTCTCTCTACTTCTCTCTGTCTCTCGCTCTCTCTTTCTGTCCCTCTCTGTCTCTCCTTGCCTCTCTCGGTCTCTCTCCGCCTCTCTCTGGCTCTCTCCGTCTCTCTCTCTCTCTCTGCCTGTCTCCGTCTCTGTCTATCTGCCTCTCTCTGTCCCTCTCTGTCCCGCTCGGACTTTCTCTGTCTTTCTCGGTGTCTCTCTGTCACTCTCTGTCTCTCTCCATCTCTCGCTGTTTCTCTCTACTTCTCTCTGTCCCTCTCTCTCTCTTTCTGTCCCTCTCTGTCTCTCCTCGCCTCTCTCTGTCTCTCTCCGTCTCTGTCTCTTTCTGTCTCTCTCGGTCTCTGTCCCTCTCGGTCTCTCCTTGCCTCTCTCTGTCTCTCTCTGTCTGTCCCTGCCTCTCTCTAACTCTCTGTCTCTCTCTGTCTCTATCTGTCTCTCTCTGTCTCCCTCTGTCTCTCTCTGTCTCTCTCTGTCTCCCTCCGTCTCTCTCTCTCTGTCTCTCTCTGTCTCTCCCTGTCCCTCTCTGACTTTCTCTGTCTTTCTCGGTGTCTCTCTGTCACGCCCTCTCTCCCTCTACCTCTCGCTGTATCTCTCTGCTTCTCTCTGTCTCTCTCTGGCTCTGGTTGTTTCTCCATCTCTCTCTCCCTTTCTCCGTTCCTCTCTTGCTCTCTTTGTGTCTGTATCTCTCTCTGTCTGTCTCTGTCTCTCCTTGCCTCTCCCTGTCCCTCTCTGGCTTGCTCTGTCTTTCTCGGTGTCTCTCTGTCACTCTCTGTCTCTCTCTATCTCTCGCTGTTTCTCTCTACTTGTCTCTGTCTCACTCTGTCTCTTTCTGTCCCTCTCTGTCTCTCCTTGCCTCTCTGTCTCTGTCTCTCTCTGTCTCTCTCCGCCTCTCTCGGTCTCTCTCCGTCTCTCTCTCTGTCTCTCTCAGCCTCTCTCCGTCTCTCTCTGTCTCTCTTTGTCTCTCACTGCCTCACTCTGCCTCTCTCTGTCCCTCTCTGTCTGTCTCTGTCTCTCTCCATCTCACTCATTCTCTCTTAGTCTCTCTTAGTCTCTCTCTGCCTCTATCTGCCTCTCTCTGTCCCTCACTGTCTGTCTCTCTCTCTCTCGGTCTCTCTATCTCACTCTGTCTCTCTCTGCCTCTCTCTGTCTCTCCCGGTCTCTGTCTCTGTCTCCCTGTCTCTCTCTACCTCTCTCTGTCTCTATCTGCCTCCCTCTGTCCCTCTCTGTCTCTTTCTGTCTCTCTCCGTCTCTGTCTCTTCTCTCCCTCTCTGTCTCTCCTTGCCTCTCTCTGTCTCCCTCTGTCTCTCTCTGTCTCTCTATGTCTCTCTCTAACTCTCTCTGTCTCTCTCTGCCTCTCTCTAACTCTCTGCCTCTCTCTGCCTCTCTCTGTCTCTCTCTGTGCCTCTCTGGCTCTTTGTTTTCTCTATCGATTTCTTCCTCTCTCCGTTTCTCTCTGTCTCGTTCTGTCTCTCTCTCCACCTCTCTCTGGCCTTCTCTGACTTTCTCTGTCTTTCTCGGTGTCTCTCTGTCACTCTCTGTCTCTCCTTGCCTCTCCCTATCTCTCTCTGTCTCTCTCCGCCTCTCTCCGTCTCTCTCTGTCCCTCTTCGTCTCTCTCTGTCTCTCTCTGCCTCTCTCTAACCCTCTGCCTCTCTCCGCCTCTCTCCGTCTCTCTCTGCCTCTCTCTGTCTCTCTCTGTGCCTCTCTCTGCCTCTCTCTGTCTCCCTCTGTCTCTGTCTCGCTCCGCCTCTCTCCGTCTCTCTCTGTCTCTCTCTGTCTCTCTCCGTCTCTCTCTGTCTCTCTCTCTCTCTGTCTGTCTCCGTCTCTGTCTATCTGCCTCTCTCTGTCCCGCTCTGACTTTCTCTGTCTTTCTCTGTCTTCCTCCGTGTCTCTCTGTCACTCTCTGTCTCCCTCCATCTCTCACTGTTTCTCTATACTTCTCTCTGTCTCTCTCTCTCTCTTTCTGTCCCTCTCTGTCTCTCCTTGCCTCTCTCTGTCTCCCTCTGTCTCACTCTGTCTCTCTCCGCCTCTCTCCGTCTCTCTCTGTCTCTCTCTGTCTCTCTCTGTCTCTCTCAGTCTCTCTCCGCCTCTCTCCGTCTCTCTCCGGCTCTCTCTGTCCCTCTCTGTCTCTCTCTGTCTCTCTCTAACCCTCTGCCTCTCTGCCTCTCCCTGTCCCTCTCTGACTTTCTCTGTATTTCTCGGTGTCTCTCTTTCACTCTCTGTCTCCCTCTATCTCTCGCTATTTCTCTCTACTTGTCTCTGTCTCTCTCTGTCTCTTTCTGTCCCTCTCTGTCTCTCTCCGTCTCTTTCTGTCCCTCTCTGTCTCTCCTTGCCTCTCTCTGTCCCCCTCTGTCTCTCTCTGTCTCTCTCTGTCTCTCTCTCGTCCTCTCTCTGTCTCTCTCTGTCTCTCTCCACCTCTCTCTGCCTCTCTCTGGCCTTCTCTGACTTTCGCTGTCTTTCTCGATGTCTCTCCGTCACTCTCTGTCTCCCTCTATGTCTCGCTGTTTCTCGCTACTTCTCTCTGTCTCTCTCTGTCTCTTTCTGTCCCTCTCTGTCTCTCCTTGCCTCTCTCTGTCTCTCTCTGTCTCTCTCTGTCTCTCTCTGTCCCTCTCTATCTCTCGCCTTTTTTCTCTACTTCTCTCTGTCTCACTCTGTCTCTTTCTGTCCCTCTCTGTCTCTCCTTGCCTCTCTGTCTCTGTCTCTCTCTGTCTCTCTCCGCCTCTCTCGGTCTCTCTCCGTCTCTCTCTCTCTGTCTCTCTCAGCCTCTCTCCGTCTCTCTCTGTCTCTCTTTGTCTCTCACTGCCTCACTCTGCCTCTCTCTGTCCCTCTCTGTCTGTCTCTGTCTCTCTCCATCTCACTCATTCTCTCCTAGTCTCTCTTAGTCTCTCTCTGCCTCTATCTGCCTCTCTCTGTCCCTCACTGTCTGTCTCTCTCTCTCTCGGTCTCTCTATCTCACTCTGTCTCTCTCTGCCTCTCTCTGTCTCTCCCGGTCTCTGTCTCTGTCTCCCTGTCTCTCTCTACCTCTCTCTGTCTCTATCTGCCTCCCTCTGTCCCTCTCTGTCTCTTTCTGTCTCTCTCCGTCTCTGTCTCTTCTCTCCCTCTCTGTCTCTCCTTGCCTCTCTCTGTCTCCCTCTGTCTCTCTCTGTCTCTCTCTGTCTCTCTCTGTCTCTCTCTGTCTCTCTCCGTCTCTCTCTGCCTCTCTCTAACTCTCTGCCTCTCTCTGCCTCTCTCTGTCTCTCTCTGTGCCTCTCTGGCTCTTTTTTTTCTCTATCGATTTCTTCCTCTCTCCGTTTCTCTCTGTCTCGTTCTGTCTCTCTCTCCACCTCTCTCTGGCCTTCTCTGACTTTCTCTGTCTTTCTCGGTGTCTCTCTGTCACTCTCTGTCTCTCCTTGCCTCTCCCTATCTCTCTCTGTCTCTCTCCGCCTCTCTCCGTCTCTCTCTGTCCCTCTCTGTCTCTCTCTGTCTCTCTCTGCCTCTCTCTAACCCTCTGCCTCTCTCCGCCTCTCTCCGTCTCTCTCTGCCTCTCTCTGTCTCTCTCTGTGCCTCTCTCTGCCTCTCTCTGTCTCCCTCTGTCTCTGTCTCGCTCCGCCTCTCTCCGTCTCTCTCTGTCTCTCTCTGTCTCTCTCCGTCTCTCTCTGTCTCTCTCTGTCTCTCTCCGTCTCTCTCTGTCTCTCTCTCTCTCTCTGTCTGTCTCCGTCTCTGTCTATCTGCCTCTCTCTGTCCCTCTCTGTCCCGCTCTGACTTTCTCTGTCTTTCTCTGTCTTCCTCGGTGTCTCTCTGTCACTCTCTGTCTCCCTCCATCTCTCACTGTTTCTCTATACTTCTCTCTGTCTCTCTCTCTCTCTTTCTGTCCCTCTCTGTCTCTCCTTGCCTCTCTCTGTCTCCCTCTGTCTCACTCTGTCTCTCTCCGCCTCTCTCCGTCTCTCTCTGTCTCTCTCTGTCTCTCTCTGTCTCTCTCAGTCTCTCTCCGCCTCTCTCCGTCTCTCTCCGGCTCTCTCTGTCCCTCTCTGTCTCTCTCTGTCTCTCTCTAACCCTCTGCCTCTCTGCCTCTCCCTGTCCCTCTCTGACTTTCTCTGTATTTCTCGGTGTCTCTCTTTCACTCTCTGTCTCCCTCTATCTCTCGCTATTTCTCTCTACTTGTCTCTGTCTCTCTCTGTCTCTCTCTGTCTCTCTCTGTCTCTCTCTGTCTCTCTCTGTCTCTCTCTGTCTCTCTCTGTCCCTCTCTGTCTCTCTCTATCTCTCGCCTTTTCTCTCTACTTCTCTCTGTCTCTCTCTATCTCTTTCTGTCCCTCTCTGACTCTCCTTGCCTCTCTCTGTCTCTCTCTGTCTCTCTCTGCCTCTCTCTAACTCTCTGCCTCTCTCTGGCTCTCTTTATTTCTCTATCACGTTCTTCCTCTCTCCGTTTCTCTCTGTCTCGTTCTATCTCTCTCTCCACCTCTCTCTGCCTCTCGCTGGCCTTTTCTGACTTTCTCTGTCTTTCTCGGTGTCTCTCTGTCACTCTGTGTCTCCCTCTATCTCTCGCTGTTTCTCTCTATTTCACTCTGTCTCTCCCTCTTTCTGCCCCTCTCTGTCTCTCTCTGTCTCCCTCCGTCTCTCTCTCTCTGTCTCTCTCTGTCTCTCTTTGTCTCTCTCTGCCTCTCTCTGTCCCGCTCTGTCTGTCTCTATCTCTCTCTGTCTCTCCCTGTCCCTCTCTGACTTTCTCTGTCTTTCTCGGTGTCTCTCTGTCACGCCCTCTCTCCCTCTACCTCTCGCTGTATCTCTCTGCTTCTCTCTGTCTCTCTCTGGCTCTGGTTGTTTCTCCATCTCTCTCTCCCTTTCTCCGTTCCTCTCTTGCTCTCTTTGTGTCTGTATCTCTCTCTGTCTGTCTCTGTCTCTCCTTGCCTCTCCCTGTCCCTCTCTGACTTGCTCTGTCTTTCTCGGTGTCTCTCTGTCACACTCTGTCTCTCTCTATCTCTCGCTGTTTCTCTCTACTTGTCTCTGTCTCACTCTGTCTCTTTCTGTCCCTCTCTGTCTCTCCTTGCCTCTCTGTCTCTGTCTCTCTCTGTCTCTCTCCGCCTCTCTCGGTCTCAATCCGTCTCTCTCTCTGTCTCTCTCAGCCTCTCTCCGTCTCTCTCTGTCTCTCTTTGTCTCTCACTGCCTCACTCTGCCTCTCTCTGTCCCTCTCTGTCTGTCTCTGTCTCTCTCCATCTCACTCATTCTCTCTTAGTCTCTCTTAGTCTCTCTCTGCCTCTATCTGCCTCTCTCTGTCCCTCACTGTCTGTCTCTCTCTCTCTCGGTCTCTCTATCTCACTCTGTCTCTCTCTGCCTCTCTCTGTCTCTCCCGGTCTCTGTCTCTGTCTCCCTGTCTCTCTCTACCTCTCTCTGTCTCTATCTGCCTCCCTCTGTCCCTCTCTGTCTCTTTCTGTCTCTCTCCGTCTCTGTCTCTTCTCTCCCTCTCTGTCTCTCCTTGCCTCTCTCTGTCTCCCTCTGTCTCTCTCTGTCTCTCTATGTCTCTCTCTAACTCTCTCTGTCTCTCTCTGCCTCTCTCTAACTCTCTGCCTCTCTCTGCCTCTCTCTGTCTCTCTCTGTGCCTCTCTGGCTCTTTGTTTTCTCTATCGATTTCTTCCTCTCTCCGTTTCTCTCTGTCTCGTTCTGTCTCTCTCTCCACCTCTCTCTGGCCTTCTCTGACTTTCTCTGTCTTTCTCGGTGTCTCTCTGTCACTCTCTGTCTCTCCTTGCCTCTCCCTATCTCTCTCTGTCTCTCTCCGCCTCTCTCCGTCTCTCTCTGTCCTTCTTCGTCTCTCTCTGTCTCTCTCTGCCTCTCTCTAACCCTCTGCCTCTCTCCGCCTCTCTCCGTCTCTCTCTGCCTCTCTCTGTCTCTCTCTGTGCCTCTCTCTGCCTCTCTCTGTCTCCCTCTGTCTCTGTCTCGCTCCGCCTCTCTCCGTCTCTCTCTGTCTCTCTCTGTCTCTCTCCGTCTCTCTCTGTCTCTCTCTCTCTCTGTCTGTCTCCGTCTCTGTCTATCTGCCTCTCTCTGTCCCGCTCTGACTTTCTCTGTCTTTCTCTGTCTTCCTCCGTGTCTCTCTGTCACTCTCTGTCTCCCTCCATCTCTCACTGTTTCTCTATACTTCTCTCTGTCTCTCTCTCTCTCTTTCTGTCCCTCTCTGTCTCTCCTTGCCTCTCTCTGTCTCCCTCTGTCTCACTCTGTCTCTCTCCGCCTCTCTCCGTCTCTCTCTGTCTCTCTCTGTCTCTCTCTGTCTCTCTCAGTCTCTCTCCGCCTCTCTCCGTCTCTCTCCGGCTCTCTCTGTCCCTCTCTGTCTCTCTCTGTCTCTCTCTAACCCTCTGCCTCTCTGCCTCTCCCTGTCCCTCTCTGACTTTCTCTGTATTTCTCGGTGTCTCTCTTTCACTCTCTGTCTCCCTCTATCTCTCGCTATTTCTCTCTACTTGTCTCTGTCTCTCTCTGTCTCTTTCTGTCCCTCTCTGTCTCTCTCCGTCTCTTTCTGTCCCTCTCTGTCTCTCCTTGCCTCTCTCTGTCCCCCTCTGTCTCTCTCTGTCTCTCTCTGTCTCTCTCTCGTCCTCTCTCTGTCTCTCTCTGTCTCTCTCCACCTCTCTCTGCCTCTCTCTGGCCTTCTCTGACTTTCGCTGTCTTTCTCGATGTCTCTCCGTCACTCTCTGTCTCCCTCTATGTCTCGCTGTTTCTCGCTACTTCTCTCTGTCTCTCTCTGTCTCTTTCTGTCCCTCTCTGTCTCTCCTTGCCTCTCTCTGTCTCTCTCTGTCTCTCTCTGTCTCTCTCTGTCCCTCTCTATCTCTCGCCTTTTTTCTCTACTTCTCTCTGTCTCACTCTGTCTCTTTCTGTCCCTCTCTGTCTCTCCTTGCCTCTCTGTCTCTGTCTCTCTCTGTCTCTCTCCGCCTCTCTCGGTCTCTCTCCGTCTCTCTCTCTCTGTCTCTCTCAGCCTCTCTCCGTCTCTCTCTGTCTCTCTTTGTCTCTCACTGCCTCACTCTGCCTCTCTCTGTCCCTCTCTGTCTGTCTCTGTCTCTCTCCATCTCACTCATTCTCTCCTAGTCTCTCTTAGTCTCTCTCTGCCTCTATCTGCCTCTCTCTGTCCCTCACTGTCTGTCTCTCTCTCTCTCGGTCTCTCTATCTCACTCTGTCTCTCTCTGCCTCTCTCTGTCTCTCCCGGTCTCTGTCTCTGTCTCCCTGTCTCTCTCTACCTCTCTCTGTCTCTATCTGCCTCCCTCTGTCCCTCTCTGTCTCTTTCTGTCTCTCTCCGTCTCTGTCTCTTCTCTCCCTCTCTGTCTCTCCTTGCCTCTCTCTGTCTCCCTCTGTCTCTCTCTGTCTCTCTCTGTCTCTCTCTGTCTCTCTCTGTCTCTCTCCGTCTCTCTCTGCCTCTCTCTAACTCTCTGCCTCTCTCTGCCTCTCTCTGTCTCTCTCTGTGCCTCTCTGGCTCTTTTTTTTCTCTATCGATTTCTTCCTCTCTCCGTTTCTCTCTGTCTCGTTCTGTCTCTCTCTCCACCTCTCTCTGGCCTTCTCTGACTTTCTCTGTCTTTCTCGGTGTCTCTCTGTCACTCTCTGTCTCTCCTTGCCTCTCCCTATCTCTCTCTGTCTCTCTCCGCCTCTCTCCGTCTCTCTCTGTCCCTCTCTGTCTCTCTCTGTCTCTCTCTGCCTCTCTCTAACCCTCTGCCTCTCTCCGCCTCTCTCCGTCTCTCTCTGCCTCTCTCTGTCTCTCTCTGTGCCTCTCTCTGCCTCTCTCTGTCTCCCTCTGTCTCTGTCTCGCTCCGCCTCTCTCCGTCTCTCTCTGTCTCTCTCTGTCTCTCTCCGTCTCTCTCTGTCTCTCTCTGTCTCTCTCCGTCTCTCTCTGTCTCTCTCTCTCTCTCTGTCTGTCTCCGTCTCTGTCTATCTGCCTCTCTCTGTCCCTCTCTGTCCCGCTCTGACTTTCTCTGTCTTTCTCTGTCTTCCTCGGTGTCTCTCTGTCACTCTCTGTCTCCCTCCATCTCTCACTGTTTCTCTATACTTCTCTCTGTCTCTCTCTCTCTCTTTCTGTCCCTCTCTGTCTCTCCTTGCCTCTCTCTGTCTCCCTCTGTCTCACTCTGTCTCTCTCCGCCTCTCTCCGTCTCTCTCTGTCTCTCTCTGTCTCTCTCTGTCTCTCTCAGTCTCTCTCCGCCTCTCTCTAACTCTCTGCCTCTCTCTGGCTCTCTTTATTTCTCTATCACGTTCTTCCTCTCTCCGTTTCTCTCTGTCTCGTTCTATCTCTCTCTCCACCTCTCTCTGCCTCTCGCTGGCCTTTTCTGACTTTCTCTGTCTTTCTCGGTGTCTCTCTGTCACTCTGTGTCTCCCTCTATCTCTCGCTGTTTCTCTCTATTTCACTCTGTCTCTCCCTCTTTCTGCCCCTCTCTGTCTCTCTCTGTCTCCCTCCGTCTCTCTCTCTCTGTCTCTCTCTGTCTCTCTTTGTCTCTCTCTGCCTCTCTCTGTCCCGCTCTGTCTGTCTCTATCTCTCTCTGTCTCTCCCTGTCCCTCTCTGACTTTCTCTGTCTTTCTCGGTGTCTCTCTGTCACGCCCTCTCTCCCTCTACCTCTCGCTGTATCTCTCTGCTTCTCTCTGTCTCTCTCTGGCTCTGGTTGTTTCTCCATCTCTCTCTCCCTTTCTCCGTTCCTCTCTTGCTCTCTTTGTGTCTGTATCTCTCTCTGTCTGTCTCTGTCTCTCCTTGCCTCTGCCTGTCCCTCTCTGACTTGCTCTGTCTTTCTCGGTGTCTCTCTGTCACACTCTGTCTCTCTCTATCTCTCGCTGTTTCTCTCTACTTGTCTCTGTCTCACTCTGTCTCTTTCTGTCCCTCTCTGTCTCTCCTTGCCTCTCTGTCTCTGTCTCTCTCTGTCTCTCTCCGCCTCTCTCGGTCTCTCTCCGTCTCTCTCTCTGTCTCTCTCAGCCTCTCTCCGTCTCTCTCTGTCTCTCTTTGTCTCTCACTGCCTCACTCTGCCTCTCTCTGTCCCTCTCTGTCTGTCTCTGTCTCTCTCCATCTCACTCATTCTCTCTTAGTCTCTCTTAGTCTCTCTCTGCCTCTATCTGCCTCTCTCTGTCCCTCACTGTCTGTCTCTCTCTCTCTCGGTCTCTCTATCTCACTCTGTCTCTCTCTGCCTCTCTCTGTCTCTCCCGGTCTCTGTCTCTGTCTCCCTGTCTCTCTCTACCTCTCTCTGTCTCTATCTGCCTCCCTCTGTCCCTCTCTGTCTCTTTCTGTCTCTCTCCGTCTCTGTCTCTTCTCTCCCTCTCTGTCTCTCCTTGCCTCTCTCTGTCTCCCTCTGTCTCTCTCTGTCTCTCTCTGTCTCTCTCTGTCTCTCTCTGTCTCTCTCTGTCTCTCTCCGTCTCTCTCTGCCTCTCTCTAACTCTCTGCCTCTCTCTGCCTCTGTCTGTCTCTCTCTGTGCCTCTCTGGCTCTTTTTTTTCTCTATCGATTTCTTCCTCTCTCCGTTTCTCTCTGTCTCGTTCTGTCTCTCTCTCCACCTCTCTCTGGCCTTCTCTGACTTTCTCTGTCTTTCTCGGTGTCTCTCTGTCACTCTCTGTCTCTCCTTGCCTCTCCCTATCTCTCTCTGTCTCTCTCCGCCTATCTCCGTCTCTCTCTGTCCCTCTCTGTCTCTCTCTGTCTCTCTCTGCCTCTCTCTAACCCTCTGCCTCTCTCCGCCTCTCTCCGTCGCACTCTGCCTCTCTCTGTCTCTCTCTGTGCCTCTCTCTGCCTCTCTCTGTCTCCCTCTGTCTCTGTCTCGCTCCGCCTCTCTCCGTCTCTCTCTGTCTCTCTCTGTCTCTCTCCGTCTCTCTCTGTCTCTCTCTGTCTCTCTCCGTCTCTCTCTGTCTCTCTCTCTCTCTGTCTGTCTCCGTCTCTGTCTATCTGCCTCTCTCTGTCCCTCTCTGTCCCGCTCTGACTTTCTCTGTCTTTCTCTGTCTTCCTCGGTGTCTCTCTGTCACTCTCTGTCTCCCTCCATCTCTCACTGTTTCTCTATACTTCTCTCTGTCTCTCTCTCTCTCTTTCTGTCCCTCTCTGTCTCTCCTTGCCTCTCTCTGTCTCCCTCTGTCTCACTCTGTCTCTCTCCGCCTCTCTCCGTCTCTCTCTGTCTCTCTCTGTCTCTCTCTGTCTCTCTCAGTCTCTCTCCGCCTCTCTCCGTCTCTCTCCGGCTCTCTCTGTCCCTCTCTGTCTCTCTCTGTCTCTCTCTAACCCTCTGCCTCTCTGCCTCTCCCTGTCCCTCTCTGACTTTCTCTGTATTTCTCGGTGTCTCTCTTTCACTCTCTGTCTCCCTCTATCTCTCGCTATTTCTCTCTACTTGTCTCTGTCTCTCTCTGTCTCTTTCTGTCCCTCTCTGTCTCTCTCCGTCTCTTTCTGTCCCTCTCTGTCTCTCCTTGCCTCTCTCTGTCCCCCTCTGTCTCTCTCTGTCTCTCTCTGTCTCTCTCTCTTCCTCTCTCTGTCTCTCTCTGTCTCTCTCCACCTCTCTCTGCCTCTCTCTGGCGTTCTCTGACTTTCGCTGTCTTTCTCGATGTCTCTCCGTCACTCTCTGTCTCCCTCTATGTCTCGCTGTTTCTCGCTACTTCTCTCTGTCTCACTCTGTCTCTTTCTGTCCCTCTCTGTCTCTCCTTGCCTCTCTGTCTCTGTCTCTCTCTGTCTCTCTCTGTCTCTCTCAGCCTCTCTCCGTCTCTCTCTGTCTCTCTTTGTCTCTCACTGCCTCACTCTGCCTCTCTCTGTCCCTCTCTGTCTGTCTCTGTCTCTCTCCATCTCACTCATTCTCTCCTAGTCTCTCTTAGTCTCTCTCTGCCTCTATCTGCCTCTCTCTGTCCCTCACTGTCTGTCTCTCTCTCTCTCGGTCTCTCTATCTCACTCTGTCTCTCTCTGCCTCTCTCTGTCTCTCCCGGTCTCTGTCTCTGTCTCCCTGTCTCTCTCTACCTCTCTCTGTCTCTATCTGCCTCTCTCCGTCCCTCTCTGTCTCTTTTTGTCTCACTCCGTCTCTGTCTCTTTCTGTCTCTCTCTGTCTCTCCTTGCCTCTCCCTGTCCCTCTCTGACTTTCTCTGTCTTTCTCGGTGTCTCTCTGTCACTCTCTGTCTCTCTCTGTCTCTCTCCGCCTCTCTCCGTCTCTCTCTGTCTCTCTCTGTCTCTCTCCGTCTCTCTCTGTCTGTCTTGATCATTAGCTTTCTGCCGCTCTCCGTACTCTCTGGCTCTCTTTGTTTCTCTATCTCTCTCTGTCACTCTCTGTCTCTCTCTCTCTCTGTCTCTCTCTGTCTCTCTCCGCCTCTCTCGGTCTCTCTCCGTCTCTCTCTCTGTCTGTCTCCTTCTCTCTCTATCTGCCTCTCTCTGTCCCTCTATGTCTCTTTCTGTCTCTCTCCGTCTCTGTCTCTTTCTGTCCCTCTCTGTCTCTCCTTGCCTCTCGCTCTCTGTCTCTGTCTCTCTCTGTCTCTCTCCGCCTCTATCGGTCTCTCTCCATCTCTCTCTGTCTCTCTTTGTCTCTCACTGCCTCACTCTGCCTCTCTCTGTCCCTCTCTGTCTGTCTTGATCATTAGCTTTCTGCCGCTCTCCGTTCTCTCTGGCTCTCTTTGTTTCTCTATCTCTCTCTGTCTCTCTCTCCCTCTCTCCGTCTCTCTCTATCACCCTCTCTCTGTCCCTCTCTGTCTCTCTCTATCTCTCGCTGTTTCTCTCTACTTCTCTCTGTCTCTCTCTCTCTTTCTGTCCCTCTGTCTCTCCTTGCCTCTCTGTCTCTCTCCGTCTCTCTCTGTCTCTCTCTCTCTCTCTGTCTGTCTCCGTCTCTGTCTATCTGCCTCTCTCTGTCCCTCTCTGTCCCGCTCTGACTTTCTCTGTCTTTCTCTGTCTTCCTCGGTGTCTCTCTGTCCCTCTCTGTCTCTCTCCATCTCTCGCTGTTTCTCTCTACTTCTCTCTGTCTCTCTCTCTCTCTCTCTCTTTCTGTCCCTCTCTGTCTCTCCTTGCCTCTCTCTGTCTCCCTCTGTCTCTCTCTGTCTCTCTCCGCCTCTCTCCGTCTCTCTCTGTCTCTCTCTGTCTGTCTCTGTCTCTCTCCGCCTCTCTCCGTCTCTCTCTGTCTCTCTCCGCCTCTCTACGTCTCTCTCTGTCTCTCTCTGTCTCTCTCCGTCTCTCTCTGTCTGTCTTGATCATTAGCTTTCTGCCGCTCTCCGTTCTCTCCGCCTCTCTCGGTCTCTCTCCGTCTCTCTCTCTGTCCCTCTCTGTCTGTCTTGATCATTAGCTTTCTGCCGCTCTCCGTTCTCTCTGGCTCTCTTTGTTTCTCTATCTCTCTGGGTCTCTCTCTCCCTCTCTCCGTCTCTCTCTATCACCCTCTCTCTGTCCCTCTCTGTCTCTCTCTATCTCTCGCTGTTTCTCTCTACTTCTCTCTGTCTCTCTCTCTCTCTCTTTCTGTCCCTCTGTCTCTCCTTGCCTCTCTGTCTCTCTCCGTCTCTCTCTGTCTCTCTCTCTCTCTGTCTGTCTCCGTCTCTGTCTATCTGCCTCTCTCTGTCCCTCTCTGTCCCGCTCTGACTTTCTCTGTCTTTCTCTGTCTTCCTCGATGTCTCTCTGTCCCTCTCTGTCTCTCTCCATCTCTCGCTGTTTCTCTCTACTTCTCTCTGTCTCTCTCTCTCTCTCTTTCTGTCCCTCTCTGTCTCTCCTTGCCTCTCTCGGTCTCTCTCCGCCTCTCTCTGGCTCTCTCCGTCTCTCTCTCTCTCTCTGCCTGTCTCCGTCTCTGTCTATCTGCCTCTCTCTGTCCCTCTCTGTCCCGCTCGGACTTTCTCTGTCTTTCTCGGTGTCTCTCTGTCACTCTCTGTCTCTCTCCATCTCTCGCTGTTTCTCTCTACTTCTCTCTGTCCCTCTCTCTCTCTTTCTGTCCCTCTCTGTCTCTCCTCGCCTCTCTCTGTCTCTCTCCGTCTCTGTCTCTTTCTGTCTCTCTCGGTCTCTGTCCCTCTCTGTCTCTCCTTGCCTCTCTCTGTCTCTCTCTGTCTGTCCCTGCCTCTCTCTAACTCTCTGTCTCTCTCTGTCTCTATCTGTCTCTCTCTGTCTCCCTCTGTCTCTCTCTGTCTCTCTCTGTCTCCCTCCGTCTCTCTCTCTCTGTCTCTCTCTGTCTCTCCCTGTCCCTCTCTGACTTTCTCTGTCTTTCTCGGTGTCTCTCTGTCACGCCCTCTCTCCCTCTACCTCTCGCTGTATCTCTCTGCTTCTCTCTGTCTCTCTCTGGCTCTGGTTGTTTCTCCATCTCTCTCTCCCTTTCTCCGTTCCTCTCTTGCTCTCTTTGTGTCTGTATCTCTCTCTGTCTGTCTCTGTCTCTCCTTGCCTCTCCCTGTCCCTCTCTGGCTTGCTCTGTCTTTCTCGGTGTCTCTCTGTCACTCTCTGTCTCTCTCTATCTCTCGCTGTTTCTCTCTACTTGTCTCTGTCTCACTCTGTCTCTTTCTGTCCCTCTCTGTCTCTCCTTGCCTCTCTGTCTCTGTCTCTCTCTGTCTCTCTCCGCCTCTCTCGGTCTCTCTCCGTCTCTCTCTCTGTCTCTCTCAGCCTCTCTCCGTCTCTCTCTGTCTCTCTTTGTCTCTCACTGCCTCACTCTGCCTCTCTCTGTCCCTCTCTGTCTGTCTCTGTCTCTCTCCATCTCACTCATTCTCTCTTAGTCTCTCTTAGTCTCTCTCTGCCTCTATCTGCCTCTCTCTGTCCCTCACTGTCTGTCTCTCTCTCTCTCGGTCTCTCTATCTCACTCTGTCTCTCTCTGCCTCTCTCTGTCTCTCCCGGTCTCTGTCTCTGTCTCCCTGTCTCTCTCTACCTCTCTCTGTCTCTATCTGCCTCCCTCTGTCCCTCTCTGTCTCTTTCTGTCTCTCTCCGTCTCTGTCTCTTCTCTCCCTCTCTGTCTCTCCTTGCCTCTCTCTGTCTCCCTCTGTCTCTCTCTGTCTCTCTATGTCTCTCTCTAACTCTCTCTGCCTCTCTCTAACTCTCTGCCTCTCTCTGCCTCTCTCTGTCTCTCTCTGTGCCTCTCTGGCTCTTTGTTTTCTCTATCGATTTCTTCCTCTCTCCGTTTCTCTCTGTCTCGTTCTGTCTCTCTCTCCACCTCTCTCTGGCCTTCTCTGACTTTCTCTGTCTTTCTCGGTGTCTCTCTGTCACTCTCTGTCTCTCCTTGCCTCTCCCTATCTCTCTCTGTCTCTCTCCGCCTCTCTCCGTCTCTCTCTGTCCCTCTTCGTCTCTCTCTGTCTCTCTCTGCCTCTCTCTAACCCTCTGCCTCTCTCCGCCTCTCTCCGTCTCTCTCTGCCTCTCTCTGTCTCTCTCTGTGCCTCTCTCTGCCTCTCTCTGTCTCCCTCTGTCTCTGTCTCGCTCCGCCTCTCTCCGTCTCTCTCTGTCTCTCTCTGTCTCACTCCGTCTCTCTCTGTCTCTCTCTCTCTCTGTCTGTCTCCGTCTCTGTCTATCTGCCTCTCTCTGTCCCGCTCTGACTTTCTCTGTCTTTCTCTGTCTTCCTCCGTGTCTCTCTGTCACTCTCTGTCTCCCTCCATCTCTCACTGTTTCTCTATACTTCTCTCTGTCTCTCTCTCTCTCTTTCTGTCCCTCTCTGTCTCTCCTTGCCTCTCTCTGTCTCCCTCTGTCTCACTCTGTCTCTCTCCGCCTCTCTCCGTCTCTCTCTGTCTCTCTCTGTCTCTCTCTGTCTCTCTCAGTCTCTCTCCGCCTCTCTCCGTCTCTCTCCGGCTCTCTCTGTCCCTCTCTGTCTCTCTCTGTCTCTCTCTAACCCTCTGCCTCTCTGCCTCTCCCTGTCCCTCTCTGACTTTCTCTGTATTTCTCGGTGTCTCTCTTTCACTCTCTGTCTCCCTCTATCTCTCGCTATTTCTCTCTACTTGTCTCTGTCTCTCTCTGTCTCTTTCTGTCCCTCTCTGTCTCTCTCCGTCTCTTTCTGTCCCTCTCTGTCTCTCCTTGCCTCTCTCTGTCCCCCTCTGTCTCTCTCTGTCTCTCTCTGTCTCTCTCTCTTCCTCTCTCTGTCTCTCTCTGTCTCTCTCCACCTCTCTCTGCCTCTCTCTGGCCTTCTCTGACTTTCGCTGTCTTTCTCGATGTCTCTCCGTCACTCTCTGTCTCCCTCTATGTCTCGCTGTTTCTCGCTACTTCTCTCTGTCTCTCTCTGTCTCTTTCTGTCCCTCTCTGTCTCTCCTTGCCTCTCTCTGTCTCTCTCTGTCTCTCTCTGTCTCTCTCTGTCCCTCTCTATCTCTCGCTGTTTCTCTCTACTTGTCTCTGTCTCACTCTGTCTCTTTCTGTCCCTCTCTGTCTCTCCTTGCCTCTCTGTCTCTGTCTCTCTCTGTCTCTCTCCGCCTCTCTCGGTCTCAATCCGTCTCTCTCTCTGTCTCTCTCAGCCTCTCTCCGTCTCTCTCTGTCTCTCTTTGTCTCTCACTGCCTCACTCTGCCTCTCTCTGTCCCTCTCTGTCTGTCTCTGTCTCTCTCCATCTCACTCATTCTCTCTTAGTCTCTCTTAGTCTCTCTCTGCCTCTATCTGCCTCTCTCTGTCCCTCACTGTCTGTCTCTCTCTCTCTCGGTCTCTCTATCTCACTCTGTCTCTCTCTGCCTCTCTCTGTCTCTCCCGGTCTCTGTCTCTGTCTCCCTGTCTCTCTCTACCTCTCTCTGTCTCTATCTGCCTCCCTCTGTCCCTCTCTGTCTCTTTCTGTCTCTCTCCGTCTCTGTCTCTTCTCTCCCTCTCTGTCTCTCCTTGCCTCTCTCTGTCTCCCTCTGTCTCTCTCTGTCTCTCTCTGTCTCTCTCTGTCTCTCTCTGTCTCTCTCTGTCTCTCTCCGTCTCTCTCTGCCTCTCTCTAACTCTCTGCCTCTCTCTGCCTCTGTCTGTCTCTCTCTGTGCCTCTCTGGCTCTTTTTTTTCTCTATCGATTTCTTCCTCTCTCCGTTTCTCTCTGTCTCGTTCTGTCTCTCTCTCCACCTCTCTCTGGCCTTCTCTGACTTTCTCTGTCTTTCTCGGTGTCTCTCTGTCACTCTCTGTCTCTCCTTGCCTCTCCCTATCTCTCTCTGTCTCTCTCCGCCTATCTCCGTCTCTCTCTGTCCCTCTCTGTCTCTCTCTGTCTCTCTCTGCCTCTCTCTAACCCTCTGCCTCTCTCCGCCTCTCTCCGTCGCACTCTGCCTCTCTCTGTCTCTCTCTGTGCCTCTCTCTGCCTCTCTCTGTCTCCCTCTGTCTCTGTCTCGCTCCGCCTCTCTCCGTCTCTCTCTGTCTCTCTCTGTCTCTCTCCGTCTCTCTCTGTCTCTCTCTGTCTCTCTCCGTCTCTCTCTGTCTCTCTCTCTCTCTGTCTGTCTCCGTCTCTGTCTATCTGCCTCTCTCTGTCCCTCTCTGTCCCGCTCTGACTTTCTCTGTCTTTCTCTGTCTTCCTCGGTGTCTCTCTGTCACTCTCTGTCTCCCTCCATCTCTCACTGTTTCTCTATACTTCTCTCTGTCTCTCTCTCTCTCTTTCTGTCCCTCTCTGTCTCTCCTTGCCTCTCTCTGTCTCCCTCTGTCTCACTCTGTCTCTCTCCGCCTCTCTCCGTCTCTCTCTGTCTCTCTCTGTCTCTCTCTGTCTCTCTCAGTCTCTCTCCGCCTCTCTCTAACTCTCTGCCTCTCTCTGGCTCTCTTTATTTCTCTATCACGTTCTTCCTCTCTCCGTTTCTCTCTGTCTCGTTCTATCTCTCTCTCCACCTCTCTCTGCCTCTCGCTGGCCTTTTCTGACTTTCTCTGTCTTTCTCGGTGTCTCTCTGTCACTCTCTGTCTCTCCTTGCCTCTCCCTATCTCTCTCTGTCTCTCTCCGCCTATCTCCGTCTCTCTCTGTCCCTCTCTGTCTCTCTCTGTCTCTCTCTGCCTCTCTCTAACCCTCTGCCTCTCTCCGCCTCTCTCCGTCGCACTCTGCCTCTCTCTGTCTCTCTCTGTGCCTCTCTCTGCCTCTCTCTGTCTCCCTCTGTCTCTGTCTCGCTCCGCCTCTCTCCGTCTCTCTCTGTCTCTCTCTGTCTCTCTCCGTCTCTCTCTGTCTCTCTCTGTCTCTCTCCGTCTCTCTCTGTCTCTCTCTCTCTCTGTCTGTCTCCGTCTCTGTCTATCTGCCTCTCTCTGTCCCTCTCTGTCCCGCTCTGACTTTCTCTGTCTTTCTCTGTCTTCCTCGGTGTCTCTCTGTCACTCTCTGTCTCCCTCCATCTCTCACTGTTTCTCTATACTTCTCTCTGTCTCTCTCTGTCTCTCTCCGCCTCTCTCCGTCTCTCTCTGTCTCTCTCTGTCTCTCTCTGTCTCTCTCTGTCTCTCTCCGCCTCTCTCGGTCTCTCTCCGTCTCTCTCTCTGTCTGTCTCCTTCTCTCTCTATCTGCCTCTCTCTGTCCCTCTATGTCTCTTTCTGTCTCTCTCCGTCTCTGTCTCTTTCTGTCCCTCTCTGTCTCTCCTTGCCTCTCGCTCTCTGTCTCTGTCTCTCTCTGTCTCTCTCCGCCTCTATCGGTCTCTCTCCATCTCTCTCTGTCTCTCTTTGTCTCTCACTGCCTCACTCTGCCTCTCTCTGTCCCTCTCTGTCTGTCTTGATCATTAGCTTTCTGCCGCTCTCCGTTCTCTCTGGCTCTCCTTGTTTCTCTATCTCTCTCTGTCTCTCTCTCCCTCTCTCCGTCTCTCTCTATCACCCTCTCTCTGTCCCTCTCTGTCTCTCTCTATCTCTCGCTGTTTCTCTCTACTTCTCTCTGTCTCTCTCTCTCTCTCTTTCTGTCCCTCTGTCTCTCCTTGCCTCTCTGTCTCTCTCCGTCTCTCTCTGTCTCTCTCTCTCTCTGTCTGTCTCCGTCTCTGTCTATCTGCCTCTCTCTGTCCCTCTCTGTCCCGCTCTGACTTTCTCTGTCTTTCTCTGTCTTCCTCGATGTCTCTCTGTCCCTCTCTGTCTCTCTCCATCTCTCGCTGTTTCTCTCTACTTCTCTCTGTCTCTCTCTCTCTCTCTTTCTGTCCCTCTCTGTCTCTCCTTGCCTCTCTCGGTCTCTCTCTGGCTCTCTCCGTCTCTCTCTCTCTCTCTGCCTGTCTCCGTCTCTGTCTATCTGCCTCTCTCTGTCCCTCTCTGTCCCGCTCGGACTTTCTCTGTCTTTCTCGGTGTCTCTCTGTCACTCTCTGTCTCTCTCCATCTCTCGCTGTTTCTCTCTACTTCTCTCTGTCCCTCTCTCTCTCTTTCTGTCCCTCTCTGTCTCTCCTCGCCTCTCTCTGTCTCTCTCCGTCTCTGTCTCTTTCTGTCTCTCTCGGTCTCTGTCCCTCTCTGTCTCTCCTTGCCTCTCTCTGTCTCTCCCTGTCCCTCTCTGACTTTCTCTGTCTTTCTCGGTGTCTCTCTGTCACGCCCTCTCTCCCTCTACCTCTCGCTGTATCTCTCTGCTTCTCTCTGTCTCTCTCTGGCTCTGGTTGTTTCTCCATCTCTCTCTCCCTTTCTCCGTTCCTCTCTTGCTCTCTTTGTGTCTGTATCTCTCTCTGTCTGTCTCTGTCTCTCCTTGCCTCTCCCTGTCCCTCTCTGGCTTGCTCTGTCTTTCTCGGTGTCTCTCTGTCACTCTCTGTCTCTCTCTATCTCTCGCTGTTTCTCTCTACTTGTCGCTGTCTCACTCTGTCTCTCTCTGCCTCTCTCTGTCTCTCCCGGTCTCTGTCTCTGTCTCCCTGTCTCTCTCTACCTCTCTCTGTCTCTATCTGCCTCCCTCTGTCCCTCTCTGTCTCTTTCTGTCTCTCTCCGTCTCTGTCTCTTCTCTCCCTCTCTGTCTCTCCTTGCCTCTCTCTGTCTCCCTCTGTCTCTCTCTGTCTCTCTATGTCTCTCTCTAACTCTCTCTGTCTCTCTCTGCCTCTCTCTAACTCTCTGCCTCTCTCTGCCTCTCTCTGTCTCTCTCTGTGCCTCTCTGGCTCTTTTTTTTCTCTATCGATTTCTTCCTCTCTCCGTTTCTCTCTGTCTCGTTCTGTCTCTCTCTCCACCTCTCTCTGGCCTTCTCTGACTTTCTCTGTCTTTCTCGGTGTCTCTCTGTCACTCTCTGTCTCTCCTTGCCTCTCCCTATCTCTCTCTGTCTCTCTCCGCCTCTCTCCGTCTCTCTCTGTCCCTCTTCGTCTCTCTCTGTCTCTCTCTGCCTCTCTCTAACCCTCTGCCTCTCTCCGCCTCTCTCCGTCTCTCTCTGCCCCTCTCTGTCTCTCTCTGTGCCTCTCTCTGCCTCTCTCTGTCTCCCTCTGTCTCTGTCTCTCTCTGTCTCTCTCTGTCTCTCTCCGTCTCTCTCTGTCTCTCTCTCTCTCTGTCTGTCTCCGTCTCTGTCTATCTGCCTCTCTCTGTCCCGCTCTGACTTTCTCTGTCTTTCTCTGTCTTCCTCCGTGTCTCTCTGTCACTCTCTGTCTCCCTCCATCTCTCACTGTTTCTCTATACTTCTCTCTGTCTCTCTCTCTCTCTTTCTGTCCCTCTCTGTCTCTCCTTGCCTCTCTCTGTCTCCCTCTGTCTCACTCTGTCTCTCTCCGCCTCTCTCCGTCTCTCTCTGTCTCTCTCTGTCTCTCTCTGTCTCTCTCAGTCTCTCTCCGCCTCTCTCCGTCTCTCTCCGGCTCTCTCTGTCCCTCTCTGTCTCTCTCTGTCTCTCTCTAACCCTCTGCCTCTCTGCCTCTCCCTGTCCCTCTCTGACTTTCTCTGTATTTCTCGGTGTCTCTCTTTCACTCTCTGTCTCCCTCTATCTCTCGCTATTTCTCTCTACTTGTCTCTGTCTCTCTCTGTCTCTTTCTGTCCCTCTCTGTCTCTCTCCGTCTCTTTCTGTCCCTCTCTGTCTCTCCTTGCCTCTCTCTGTCCCCCTCTGTCTCTCTCTGTCTCTCTCTGTCTCTCTCTCTTCCTCTCTCTGTCTCTCTCTGTCTCTCTCCACCTCTCTCTGCCTCTCTCTGGCCTTCTCTGACTTTCGCTGTCTTTCTCGATGTCTCTCCGTCACTCTCTGTCTCCCTCTATGTCTCGCTGTTTCTCGCTACTTCTCTCTGTCTCTCTCTGTCTCTTTCTGTCCCTCTCTGTCTCTCCTTGCCTCTCTCTGTCTCTCTCTGTCTCTCTCTGTCTCTCTCTGTCCCTCTCTATCTCTCGCCTTTTTACTCTACTTCTCTCTGTCTCACTCTGTCTCTTTCTGTCCCTCTCTGTCTCTCCTTGCCTCTCTGTCTCTGTCTCTCTCTGTCTCTCTCCGCCTCTCTCGGTCTCTCTCCGTCTCTCTCTCTCTGTCTCTCTCAGCCTCTCTCCGTCTCTCTCTGTCTCTCTTTGTCTCTCACTGCCTCACTCTGCCTCTCTTTGTCCCTCTCTGTCTGTCTCTGTCTCTCTCCATCTCACTCATTCTCTCCTAGTCTCTCTTAGTCTCTCTCTGCCTCTATCTGCCTCTCTCTGTCCCTCACTGTCTGTCTCTCTCTCTCTCGGTCTCTCTATCTCACTCTGTCTCTCTCTGCCTCTCTCTGTCTCTCCCGGTCTCTGTCTCTGTCTCCCTGTCTCTCTCTACCTCTCTCTGTCTCTATCTGCCTCCCTCTGTCCCTCTCTGTCTCTTTCTGTCTCTCTCCGTCTCTGTCTCTTCTCTCCCTCTCTGTCTCTCCTTGCCTCTCTCTGTCTCCCTCTGTCTCTCTCTGTCTCTCTCTGTCTCTCTCTGTCTCTCTCTGTCTCTCTCCGTCTCTCTCTGCCTCTCTCTAACTCTCTGCCTCTCTCTGCCTCTCTCTGTCTCTCTCTGTGCCTCTCTGGCTCTTTTTTTTCTCTATCGATTTCTTCCTCTCTCCGTTTCTCTCTGTCTCGTTCTGTCTCTCTCTCCACCTCTCTCTGGCCTTCTCTGACTTTCTCTGTCTTTCTCGGTGTCTCTCTGTCACTCTCTGTCTCTCCTTGCCTCTCCCTATCTCTCTCTGTCTCTCTCCGCCTCTCTCCGTCTCTCTCTGTCCCTCTCTGTCTCTCCTTGCCTCTCTCTGTCTCTCTCTGTCTCTCTCTGTCTCTCTCTGTCCCTCTCTATCTCTCGCCTTTTTTCTCTACTTCTCTCTGTCTCACTCTGTCTCTTTCTGTCCCTCTCTGTCTCTCCTTGCCTCTCTGTCTCTGTCTCTCTCTGTCTCTCTCCGCCTCTCTCGGTCTCTCTCCGTCTCTCTCTCTCTGTCTCTCTCAGCCTCTCTCCGTCTCTCTCTGTCTCTCTTTGTCTCTCACTGCCTCACTCTGCCTCTCTCTGTCCCTCTCTGTCTGTCTCTGTCTCTCTCCATCTCACTCATTCTCTCCTAGTCTCTCTTAGTCTCTCTCTGCCTCTATCTGCCTCTCTCTGTCCCTCACTGTCTGTCTCTCTCTCTCTCGGTCTCTCTATCTCACTCTGTCTCTCTCTGCCTCTCTCTGTCTCTCCCGGTCTCTGTCTCTGTCTCCCTGTCTCTCTCTACCTCTCTCTGTCTCTATCTGCCTCCCTCTGTCCCTCTCTGTCTCTTTCTGTCTCTCTCCGTCTCTGTCTCTTCTCTCCCTCTCTGTCTCTCCTTGCCTCTCTCTGTCTCCCTCTGTCTCTCTCTGTCTCTCTCTGTCTCTCTCTGTCTCTCTCTGTCTCTCTCCGTCTCTCTCTGCCTCTCTCTAACTCTCTGCCTCTCTCTGCCTCTCTCTGTCTCTCTCTGTGCCTCTCTGGCTCTTTTTTTTCTCTATCGATTTCTTCCTCTCTCCGTTTCTCTCTGTCTCGTTCTGTCTCTCTCTCCACCTCTCTCTGGCCTTCTCTGACTTTCTCTGTCTTTCTCGGTGTCTCTCTGTCACTCTCTGTCTCTCCTTGCCTCTCCCTATCTCTCTCTGTCTCTCTCCGCCTCTCTCCGTCTCTCTCTGTCCCTCTCTGTCTCTCTCTGTCTCTCTCTGCCTCTCTCTAACCCTCTGCCTCTCTCCGCCTCTCTCCGTCTCTCTCTGCCTCTCTCTGTCTCTCTCTGTGCCTCTCTCTGCCTCTCTCTGTCTCCCTCTGTCTCTGTCTCGCTCCGCCTCTCTCCGTCTCTCTCTGTCTCTCTCTGTCTCTCTCCGTCTCTCTCTGTCTCTCTCTGTCTCTCTCCGTCTCTCTCTGTCTCTCTCTCTCTCTCTGTCTGTCTCCGTCTCTGTCTATCTGCCTCTCTCTGTCCCTCTCTGTCCCGCTCTGACTTTCTCTGTCTTTCTCTGTCTTCCTCGGTGTCTCTCTGTCACTCTCTGTCTCCCTCCATCTCTCACTGTTTCTCTATACTTCTCTCTGTCTCTCTCTCTCTCTTTCTGTCCCTCTCTGTCTCTCCTTGCCTCTCTCTGTCTCCCTCTGTCTCACTCTGTCTCTCTCCGCCTCTCTCCGTCTCTCTCTGTCTCTCTCTGTCTCTCTCTGTCTCTCTCAGTCTCTCTCCGCCTCTCTCCGTCTCTCTCCGGCTCTCTCTGTCCCTCTCTGTCTCTCTCTGTCTCTCTCTAACCCTCTGCCTCTCTGCCTCTCCCTGTCCCTCTCTGACTTTCTCTGTATTTCTCGGTGTCTCTCTTTCACTCTCTGTCTCCCTCTATCTCTCGCTATTTCTCTCTACTTGTCTCTGTCTCTCTCTGTCTCTCTCTGTCTCTCTCTGTCTCTCTCTGTCTCTCTCTGTCTCTCTCTGTCTCTCTCTGTCCCTCTCTGTCTCTCTCTATCTCTCGCCTTTTCTCTCTACTTCTCTCTGTCTCTCTCTATCTCTTTCTGTCCCTCTCTGACTCTCCTTGCCTCTCTCTGTCTCTCTCTGTCTCTCTCTGCCTCTCTCTAACTCTCTGCCTCTCTCTGGCTCTCTTTATTTCTCTATCACGTTCTTCCTCTCTCCGTTTCTCTCTGTCTCGTTCTATCTCTCTCTCCACCTCTCTCTGCCTCTCGCTGGCCTTTTCTGACTTTCTCTGTCTTTCTCGGTGTCTCTCTGTCACTCTGTGTCTCCCTCTATCTCTCGCTGTTTCTCTCTATTTCACTCTGTCTCTCCCTCTTTCTGCCCCTCTCTGTCTCTCTCTGTCTCCCTCCGTCTCTCTCTCTCTGTCTCTCTCTGTCTCTCTTTGTCTCTCTCTGCCTCTCTCTGTCCCGCTCTGTCTGTCTCTATCTCTCTCTGTCTCTCCCTGTCCCTCTCTGACTTTCTCTGTCTTTCTCGGTGTCTCTCTGTCACGCCCTCTCTCCCTCTACCTCTCGCTGTATCTCTCTGCTTCTCTCTGTCTCTCTCTGGCTCTGGTTGTTTCTCCATCTCTCTCTCCCTTTCTCCGTTCCTCTCTTGCTCTCTTTGTGTCTGTATCTCTCTCTGTCTGTCTCTGTCTCTCCTTGCCTCTCCCTGTCCCTCTCTGACTTGCTCTGTCTTTCTCGGTGTCTCTCTGTCACACTCTGTCTCTCTCTATCTCTCGCTGTTTCTCTCTACTTGTCTCTGTCTCACTCTGTCTCTTTCTGTCCCTCTCTGTCTCTCCTTGCCACTCTGTCTCTGTCTCTCTCTGTCTCTCTCCGCCTCTCTCGGTCTCAATCCGTCTCTCTCTGTCTCTCTCAGCCTCTCTCCGTCTCTCTCTGTCTCTCTTTGTCTCTCACTGCCTCACTCTGCCTCTCTCTGTCCCTCTCTGTCTGTCTCTGTCTCTCTCCATCTCACTCATTCTCTCTTAGTCTCTCTTAGTCTCTCTCTGCCTCTATCTGCCTCTCTCTGTCCCTCACTGTCTGTCTCTCTCTCTCTCGGTCTCTCTATCTCACTCTGTCTCTCTCTGCCTCTCTCTGTCTCTCCCGGTCTCTGTCTCTGTCTCCCTGTCTCTCTCTACCTCTCTCTGTCTCTATCTGCCTCCCTCTGTCCCTCTCTGTCTCTTTCTGTCTCTCTCCGTCTCTGTCTCTTCTCTCCCTCTCTGTCTCTCCTTGCCTCTCTCTGTCTCCCTCTGTCTCTCTCTGTCTCTCTCTGTCTCTCTCTGTCTCTCTCTGTCTCTCTCTGTCTCTCTCCGTCTCTCTCTGCCTCTCTCTAACTCTCTGCCTCTCTCTGCCTCTGTCTGTCTCTCTCTGTGCCTCTCTGGCTCTTTTTTTTCTCTATCGATTTCTTCCTCTCTCCGTTTCTCTCTGTCTCGTTCTGTCTCTCTCTCCACCTCTCTCTGGCCTTCTCTGACTTTCTCTGTCTTTCTCGGTGTCTCTCTGTCACTCTCTGTCTCTCCTTGCCTCTCCCTATCTCTCTCTGTCTCTCTCCGCCTATCTCCGTCTCTCTCTGTCCCTCTCTGTCTCTCTCTGTCTCTCTCTGCCTCTCTCTAACCCTCTGCCTCTCTCCGCCTCTCTCCGTCGCACTCTGCCTCTCTCTGTCTCTCTCTGTGCCTCTCTCTGCCTCTCTCTGTCTCCCTCTGTCTCTGTCTCGCTCCGCCTCTCTCCGTCTCTCTCTGTCTCTCTCTGTCTCTCTCCGTCTCTCTCTGTCTCTCTCTGTCTCTCTCCGTCTCTCTCTGTCTCTCTCTCTCTCTCTGTCTGTCTCCGTCTCTGTCTATCTGCCTCTCTCTGTCCCTCTCTGTCCCGCTCTGACTTTCTCTGTCTTTCTCTGTCTTCCTCGGTGTCTCTCTGTCACTCTCTGTCTCCCTCCATCTCTCACTGTTTCTCTATACTTCTCTCTGTCTCTCTCTCTCTCTTTCTGTCCCTCTCTGTCTCTCCTTGCCTCTCTCTGTCTCCCTCTGTCTCACTCTGTCTCTCTCCGCCTCTCTCCGTCTCTCTCTGTCTCTCTCTGTCTCTCTCTGTCTCTCTCAGTCTCTCTCCGCCTCTCTCTAACTCTCTGCCTCTCTCTGGCTCTCTTTATTTCTCTCTCACGTTCTTCCTCTCTCCGTTTCTCTCTGTCTCGTTCTATCTCTCTCTCCACCTCTCTCTGCCTCTCGCTGGCCTTTTCTGACTTTCTCTGTCTTTCTCGGTGTCTCTCTGTCACTCTGTGTCTCCCTCTATCTCTCGCTGTTTCTCTCTATTTCACTCTGTCTCTCCCTCTTTCTGCCCCTCTCTGTCTCTCTCTGTCTCTCCCTGTCCCTCTCTGACTTTCTCTGTCTTTCTCGGTGTCTCTCTGTCACGCCCTCTCTCCCTCTACCTCTCGCTGTATCTCTCTGCTTCTCTCTGTCTCTCTCTGGCTCTGGTTGTTTCTCCATCTCTCTCTCCCTTTCTCCGTTCCTCTCTTGCTCTCTTTGTGTCTGTATCTCTCTCTGTCTGTCTCTGTCTCTCCTTGCCTCTCCCTGTCCCTCTCTGACTTGCTCTGTCTTTCTCGGTGTCTCTCTGTCACACTCTGTCTCTCTCTATCTCTCGCTGTTTCTCTCTACTTGTCTCTGTCTCACTCTGTCTCTTTCTGTCCCTCTCTGTCTCTCCTTGCCTCTCTGTCTCTGTCTCTCTCTGTCTCTCTCCGCCTCTCTCGGTCTCTCTCCGTCTCTCTCTCTGTCTCTCTCAGCCTCTCTCCGTCTCTCTCTGTCTCTCTTTGTCTCTCACTGCCTCACTCTGCCTCTCTCTGTCCCTCTCTGTCTGTCTCTGTCTCTCTCCATCTCACTCATTCTCTCTTAGTCTCTCTTAGTCTCTCTCTGCCTCTATCTGCCTCTCTCTGTCCCTCACTGTCTGTCTCTCTCTCTCTCGGTCTCTCTATCTCACTCTGTCTCTCTCTGCCTCTCTCTGTCTCTCCCGGTCTCTGTCTCTGTCTCCCTGTCTCTCTCTACCTCTCTCTGTCTCTATCTGCCTCCCTCTGTCCCTCTCTGTCTCTTTCTGTCTCTCTCCGTCTCTGTCTCTTCTCTCCCTCTCTGTCTCTCCTTGCCTCTCTCTGTCTCCCTCTGTCTCTCTCTGTCTCTCTCTGTCTCTCTCTGTCTCTCTCTGTCTCTCTCTGTCTCTCTCCGTCTCTCTCTGCCTCTCTCTAACTCTCTGCCTCTCTCTGCCTCTGTCTGTCTCTCTCTGTGCCTCTCTGGCTCTTTTTTTTCTCTATCGATTTCTTCCTCTCTCCGTTTCTCTCTGTCTCGTTCTGTCTCTCTCTCCACCTCTCTCTGGCCTTCTCTGACTTTCTCTGTCTTTCTCGGTGTCTCTCTGTCACTCTCTGTCTCTCCTTGCCTCTCCCTATCTCTCTCTGTCTCTCTCCGCCTATCTCCGTCTCTCTCTGTCCCTCTCTGTCTCTCTCTGTCTCTCTCTGCCTCTCTCTAACCCTCTGCCTCTCTCCGCCTCTCTCCGTCGCACTCTGCCTCTCTCTGTCTCTCTCTGTGCCTCTCTCTGCCTCTCTCTGTCTCCCTCTGTCTCTGTCTCGCTCCGCCTCTCTCCGTCTCTCTCTGTCTCTCTCTGTCTCTCTCCGTCTCTCTCTGTCTCTCTCTGTCTCTCTCCGTCTCTCTCTGTCTCTCTCTCTCTCTGTCTGTCTCCGTCTCTGTCTATCTGCCTCTCTCTGTCCCTCTCTGTCCCGCTCTGACTTTCTCTGTCTTTCTCTGTCTTCCTCGGTGTCTCTCTGTCACTCTCTGTCTCCCTCCATCTCTCACTGTTTCTCTATACTTCTCTCTGTCTCTCTCTCTCTCTTTCTGTCCCTCTCTGTCTCTCCTTGCCTCTCTCTGTCTCCCTCTGTCTCACTCTGTCTCTCTCCGCCTCTCTCCGTCTCTCTCTGTCTCTCTCTGTCTCTCTCTGTCTCTCTCAGTCTCTCTCCGCCTCTCTCCGTCTCTCTCCGGCTCTCTCTGTCCCTCTCTGTCTCTCTCTGTCTCTCTCTAACCCTCTGCCTCTCTGCCTCTCCCTGTCCCTCTCTGACTTTCTCTGTATTTCTCGGTGTCTCTCTTTCACTCTCTGTCTCCCTCTATCTCTCGCTATTTCTCTCTACTTGTCTCTGTCTCTCTCTGTCTCTTTCTGTCCCTCTCTGTCTCTCTCCGTCTCTTTCTGTCCCTCTCTGTCTCTCCTTGCCTCTCTCTGTCCCCCTCTGTCTCTCTCTGTCTCTCTCTGTCTCTCTCTCTTCCTCTCTCTGTCTCTCTCTGTCTCTCTCCACCTCTCTCTGCCTCTCTCTGGCGTTCTCTGACTTTCGCTGTCTTTCTCGATGTCTCTCCGTCACTCTCTGTCTCCCTCTATGTCTCGCTGTTTCTCGCTACTTCTCTCTGTCTCACTCTGTCTCTTTCTGTCCCTCTCTGTCTCTCCTTGCCTCTCTGTCTCTGTCTCTCTCTGTCTCTCTCCGCCTCTCTCGGTCTCTCTCCGTCTCTCTCTCTCTGTCTCTCTCAGCCTCTCTCCGTCTCTCTCTGTCTCTCTTTGTCTCTCACTGCCTCACTCTGCCTCTCTCTGTCCCTCTCTGTCTGTCTCTGTCTCTCTCCATCTCACTCATTCTCTCCTAGTCTCTCTTAGTCTCTCTCTGCCTCTATCTGCCTCTCTCTGTCCCTCACTGTCTGTCTCTCTCTCTCTCGGTCTCTCTATCTCACTCTGTCTCTCTCTGCCTCTCTCTGTCTCTCCCGGTCTCTGTCTCTGTCTCCCTGTCTCTCTCTACCTCTCTCTGTCTCTATCTGCCTCTCTCCGTCCCTCTCTGTCTCTTTTTGTCTCACTCCGTCTCTGTCTCTTTCTGTCTCTCTCTGTCTCTCCTTGCCTCTCCCTGTCCCTCTCTGACTTTCTCTGTCTTTCTCGGTGTCTCTCTGTCACTCTCTGTCTCTCTCTGTCTCTCTCCGCCTCTCTCCGTCTCTCTCTGTCTCTCTCTGTCTCTCTCCGTCTCTCTCTGTCTGTCTTGATCATTAGCTTTCTGCCGCTCTCCGTACTCTCTGGCTCTCTTTGTTTCTCTATCTCTCTCTGTCACTCTCTGTCTCTCTCTCTCTCTGTCTCTCTCTGTCTCTCTCCGCCTCTCTCGGTCTCTCTCCGTCTCTCTCTCTGTCTGTCTCCTTCTCTCTCTATCTGCCTCTCTCTGTCCCTCTATGTCTCTTTCTGTCTCTCTCCGTCTCTGTCTCTTTCTGTCCCTCTCTGTCTCTCCTTGCCTCTCGCTCTCTGTCTCTGTCTCTCTCTGTCTCTCTCCGCCTCTATCGGTCTCTCTCCATCTCTCTCTGTCTCTCTTTGTCTCTCACTGCCTCACTCTGCCTCTCTCTGTCCCTCTCTGTCTGTCTTGATCATTAGCTTTCTGCCGCTCTCCGTTCTCTCTGGCTCTCTTTGTTTCTCTATCTCTCTCTGTCTCTCTCTCCCTCTCTCCGTCTCTCTCTATCACCCTCTCTCTGTCCCTCTCTGTCTCTCTCTATCTCTCGCTGTTTCTCTCTACTTCTCTCTGTCTCTCTCTCTCTTTCTGTCCCTCTGTCTCTCCTTGCCTCTCTGTCTCTCTCCGTCTCTCTCTGTCTCTCTCTCTCTCTCTGTCTGTCTCCGTCTCTGTCTATCTGCCTCTCTCTGTCCCTCTCTGTCCCGCTCTGACTTTCTCTGTCTTTCTCTGTCTTCCTCGGTGTCTCTCTGTCCCTCTCTGTCTCTCTCCATCTCTCGCTGTTTCTCTCTACTTCTCTCTGTCTCTCTCTCTCTCTCTCTTTCTGTCCCTCTCTGTCTCTCCTTGCCTCTCTCTGTCTCCCTCTGTCTCTCTCTGTCTCTCTCCGCCTCTCTCCGTCTCTCTCTGTCTCTCTCTGTCTGTCTCTGTCTCTCTCCGCCTCTCTCCGTCTCTCTCTGTCTCTCTCCGCCTCTCTACGTCTCTCTCTGTCTCTCTCTGTCTCTCTCCGTCTCTCTCTGTCTGTCTTGATCATTAGCTTTCTGCCGCTCTCCGTTCTCTCCGCCTCTCTCGGTCTCTCTCCGTCTCTCTCTCTGTCCCTCTCTGTCTGTCTTGATCATTAGCTTTCTGCCGCTCTCCGTTCTCTCTGGCTCTCTTTGTTTCTCTATCTCTCTGGGTCTCTCTCTCCCTCTCTCCGTCTCTCTCTATCACCCTCTCTCTGTCCCTCTCTGTCTCTCTCTATCTCTCGCTGTTTCTCTCTACTTCTCTCTGTCTCTCTCTCTCTCTCTTTCTGTCCCTCTGTCTCTCCTTGCCTCTCTGTCTCTCTCCGTCTCTCTCTGTCTCTCTCTCTCTCTGTCTGTCTCCGTCTCTGTCTATCTGCCTCTCTCTGTCCCTCTCTGTCCCGCTCTGACTTTCTCTGTCTTTCTCTGTCTTCCTCGATGTCTCTCTGTCCCTCTCCATCTCTCGCTGTTTCTCTCTACTTCTCTCTGTCTCTCTCTCTCTCTTTCTGTCCCTCTCTGTCTCTCCTTGCCTCTCTCGGTCTCTCTCCGCCTCTCTCTGGCTCTCTCCGTCTCTCTCTCTCTCTCTGCCTGTCTCCGTCTCTGTCTATCTGCCTCTCTCTGTCCCTCTCTGTCCCGCTCGGACTTTCTCTGTCTTTCTCGGTGTCTCTCTGTCACTCTCTGTCTCTCTCCATCTCTCGCTGTTTCTCTCTACTTCTCTCTGTCCCTCTCTCTCTCTTTCTGTCCCTCTCTGTCTCTCCTCGCCTCTCTCTGTCTCTCTCCGTCTCTGTCTCTTTCTGTCTCTCTCGGTCTCTGTCCCTCTCTGTCTCTCCTTGCCTCTCTCTGTCTCTCTCTGTCTGTCCCTGCCTCTCTCTAACGCTCTGTCTCTCTCTGTCTCTATCTGTCTCTCTCTGTCTCCCTCTGTCTCTCTCTGTCTCTCTCTGTCTCCCTCCGTCTCTCTCTCTCTGTCTCTCTCTGTCTCTCTTTGTCTCTCTCTGCCTCTCTCTGTCCCGCTCTGTCTGTCTCTATCTCTCTCTGTCTCTCCCTGTCCCTCTCTGACTTTCTCTGTCTTTCTCGGTGTCTCTCTGTCACGCCCTCTCTCCCTCTACCTCTCGCTGTATCTCTCTGCTTCTCTCTGTCTCTCTCTGGCTCTGGTTGTTTCTCCATCTCTCTCTCCCTTTCTCCGTTCCTCTCTTGCTCTCTTTGTGTCTGTATCTCTCTCTGTCTGTCTCTGTCTCTCCTTGCCTCTCCCTGTCCCTCTCTGGCTTGCTCTGTCTTTCTCGGTGTCTCTCTGTCACTCTCTGTCTCTCTCTATCTCTCGCTGTTTCTCTCTACTTGTCGCTGTCTCACTCTGTCTCTCTCTGCCTCTCTCTGTCTCTCCCGGTCTCTGTCTCTGTCTCCCTGTCTCTCTCTACCTCTCTCTGTCTCTATCTGCCTCCCTCTGTCCCTCTCTGTCTCTTTCTGTCTCTCTCCGTCTCTGTCTCTTCTCTCCCTCTCTGTCTCTCCTTGCCTCTCTCTGTCTCCCTCTGTCTCTCTCTGTCTCTCTATGTCTCTCTCTAACTCTCTCTGTCTCTCTCTGCCTCTCTCTAACTCTCTGCCTCTCTCTGCCTCTCTCTGTCTCTCTCTGTGCCTCTCTGGCTCTTTTTTTTCTCTATCGATTTCTTCCTCTCTCCGTTTCTCTCTGTCTCGTTCTGTCTCTCTCTCCACCTCTCTCTGGCCTTCTCTGACTTTCTCTGTCTTTCTCGGTGTCTCTCTGTCACTCTCTGTCTCTCCTTGCCTCTCCCTATCTCTCTCTGTCTCTCTCCGCCTCTCTCCGTCTCTCTCTGTCCCTCTTCGTCTCTCTCTGTCTCTCTCTGCCTCTCTCTAACCCTCTGCCTCTCTCCGCCTCTCTCCGTCTCTCTCTGCCCCTCTCTGTCTCTCTCTGTGCCTCTCTCTGCCTCTCTCTGTCTCCCTCTGTCTCTGTCTCGCTCCGCCTCTCTCCGTCTCTCTCTGTCTCTCTCTGTCTCTCTCCGTCTCTCTCTGTCTCTCTCTCTCTCTGTCTGTCTCCGTCTCTGTCTATCTGCCTCTCTCTGTCCCGCTCTGACTTTCTCTGTCTTTCTCTGTCTTCCTCCGTGTCTCTCTGTCACTCTCTGTCTCCCTCCATCTCTCACTGTTTCTCTATACTTCTCTCTGTCTCTCTCTCTCTCTTTCTGTCCCTCTCTGTCTCTCCTTGCCTCTCTCTGTCTCCCTCTGTCTCACTCTGTCTCTCTCCGCCTCTCTCCGTCTCTCTCTGTCTCTCTCCGCCTCTCTCCGTCTCTCTCTGTCTCTCTCTGTCTTTCTCCGTCTCTCTCTGTCTGTCTTGATCATTAGCTTTCTGCCGCTCTCCGTCTCTCTCTATCTGCCTCTCTCTGTCCCTCTCTACTTCTCTCTGTCTCTCTCTGTCTCTTTCTGTCCCTCTCTGCCTCTTTCTGTCCCTCTCTGTCTCTCCTTGCCTCTCTCTGTCTCCCTCTGTCTCTCTCTGTCTCTCTCCGCCTCTCTCCGTCTCTCTCTGTCTCTCTCTGTCTCTCTCCGTCTCTCTCTGTCTGTCTTGATCATTAGCTTTCTGCCGCTCTCCGTTCTCTCTGGCTCTCTTTGTTTCTCTCCGTCTCTCTCTGCCTCTCTCTGTCTCTCTCTGTCACTCCCTGCCTCTCTCTAAATCTCTGCCTCCCCCTGTCTCCCTCTGTCTCTCGCTGTCTCTCTCTGTCTCTCTCTATCTCTCTCTGTCTCTCTCCGTCTCTGTCTCTTTCGGTCTCTCTCCGTCTCTGTCCCTTTCTGTCTCTCTCTGTCTCTCTCCGCCTCTCTCCGTCTCTCTCTGTCTCTCTCTGTCTCTCTCCGTCTCTCTCTGTCTGTCTTGATCATTAGCTTTCTGCCGCTCTCCGTTCTCTCTGTCACTCTCTGTCTCTCTCTCTCTCTGTCTCTGTCTCTCTCTGTCTCTCTCCGCCTCTCTCGGTCTCTCTCCGTCTCTCTCTCTGTCTGTCTCCTTCTCTCTCTATCTGCCTCTCTCTGTCCCTCTATGTGTCTTTCTGTCTCTCTCCGTCTCTGTCTCTTTCTGTCCCTCTCTGTCTCTCCTTGCCTCTCTCTCTCTGTCTCTGTCTCTCTCTGTCTCTCTCCGCCTCTCTCGGTCTCTCTCCGCCTCTCTCTGGCTCTCTCCGTCTCTCTCTCTCTCTGTCTGTCTCCGTCTCTGTCTATCTGCCTCTCTCTGTCCCTCTCTGTCCCGCTCGGACTTTCTCTGTCTTTCTCGGTGTCTCTCTGTCACTCTCTGTCTCTCTCCATCTCTCGCTGTTTCTCTCTACTTCTCTCTGTCCCTCTCTCTCTCTTTCTGTCCCTCTCTGTCTCTCCTCGCCTCTCTCTGTCTCTCTCCGTCTCTGTCTCTTTCTGTCTCTCTCCGTCTCTGTCCCTCTCTGTCTCTCCTTGCCTCTCTCTGTCTCTCTCTGTCTGTCCCTGCCTCTCTCTAACTCTCTGTCTCTCTCTGTCTCTCTCTGTCTCTATCTGTCTCTCTCTGTCTCCCTCTGTCTCTCTCTGTCTCTCTCTGTCTCCCTCCGTCTCTCTCTCTCTGTCTCTCTCTGTCTCCCTTTGTCTCTCTCTGCCTCTCTCTGTCCCGCTCTGTCTGTCTCTATCTCTCTCTGTCTCTCCCTGTCCCTCTCTGACTTTCTCTGTCTTTCTCGGTGTCTCTCTGTCACGCCCTCTCTCCCTCTACCTCTCGCTGTATCTCTCTGCTTCTCTCTGTCTCTCTCTGGCTCTGGTTGTTTCTCCATCTCTCTCTCCCTTTCTCCGTTCCTCTCTTGCTCTCTTTGTGTCTGTATCTCTCTCTGTCTGTCTCTGTCTCTCCTTGCCTCTCCCTGTCCCTCTCTGACTTGCTCTGTCTTTCTCGGTGTCTCTCTGTCACTCTCTGTCTCTCTCTATCTCTCGCTGTTTCTCTCTACTTGTCTCTGTCTCACTCTGTCTCTTTCTGTCCCTCTCTGTCTCTCCTTGCCTCTCTGTCTCTGTCTCTCTCTGTCTCTCTCCGCCTCTCTCGGTCTCTCTCCGTCTCTCTCTCTGTCTCTCTCAGCCTCTCTCCGTCTCTCTCTGTCTCTCTTTGTCTCTCACTGCCTCACTCTGCCTCTCTCTGTCCCTCTCTGTCTGTCTCTGTCTCTCTCCATCTCACTCATTCTCTCTTAGTCTCTCTTAGTCTCTCTCTGCCTCTATCTGCCTCTCTCTGTCCCTCACTGTCTGTCTCTCTCTCTCTCGGTCTCTCTATCTCACTCTGTCTCTCTCTGCCTCTCTCTGTCTCTCCCGGTCTCTGTCTCTGTCTCCCTGTCTCTCTCTACCTCTCTCTGTCTCTATCTGCCTCCCTCTGTCCCTCTCTGTCTCTTTCTGTCTCTCTCCGTCTCTGTCTCTTCTCTCCCTCTCTGTCTCTCCTTGCCTCTCTCTGTCTCCCTCTGTCTCTCTCTGTCTCTCTCTCTGTCTCTCTCTAACTCTCTCTGTCTCTCTCTGCCTCCCTCTAACTCTCTGCCTCTCTCTGCCTCTCTCTGTCTCTCTCTGTGCCTCTCTGGCTCTTTTTTTTCTCTATCGATTTCTTCCTCTCTCCGTTTCTCTCTGTCTCGTTCTGTCTCTCTCTCCACCTCTCTCTGGCCTTCTCTGACTTTCTCTGTCTTTCTCGGTGTCTCTCTGTCACTCTCTGTCTCTCCTTGCCTCTCCCTATCTCTCTCTGTCTCTCTCCGCCTCTCTCCGTCTCTCTCTGTCCCTCTTCGTCTCTCTCTGTCTCTCTCTGCCTCTCTCTAACCCTCTGCCTCTCTCCGCCTCTCTCCGTCTCTCTCTGCCTCTCTCTGTCTCTCTCTGTGCCTCTCTCTGCCTCTCTCTGTCTCCCTCTGTCTCTGTCTCGCTCCGCCTCTCTCCGTCTCTCTCTGTCTCTCTCTGTCTCTCTCCGTCTCTCTCTGTCTCTCTCTCTCTCTGTCTGTCTCCGTCTCTGTCTATCTGCCTCTCTCTGTCCCGCTCTGACTTTCTCTGTCTTTCTCTGTCTTCCTCGGTGTCTCTCTGTCACTCTCTGTCTCCCTCCATCTCTCACTGTTTCTCTATACTTCTCTCTGTCTCTCTCTCTCTCTTTCTGTCCCTCTCTGTCTCTCCTTGCCTCTCTCTGTCTCCCTCTGTCTCACTCTGTCTCTCTCCGCCTCTCTCCGTCTCTCTCTGTCTCTCTCTGTCTCTCTCTGTCTCTCTCAGTCTCTCTCCGCCTCTCTCCGTCTCTCTCCGGCTCTCTCTGTCCCTCTCTGTCTCTCTCTGTCTCTCTCTAACCCTCTGCCTCTCTGCCTCTCCCTGTCCCTCTCTGACTTTCTCTGTATTTCTCGGTGTCTCTCTTTCACTCTCTGTCTCCCTCTATCTCTCGCTATTTCTCTCTACTTGTCTCTGTCTCTCTCTGTCTCTTTCTGTCCCTCTCTGTCTCTCTCCGTCTCTTTCTGTCCCTCTCTGTCTCTCCTTGCCTCTCTCTGTCCCCCTCTATCTCTCTCTGTCTCTCTCTGTCTCTCTCTCTTCCTCTCTCTGTCTCTCTCTGTCTCTCTCCACCTCTCTCTGCCTCTCTCTGGCCTTCTCTGACTTTCGCTGTCTTTCTCGATGTCTCTCCGTCACTCTCTGTCTCCCTCCATGTCTCGCTGTTTCTCGCTACTTCTCTCTGTCTCTCTCTGTCTCTTTCTGTCCCTCTCTGTCTCTCCTTGCCTCTCTCTGTCTCTCTCTGTCTCTCTCTGTCTCTCTCTGTCCCTCTCTATCTCTCGCCTTTTTTCTCTACTTCTCTCTGTCTCACTCTGTCTCTTTCTGTCCCTCTCTGTCTCTCCTTGCCTCTCTGTCTCTGTCTCTCTCTGTCTCTCTCCGCCTCTCTCGGTCTCTCTCCGTCTCTCTCTCTCTGTCTCTCTCAGCCTCTCTCCGTCTCTCTCTGTCTCTCTTTGTCTCTCACTGCCTCACTCTGTCTCTCTCTGTCCCTCTCTGTCTGTCTCTGTCTCTCTCCATCTCACTCATTCTCTCCTAGTCTCTCTTAGTCTCTCTCTGCCTCTATCTGCCTCTCTCTGTCCCTCACTGTCTGTCTCTCTCTCTCTCGGTCTCTCTATCTCACTCTGTCTCTCTCTGCCTCTCTCTGTCTCTCCCGGTCTCTGTCTCTGTCTCCCTGTCTCTCTCTACCTCTCTCTGTCTCTATCTGCCTCCCTCTGTCCCTCTCTGTCTCTTTCTGTCTCTCTCCGTCTCTGTCTCTTCTCTCCCTCTCTGTCTCTCCTTGCCTCTCTCTGTCTCCCTCTGTCACTCTCTGTCTCTCTCTGTCTCTCTCTGTCTCTCTCTGTCTCTCTCCGTCTCTCTCTGCCTCTCTCCAACTCTCTGCCTCTCTCTGCCTCTCTCTGTCTCTCTCTGTGCCTCTCTGGCTCTTTTTTTTCTCTATCGATTTCTTCCTCTCTCCGTTTCTCTCTGTCTCGTTCTGTCTCTCTCTCCACCTCTCTCTGGCCTTCTCTGACTTTCTCTGTCTTTCTCGGTGTCTCTCTGTCACTCTCTGTCTCTCCTTGCCTCTCCCTATCTCTCTCTGTCTCTCTCCGCCTCTCTCCGTCTCTCTCTGTCCCTCTTCGTCTCTCTCTGTCTCTCTCTGCCTCTCTCTAACCCTCTGCCTCTCTCCGCCTCTCTCCGTCTCTCTCTGCCTCTCTCTGTCTCTCTCTGTGCCTCTCTCTGCCTCTCTCTGTCTCCCTCTGTCTCTGTCTCGCTCCGCCTCTCTCCGTCTCTCTCTGTCTCTCTCTGTCTCTCTCCGTCTCTCTCTGTCTCTCTCTCTCTCTGTCTGTCTCCGTCTCTGTCTATCTGCCTCTCTCTGTCCCGCTCTGACTTTCTCTGTCTTTCTCTGTCTTCCTCGGTGTCTCTCTGTCACTCTCTGTCTCCCTCCATCTCTCACTGTTTCTCTATACTTCTCTCTGTCTCTCTCTCTCTCTTTCTGTCCCTCTCTGTCTCTCCTTGCCTCTCTCTGTCTCCCTCTGTCTCACTCTGTCTCTCTCCGCCTCTCTCCGTCTCTCTCTGTCTCTCTCTGTCTCTCTCTGTCTCTCTCAGTCTCTCTCCGCCTCTCTCCGTCTCTCTCCGGCTCTCTCTGTCCCTCTCTGTCTCTCTCTGTCTCTCTCTAACCCTCTGCCTCTCTGCCTCTCCCTGTCCCTCTCTGACTTTCTCTGTATTTCTCGGTGTCTCTCTTTCACTCTCTGTCTCCCTCTATCTCTCGCTATTTCTCTCTACTTGTCTCTGTCTCTCTCTGTCTCTTTCTGTCCCTCTCTGTCTCTCTCCGTCTCTTTCTGTCCCTCTCTGTCTCTCCTTGCCTCTCTCTGTCTCCCTCTGTCTCACTCTGTCTCTCTCCGCCTCTCTCCGTCTCTCTCTGTCTCTCTCTGTCTCTCTCTGTCTCTCTCAGTCTCTCTCCGCCTCTCTCCGTCTCTCTCCGGCTCTCTCTGTCCCTCTCTGTCTCTCTCTGTCTCTCTCTAACCCTCTGCCTCTCTGCCTCTCCCTGTCCCTCTCTGACTTTCTCTGTATTTCTCGGTGTCTCTCTTTCACTCTCTGTCTCCCTCTATCTCTCGCTATTTCTCTCTACTTGTCTCTGTCTCTCTCTGTCTCTTTCTGTCCCTCTCTGTCTCTCTCCGTCTCTTTCTGTCCCTCTCTGTCTCTCCTTGCCTCTCTCTGTCCCTCTCTGTCTCTTTCTGTCTCTCTCCGTCTCTGTCTCTTCTCTCCCTCTCTGTCTCTCCTTGCCTCTCTCTGTCTCCCTCTGTCTCTCTCTGTCTCTCTCTGTCTCTCTCTGTCTCTCTCTGTCTCTCTCCGTCTCTCTCTCTCTCTCTCTAACTCTCTGCCTCTCTCTGCCTCTCTCTGTCTCTCTCTGTGCCTCTCTGGCTCTTTTTTTTCTCTATCGATTTCTTCCTCTCTCCGTTTCTCTCTGTCTCGTTCTGTCTCTCTCTCCACCTCTCTCTGGCCTTCTCTGTCTTTCTCTGTCTGCCTCGGTGTCTCTCTGTCACTCTCTGTCTCCCTCCATCTCTCACTGTTTCTCTATACTTCTCTCTGTCTCTCTCTCTCTCTTTCTGTCCCTCTCTGTCTCTCCTTGCCTCTCTCTGTCTCCCTCTGTCTCACTCTGTCTCTCTCCGCCTCTCTCCGTCTCTCTCTGTCTCTCTCTGTCTCTCTCTGTCTCTCTCAGTCTCTCTCCGCCTCTCTCCGTCTCTCTCCGGCTCTCTCTGTCCCTCTCTGTCTCTCTCTGTCTCTCTCTAACCCTCTGCCTCTCGGCCTCTCCCTGTCCCTCTCTGACTTTCTCTGTATTTCTCGGTGTCTCTCTTTCACTCTCTGTCTCCCTCTATCTCTCGCTATTTCTCTCTACTTGTCTCTGTCTCTCTCTGTCTCTTTCTGTCCCTCTCTGTCTCTCTCCGTCTCTTTCTGTCCCTCTCTGTCTCTCCTTGCCTCTCTCTGTCCCCCTCTGTCTCTCTCTGTCTCTCTCTGTCTCTCTCTCTTCCTCTCTCTGTCTCTCTCTGTCTCTCTCCACCTCTCTCTGCCTCTCTCTGGCCTTCTCTGACTTTCGCTGTCTTTCTCGATGTCTCTCCGTCACTCTCTGTCTCCCTCTATGTCTCGCTGTTTCTCGCTACTTCTCTCTGTCTCTCTCTGTCTCTTTCTGTCCCTCTCTGTCTCTCCTTGCCTCTCTCTGTCTCTCTCTGTCTCTCTCTGTCTCTCTCTGTCCCTCTCTATCTCTCGCCTTTTTTCTCTACTTCTCTCTGTCTCACTCTGTCTCTTTCTGTCCCTCTCTGTCTCTCCTTGCCTCTCTGTCTCTGTCTCTCTCTGTCTCTCTCCGCCTCTCTCGGTCTCTCTCCGTCTCTCTCTCTCTGTCTCTCTCAGCCTCTCTCCGTCTCTCTCTGTCTCTCTTTGTCTCTCACTGCCTCACTCTGCCTCTCTCTGTCCCTCTCTGTCTGTCTCTGTCTCTCTCCATCTCACTCATTCTCTCCTAGTCTCTCTTAGTCTCTCTCTGCCTCTATCTGCCTCTCTCTGTCCCTCACTGTCTGTCTCTCTCTCTCTCGGTCTCTCTATCTCACTCTGTCTCTCTCTGCCTCTCTCTGTCTCTCCCGGTCTCTGTCTCTGTCTCCCTGTCTCTCTCTACCTCTCTCTGTCTCTATCTGCCTCCCTCTGTCCCTCTCTGTTTCTTTCTGTCTCTCTCCGTCTCTGTGTCTTCTCTCCCTCTCTGTCTCTCCTTGCCTCTCTCTGTCTCCCTCTGTCGCTCTCTGTCTCTCTCTGTCTGTCTCTGTCTCTCTCTGTCTCTCTCCGTCTCTCTCTGCCTCTCTCTAACTCTCTGCCTCTCTCTGCCTCTCTCTGTCTCTCTCTGTGCCTCTCTGGCTCTTTTTTTTCTCTATCGATTTCTTCCTCTCTCCGTTTCTCTCTGTCTCGTTCTGTCTTTCTCTCCACCTCTCTCTGGCCTTCTCTGACTTTCTCTGTCTTTCTCGGTGTCTCTCTGTCACTCTCTGTCTCTCCTTGCCTCTCCCTATCTCTCTCTGTCTCTCTCCGCCTCTCTCCGTCTCTCTCTGTCCCTCTCTGTCTCTCTCTGTCTCTCTCTGCCTCTCTCTAACCCTCTGCCTCTCTCCGTCTCTCTCTGCCTCTCTCTGTCTCTCTCTGTGCCTCTCTCTGCCTCTCTCTGTCTCCCTCTGTCTCTGTCTCGCTCCGCCTCTCTCCGTCTCTCTCTGTCTCTCTCTGTCTCTCTCCGTCTCTCTCTGTCTCTCTCTGTCTCTCTCCGTCTCTCTCTGTCTCTCTCTCTCTCTGTCTGTCTCCGTCTCTGTCTATCTGCCTCTCTCTGTCCCTCTCTGTCCCGCTCTGACTTTCTCTGTCTTTCTCTGTCTTCCTCGGTGTCTCTCTGTCATTCTCTGTCTCCCTCCATCTCTCACTGTTTCTCTTGCTTCTCACTGTCTCTCTCTCTCTCTTTCTGTCCCTCTCTGTCTCTCCTTGCCTCTCTCTGTCTCCCTCTGTCTCACTCTGTCTCTCTCCGCCTCTCTCCGTCTCTCTCTGTCTCTCTCTGTCTCTCTCTGTCTCTCTCAGTCTCTCTCCGCCTCTCTCCGTCTCTCTCCGGCTCTCTCTGTCCCTCTCTGTCTCTCTCTGTCTCTCTCTAACCCTCTGCCTCTCTGCCTCTCCCTGTCCCTCTCTGACTTTCTCTGTATTTCTCGGTGTCTCTCTTTCACTCTCTGTCTCCCTCTATCTCTCGCTATTTCTCTCTACTTGTCTCTGTCTCTCTCTGTCTCTCTCTGTCTCTCTCTGTGTCTCTCTGTCTCTCTCTGTCTCTCTCTGTCTCTCTCTGTCCCTCTCTGTCTCTCTCTATCTCTCGCCTTTTCTCTCTACTTCTCTCTGTCTCTCTCTATCTCTTTCTGTCCCTCTCTGACTCTCCTTGCCTCTCTCTGTCTCTCTCTGTCTCTCTCTGCCTCTCTCTAACTCTCTGCCTCTCTCTGGCTCTCTTTATTTCTCTATCACGTTCTTCCTCTCTCCGTTTCTCTCTGTCTCGTTCTATCTCTCTCTCCACCTCTCTCTGCCTCTCGCTGGCCTTTTCTGACTTTCTCTGTCTTTCTCGGTGTCTCTCTGTCACTCTGTGTCTCCCTCTATCTCTCGCTGTTTCTCTCTATTTCACTCTGTCTCTCCCTCTTTCTGCCCCTCTCTGTCTCTCTCTGTCTCCCTCCGTCTCTCTCTCTCTGTCTCTCTTTGTCTCTCTCTGCCTCTCTCTGTCCCGCTCTGTCTGTCTCTATCTCTCTCTATCTCTCCCTGTCCCTCTCTGACTTTCTCTGTCTTTCTCGGTGTCTCTCTGTCACGCCCTCTCTCCCTCTACCTCTCGCTGTATCTCTCTGCTTCTCTCTGTCTCTCTCTGGCTCTGGTTGTTTCTCCATCTCTCTCTCCCTTTCTCCGTTCCTCTCTTGCTCTCTTTGTGTCTGTATCTCTCTCTGTCTGTCTCTGTCTCTCCTTGCCTCTCCCTGTCCCTCTCTGACTTGCTCTGTCTTTCTCGGTGTCTCTCTGTCACACTCTGTCTCTCTCTATCTCTCGCTGTTTCTCTCTACTTGTCTCTGTCTCACTCTGTCTCTTTCTGTCCCTCTCTGTCTCTCCTTGCCTCTCTGTCTCTGTCTCTCTCTGTCTCTCTCCGCCTCTCTCGGTCTCTCTCCGTCTCTCTCTCTGTCTCTCTCAGCCTCTCTCCGTCTCTCTCTGTCTCTCTTTGTCTCTCACTGCCTCACTCTGCCTCTCTCTGTCCCTCTCTGTCTGTCTCTGTCTCTCTCCATCTCACTCATTCTCTCTTAGTCTCTCTTAGTCTCTCTCTGCCTCTATCTGCCTCTCTCTGTCCCTCACTGTCTGTCTCTCTCTCTCTCGGTCTCTCTATCTCACTCTGTCTCTCTCTGCCTCTCTCTGTCTCTCCCGGTCTCTGTCTCTGTCTCCCTGTCTCTCTCTACCTCTCTCTGTCTCTATCTGCCTCCCTCTGTCCCTCTCTGTCTCTTTCTGTCTCTCTCCGTCTCTGTCTCTTCTCTCCCTCTCTGTCTCTCCTTGCCTCTCTCTGTCTCCCTCTGTCTCTCTCTGTCTCTCTCTGTCTCTCTCTGTCTCTCTCTGTCTCTCTCCGTCTCTCTCTGCCTCTCTCTAACTCTCTGCCTCTCTCTGCCTCTCTCTGTCTCTCTCTGTGCCTCTCTGGCTCTTTTTTTTCTCTATCGATTTCTTCCTCTCTCCGTTTCTCTCTGTCTCGTTCTGTCTCTCTCTCCACCTCTCTCTGGCCTTCTCTGACTTTCTCTGTCTATATCACACGTGAGTGGTCACTCTCTGTCTCTCCTTGCCTCTCCCTATCTCTCTCTGTCTCTCTCCGCCTCTCTCCGTCTCTCTCTGTCCCTCTTCGTCTCTCTCTGTCTCTCTCTGCCTCTCTCTAACCCTCTGCCTCTCTCCGCCTCTCTCCGTCTCTCTCTGCCTCTCTCTGTCTCTCTCTGTGCCTCTCTCTGCCTCTCTCTGTCTCCCTCTGTCTCTGTCTCGCTCCGCCTCTCTCCGTCTCTCTCTGTCTCTCTCTGTCTCTCTCCGTCTCTCTCTGTCTCTCTCTCTCTCTCTGTCTGTCTCCGTCTCTGTCTATCTGCCTCTCTCTGTCCCGCTCTGACTTTCTCTGTCTTTCTCTGTCTTCCTCGGTGTCTCTCTGTCACTCTCTGTCTCCCTCCATCTCTCACTGTTTCTCTATACTTCTCTCTGTCTCTCTCTCTCTCTTTCTGTCCCTCTCTGTCTCTCCTTGCCTCTCTCTGTCTCCCTCTGTCTCACTCTGTCTCTCTCCGCCTCTCTCCGTCTCTCTCTGTCTCTCTCTGTCTCTCTCTGTCTCTCTCAGTCTCTCTCCGCCTCTCTCCGTCTCTCTCCGGCTCTCTCTGTCCCTCTCTGTCTCTCTCTGTCTCTCTCTAACCCTCTGCCTCTCTGCCTCTCCCTGTCCCTCTCTGACTTTCTCTGTATTTCTCGGTGTCTCTCTTTCACTCTCTGTCTCCCTCTATCTCTCGCTATTTCTCTCTACTTGTCTCTGTCTCTCTCTGTCTCTTTCTGTCCCTCTCTGTCTCTCTCCGTCTCTTTCTGTCCCTCTCTGTCTCTCCTTGCCTCTCTCTGTCCCCCTCTGTCTCTCTCTGTCTCTCTCTGTCTCTCTCTCTTCCTCTCTCTGTCTCTCTCTGTCTCTCTCCACCTCTCTCTGCCTCTCTCTGGCCTTCTCTGACTTTCGCTGTCTTTCTCGATGTCTCTCCGTCACTCTCTGTCTCCCTCTATGTCTCGCTGTTTCTCGCTACTTCTCTCTGTCTCTCTCTGTCTCTTTCTGTCCCTCTCTGTCTCTCCTTGCCTCTCTCTGTCTCTCTCTGTCTCTCTCTGTCTCTCTCTGTCCCTCTCTATCTCTCGCCTTTTTTCTCTACTTCTCTCTGTCTCACTCTGTCTCTTTCTGTCCCTCTCTGTCTCTCCTTGCCTCTCTGTCTCTGTCTCTCTCTGTCTCTCTCCGCCTCTCTCGGTCTCTCTCCGTCTCTCTCTCTCTGTCTCTCTCAGCCTCTCTCCGTCTCTCTCTGTCTCTCTTTGTCTCTCACTGCCTCACTCTGCCTCTCTCTGTCCCTCTCTGTCTGTCTCTGTCTCTCTCCATCTCACTCATTCTCTCCTAGTCTCTCTTAGTCTCTCTCTGCCTCTATCTGCCTCTCTCTGTCCCTCACTGTCTGTCTCTCTCTCTCTCGGTCTCTCTATCTCACTCTGTCTCTCTCTGCCTCTCTCTGTCTCTCCCGGTCTCTGTCTCTGTCTCCCTGTCTCTCTCTACCTCTCTCTGTCTCTATCTGCCTCCCTCTGTCCCTCTCTGTCTCTTTCTGTCTCTCTCCGTCTCTGTCTCTTCTCTCCCTCTCTGTCTCTCCTTGCCTCTCTCTGTCTCCCTCTGTCTCTCTCTGTCTCTCTCTGTCTCTCTCTGTCTCTCTCTGTCTCTCTCCGTCTCTCTCTGCCTCTCTCTAACTCTCTGCCTCTCTCTGCCTCTCTCTGTCTCTCTCTGTGCCTCTCTGGCTCTTTTTTTTCTCTATCGATTTCTTCCTCTCTCCGTTTCTCTCTGTCTCGTTCTGTCTCTCTCTCCACCTCTCTCTGGCCTTCTCTGACTTTCTCTGTCTTTCTCGGTGTCTCTCTGTCACTCTCTGTCTCTCCTTGCCTCTCCCTATCTCTCTCTGTCTCTCTCCGCCTCTCTCCGTCTCTCTCTGTCCCTCTCTGTCTCTCTCTGTCTCTCTCTGCCTCTCTCTAACCCTCTGCCTCTCTCCGCCTCTCTCCGTCTCTCTCTGCCTCTCTCTGTCTCTCTCTGTGCCTCTCTCTGCCTCTCTCTGTCTCCCTCTGTCTCTGTCTCGCTCCGCCTCTCTCCGTCTCTCTCTGTCTCTCTCTGTCTCTCTCCGTCTCTCTCTGTCTCTCTCTGTCTCTCTCCGTCTCTCTCTGTCTCTCTCTCTCTCTGTCTGTCTCCGTCTCTGTCTATCTGCCTCTCTCTGTCCCTCTCTGTCCCGCTCTGACTTTCTCTGTCTTTCTCTGTCTTCCTCGGTGTCTCTCTGTCACTCTCTGTCTCCCTCCATCTCTCACTGTTTCTCTATACTTCTCTCTGTCTCTCTCTCTCTCTTTCTGTCCCTCTCTGTCTCTCCTTGCCTCTCTCTGTCTCCCTCTGTCTCACTCTGTCTCTCTCCGCCTCTCTCCGTCTCTCTCTGTCTCTCTCTGTCTCTCTCTGTCTCTCTCAGTCTCTCTCCGCCTCTCTCCGTCACTCTCCGGCTCTCTCGGTCCCTCTCTGTCTCTCTCTGTCTCTCTCTAACCCTCTGCCTCTCTGCCTCTCCCTGTCCATATCACACGTGAGTGGTATTTCTCGGTGTCTCTCTTTCACTCTCTGTCTCCCTCTATCTCTCGCTATTTCTCTCTACTTGTCTCTGTCTCTCTCTGTCTCTCTCTGTCTCTCTCTGTCTCTCTCTGTCTCTCTCTGTCTCTCTCTGTCTCTCTCTGTCTCTCTCTGTCCCTCTCTGTCTCTCTCTATCTCTCGCCTTTTCTCTCTACTTCTCTCTGTCTCTCTCTATCTCTTTCTGTCCCTCTCTGACTCTCCTTGCCTCTCTCTGTCTCTCTCTGTCTCTCTCTGCCTCTCTCTAACTCTCTGCCTCTCTCTGGCTCTCTTTATTTCTCTATCACGTTCTTCCTCTCTCCGTTTCTCTCTGTCTCGTTCTATCTCTCTCTCCACCTCTCTCTGCCTCTCGCTGGCCTTTTCTGACTTTCTCTGTCTTTCTCGGTGTCTCTCTGTCACTCTGTGTCTCCCTCTATCTCTCGCTGTTTCTCTCTATTTCACTCTGTCTCTCCCTCTTTCTGCCCCTCTCTGTCTCTCTCTGTCTCCCTCCGTCTCTCTCTCTCTGTCTCTCTCTGTCTCTCTTTGTCTCTCTCTGCCTCTCTCTGTCCCGCTCTGTCTGTCTCTATCTCTCTCTGTCTCTCCCTGTCCCTCTCTGACTTTCTCTGTCTTTCTCGGTGTCTCTCTGTCACGCCCTCTCTCCCTCTACCTCTCGCTGTATCTCTCTGCTTCTCTCTGTCTCTCTCTGGCTCTGGTTGTTTCTCCATCTCTCTCTCCCTTTCTCCGTTCCTCTCTTGCTCTCTTTGTGTCTGTATCTCTCTCTGTCTGTCTCTGTCTCTCCTTGCCTCTCCCTGTCCCTCTCTGACTTGCTCTGTCTTTCTCGGTGTCTCTCTGTCACACTCTGTCTCTCTCTATCTCTCGCTGTTTCTCTCTACTTGTCTCTGTCTCACTCTGTCTCTTTCTGTCCCTCTCTGTCTCTCCTTGCCTCTCTGTCTCTGTCTCTCTCTGTCTCTCTCCGCCTCTCTCGGTCTCTCTCCGTCTCTCTCTCTGTCTCTCTCAGCCTCTCTCCGTCTCTCTCTGTCTCTCTTTGTCTCTCACTGCCTCACTCTGCCTCTCTCTGTCCCTCTCTGTCTGTCTCTGTCTCTCTCTATCTCACTCATTCTCTCTTAGTCTCTCTTAGTCTCTCTCTGCCTCTATCTGCCTCTCTCTGTCCCTCACTGTCTGTCTCTCTCTCTCTCGGTCTCTCTATCTCACTCTGTCTCTCTCTGCCTCTCTCTGTCTCTCCCGGTCTCTGTCTCTGTCTCCCTGTCTCTCTCTACCTCTTTCTGTCTCTATCTGCCTCCCTCTGTCCCTCTCTGTCTCTTTCTGTCTCTCTCCGTCTCTGTCTCTTCTCTCCCTCTCTGTCTCTCCTTGCCTCTCTCTGTCTCCCTCTGTCTCTCTCTGTCTCTCTCTGTCTCTCTCTGTCTCTCTCTGTCTCTCTCCGTCTCTCTCTAACTCTCTGCCTCTCTCTGCCTCTGTCTGTCTCTCTCTGTGCCTCTCTGGCTCTTTTTTTTCTCCATCGATTTCTTCCTCTCTCCGTTTCTCTCTGTCTCGTTCTGTCTCTCTCTCCACCTCTCTCTGGCCTTCTCTGACTTTCTCTGTCTTTCTCGGTGTCTCTCTGTCACTCTCTGTCTCTCCTTGCCTCTCCCTATCTCTCTCTGTCTCTCTCCGCCTATCTCCGTCTCTCTCTGTCCCTCTCTGTCTCTCTCTGTCTCTCTCTGCCTCTCTCTAACCCTCTGCCTCTCTCCGCCTCTCTCCGTCTCTCTCTGCCTCTCTCTGTCTCTCTCTGTGCCTCTCTCTGCCTCTCTCTGTCTCCCTCTGTCTCTGTCTCGCTCCGCCTCTCTCCGTCTCACTCTGTCTCTCTCTGTCTCTCTCCGTCTCTCTCTGTCTCTCTCTGTCTCTCTCCGTCTCTCTCTGTCTCTCTCTCTCTCTGTCTGTCTCCGTCTCTGTCTATCTGCCTCTCTCTGTCCCTCTCTGTCCCGCTCTGACTTTCTCTGTCTTTCTCTGTCTTCCTCGGTGTCTCTCTGTCACTCTCTGTCTCCCTCCATCTCTCACTGTTTCTCTATACTTCTCTCTGTCTCTCTCTCTCTCTTTCTGTCCCTCTCTGTCTCTCCTTGCCTCTCTCTGTCTCCCTCTGTCTCACTCTGTCTCTCTCCGCCTCTCTCCGTCTCTCTCTGTCTCTCTCTGTCTCTCTCTGTCTCTCTCAGTCTCTCTCTGTCTCTCCTTGCCTCTCTCTGTCTCCCTCAGTCTCTCTCTGTCTCTCTCTGTCCCTCTCTGTCTCTCTCTATCTCTCGCTGTTTCTCTCTACTTCTCTCTGTCTCTCTCTATCTCTTTCTGTCCCTCTCTGACTCTCCTTGCCTCTCTCTGTCTCTCTCTGTCTCTCTCTGCCTCTCTCCAAATCTCTGCCTCTCTCTGGCTCTCTTTATTTCTCTATCACTTTCTTCCTCTCTCCGTTTCTCTCTGTCTCGTTCTATCTCTCTCTCCACCTTTCTCTGCCTCTCGCTGGCCTTTTCTGACTTTCTCTGTCTTTCTCGGTGTCTCTCTGTCACGCCCTCTCTCCCTCTACCTCTCGCTGTATCTCACTGCTTCTCTCTGTCTCTCTCTGGCTCTGGTTGTTTCTCCATCTCTCTCTCCCTTTCTCCGTTCCTCTCTTGCTCTCTTTGTGTCTGTATCTCTCTCTGTCTGTCTCTGTCTCTCCTTGCCTCTCCCTGTCCCTCTCTGACTTGCTCTGTCTTTCTCGGTGTCTCTCTGTCACTCTCTGTCTCTCTCTATCTCTCGCTGTTTCTCTCTACTTGTCTCTGTCTCACTCTGTCTCTTTCTGTCCCTCTCTGTCTCTCCTTGCCTCTCTGTCTCTGTCTCTCTCTGTCTCTCTCCGCCTCTCTCGGTCTCTCTCCGTCTCTCTCTCTCTGTCTCTCTCAGCCTCTCTCCGTCTCTCTCTGTCTCTCTTTGTCTCTCACTGCCTCACTCTGCCTCTCTCTGTCCCTCTCTGTCTGTCTCTGTCTCTCTCCATCTCACTCATTCTCTCTTAGTCTCTCTTAGTCTCTCTCTGCCTCTCTCTGCCTCTCTCTGTCCCTCACTGTCTGTCTCTCTCTCTCTCGGTCTCTCTATCTCACTCTGTCTCTCTCTGCCTCTCTCTGTCTCTCTCTGTCTCTCCCGGTCTCTGTCTCTGTCTCCCTGTCTCTCTCTACCTCTCTCTGTCTCTATCTGCCTCCCTCTGTCCCTCTCTGTCTCTTTCTGTCTCTCTCCGTCTCTGTCTCTTCTCTCCCTCTCTGTCTCTCCTTGCCTCTCTCTGTATCCCTCTGTCTCTCTCTGTCTCTCTCTGTCTCTCTCCGTCTCTCTCTGCCTCTCTCTGCCTCTCTCTGTCTCTCTCTGTGCCTCTCTGGCTCTTTTATTTCTCTATCGATTTCTTCCTCTCTCCGTTTCTCTCTGTCTCGTTCTGTCTCTCTCTCCACCTCTCTCTGGCCTTCTCTGACTTTCTCTGTCTTTCTCGGTGTCTGTCTGTCACTCTCTGTCTCTCCTTGCCTCTCTCTGTCTCTCTCTGTCTCTCTCCGCTTCTCTCCGTCTCTCTCTGTCCCTCTCTGTCTCTCTCTGTCTCTCTCTGCCTCTCTCTAACCCTCTGCCTCTCTCCGCCTCTCTCCGTCTCTCTCTGCCTCTCTCTGTCTCTCGCTGTGCCTCTCTCTGCCTCTCTCTGTCTCCCTCTGTCTCTGTCTCTCTCCGCCTCTCTCTGCCTCTCTCTGTCTCCCTCTGTCTCTGTCTCGCTCCGTCTCTCTCCGTCTCTCTCTGTCTCTCTCTGTCTCTCTCCGTCTCTCTCTGTCTGTCTTGATCATTAGCTTTCTGCCGCTCTCCGTTCTCTCTGGCTCTCTTTGTTTCTCTGTCTCTCTCTGTCACTCTCTGTCTGTCTCCTTCTCTCTCTATCTGCCTCTCTCTGTCCCTCTATGTCTCTTTCTGTCTCTCTCCGTCTCTGTCTCTTTCTGTCCCTCTCTGTCTCTCCTTGCCTCTCTCTCTCTTTCTCTGTCTCTCTCTGTCTCTCTCCGCCTCTCTCGGTCTCTCTCCGTCTCTCTCTCTGTCTCTCTCAGCCTCTCTCTGTCTCTCCCTGCCTCTCTCTGTCTCTCTTTGTCTCTCACTGCCTCACTCTGCCTCTCTCTGTCCCTCTCTGTCTGTCTCTGTCTCTCTCCATCTCACTCTGTCTCTCTTAGTCTCTCTTAGTCTCTCTCGGTCTCTCTATCTCACTCTGTCTCTCTCTGCCTCTCTCTGTCTCTCTCTGTCTCTCCCGGTCTCTGTCTCTGTCTCCCTGTCTCTCTCTACCTCTCTCTGTCTCTATCTGTCTCTCTCCGTCCCTCTCTGTCTCTTTCTGTCTCACTCCGTCTCTGTCTCTTTCTGTCCCTCTCTGTCTCTCCTTGCCTCTCCCTGTCCCTCTCTGACTTTCTCTGTCTTTCTCGGTGTCTCTCTGTCACTCTCTGTCTCTCTCTGTCTCTCTCCGCCTCTCTCCGTCTCTCTCTGTCTCTCTCTGTCTCTCTCCGTCTCTCTCTGTCTGTCTTGATCATTAGCTTTCTGCCGCTCTCCGTACTCTCTGGCTCTCTTTGTTTCTCTATCTCTCTCTGTCACTCTCTGTCTCTCTCTCTCTCTGTCTCTCTCTGTCTCTCTCCGCCTCTCTCGGTCTCTCTCCGTCTCTCTCTCTGTCTGTCTCCTTCTCTCTCTATGTGCCTCTCTCTGTCCCTCTATGTCTCTTTCTGTCTCTCTCCGTCTCTGTCTCTTTCTGTCCCTCTCTGTCTCTCCTTGCCTCTCGCTCTCTGTCTCTGTCTCTCTCTGTCTCTCTCCGCCTCTATCGGTCTCTCTCCATCTCTCTCTGTCTCTCTTTGTCTCTCACTGCCTCACTCTGCCTCTCTCTGTCCCTCTCTGTCTGTCTTGATCATTAGCTTTCTGCCGCTCTCCGTTCTCTCTGGCTCTCTTTGTTTCTCTATCTCTCTCTGTCTCTCTCTCCCTCTCTCCGTCTCTCTCTATCACCCTCTCTCTGTCCCTCTCTGTCTCTCTCTATCTCTCGCTGTTTCTCTCTACTTCTCTCTGTCTCTCTCTCTCTCTTTCTGTCCCTCTGTCTCTCCTTGCCTCTCTGTCTCTCTCCGTCTCTCTCTGTCTCTCTCTCTCTCTGCCTGTCTCCGTCTCTGTCTATCTGCCTCTCTCTGTCCCTCTCTGTCCCGCTCTGACTTTCTCTGTCTTTCTCTGTCTTCCTCGGTGTCTCTCTGTCCCTCTCTGTCTCTCTCCATCTCTCGCTGTTTCTCTCTACTTCTCTCTGTCTCTCTCTCTCTCTCTTTCTGTCCCTCTCTGTCTCTCCTGGCCTCTCTCTGTCTCCCTCTGTCTCTCTCTGTCTCTCTCCGCCTCTCTCCGTCTCTCTCTGTCTCTCTCTGTCTGTCTCTGTCTCTCTCCGCCTCTCTCCGTCTCTCTCTGTCTCTCTCCGCCTCTCTACGTCTCTCTCTGTCTCTCTCTGTCTCTCTCCGTCTCTCTCTGTCTGTCTTGATCATTAGCTTTCTGCCGCTCTCCGTTCTCTCCGCCTCTCTCGGTCTCTCTCCGTCTCTCTCTCTGTCTCTCTCTGTCTGTCTTGATCATTAGCTTTCTGCCGCTCTCCGTTCTCTCCGCCTCTCTCGGTCTCTCTCCGCCTCTCTCTCTGTCTCTCTCAGCCTCTCTCCGTCTCTCTCTCTCTCTCTATGTCTCTCTCTATCTGCCCCTCTCTCTCCCTCTCTATCTCTCTCTATCCCTCGCTGTTTCTCTCTACTTTTCTCTGTCTCTCTCTGTCTCCTTCTGTCCCTCTCTGTCTCTCTCTGTGTCTCTCTGTCTCTCTCTATCTCTCTCTCTGCCTCTCTCGGTCTCCCTCTGTCTCTCTCTCCCTCTCTCCGTCTTTCTCTATCTGCCTCTCTCTGTCCCCCTCTGTCTCTCTCTGTCCCTCTCTGTCTCTCTCTGTCTCTTTCTGTCTCTCTCTGTCTCTCCCGGTCTCTGTCTCTACCCTCCTGTCTCTCTCTCCCTCTCTCCGTCTCTCTCTATCTGTCTCTCTCTGTCTCTTTCTGTCTATCTCTGTCTCTTTCTGTCCCTCCTTGACTTTCTCTGTCTTTCTCGGTGTCTCTCTGTCACTCTCTGTCTCTCTCTATCTCTCGCTGTTTCTCTCTACTTGTCTCTGTCTCTCTCTGTCTCTTTCTGTCCCTCTCTGTCTCTCTCTGTCTCTTTCTGTCCCTCTCTGTCTCTCCTTGCCTCTCTCTGTCTCTCTCTGTATTCCGCCTCTCTCCGTCTCTCTCTGTCTCTCTCTCCCTCTCTCCGTCTCTCTCTATCTGCCTCTCTCTGTCCCTCTCTATCTCTCTCTATCTCTCGCTGTTTCTCTCTACTTTTCTCTGTCTCTCTCTGTCTCCTTGTGTCCCTCTCTATCTCTCCTTGCCTCTCTCTGTGTCTCTCTGTCTCCCTCTGTCTCTCTCTGTCTCTCTCTGCCTCTCTCTGTCTCTCTTTCTCTCTCTCTTTCTCTCACTCTGCCTCTCTCTCCCTCTATCTGCCTCTCTCTGTCTCTCTCTACTTCTCTCTGTCTCTCTCTGTCTCTTTCTGTCCCTCTCTGCCTCTTTCTGTCCCTCTCTGTCTCCCCTTGCCACTCTCTGTCTCCCTCTGTCTCTCTCTGTCTCTCTCCGCCTCTCTCCGTCTCTCTCTGTCTCTCTCTGTCTTTCTCCGTCTCTCTCTGTCTGTCTTGATCATTAGCTTTCTGCCGCTCTCCGTCTCTCTCTATCTGCCTCTCTCTGTCCCTCTCTACTTCTCTCTGTCTCTCTCTGTCTCTTTCTGTCCCTCTCTGCCTCTTTTTGTCCCTCTCTGTCTCTCCTTGCCTCTCTCTGTCTCCCTCTGTCTCTCTCTATCTCTCGGTGTTTCTCTCTACTTTTCTCTGTCTCTCTCTGTCTCCTTGTGTCCCTCTCCATCTCTCCTTGCCTCTCTCTGTGTCTCTCTGTCTCTCTCTGTCTCTCTCTGTCTCTCTCTGCCTCTCTCTGTCTCTCTTTCTCTCTCTCTGCCTCTCTCTCCCTCTATCTGCCTCTCTCTGTCTCTCTCTACTACTCTCTGTCTCTCTCTGTCTCTTTCTGTCCCTCTCTGCCTCTTTCTGTCCCTCTCTGTCTCCCCTTGCCTCTCTCTGTCTCCCTCTGTCTCTCTCTGTCTCTCTCCGCCTCTCTCCGTCTCTCTCTGTCTCTCTCTGTCTTTCTCCGTCTCTCTCTGTCTGTCTTGAGCATTAGCTTTCTGCCGCTCTCCGTTCTCTCTGGCTCTCTTTGTTTCTCTGTCTCTCTCTGTCACTCTCTGTCTCTCTCTCTCTGTCTCTGTCTCTCTCTGTCTCTCTCCGCCTCTCTCGGTCTCTCTCCGTCTCTCTCTCTGTCTGTCTCCTTCTCTCTCTATCTGCCTCTCTCTGTCCCTCTATGTCTCTTTCTGTCTCTCTCCGTCTCTGTCTCTTTCTGTCCCTCTCTGTCTCTCCTTGCCTCTCTCTCTCTGTCTCTGTCTCTCTCTGTCTCTCTCCGCCTCTCTCGGTCTCTCTCCGTCTCTCTCTGGCTCTCTCCGTCTTTCTCTCTCTGTCTGTCTCCGTCTCTGTCTATCTGCCTCTCTCTGTCCCTCTCTGTCCCGCTCGGACTTTCTCTGTCTTTCTCGGTGTCTCTCTGTCACTCTCTGTCTCTCTCCATCTCTCGCTGTTTCTCTCTACTTCTCTCTGTCCCTCTCTCTCTCTTTCTGTCCCTCTCTGTCTCTCTCTGTCTCTCTCCGCCTCTCTCCGTCTCTCTCTGTCTCTCTCTGTCTCTCTCCGTCTCTCTCTGTCTCTCTCTGTCTCTCTCCGTCTCTCTCTGTCTCTCTCTCTCTCTGTCTGTCTCCGTCTCTGTCTATCTGCCTCTCTCTGTCCCTCTCTGTCCCGCTCTGACTTTCTCTGTCTTTCTCTGTCTTCCTCGGTGTCTCTCTGTCACTCTCTGTCTCCCTCCATCTCTCACTGTTTCTCTATACTTCTCTCTGTCTCTCTCTCTCTCTTTCTGTCCCTCTCTGTTTCTCCTTGCCTCTCTCTGTCTCCCTCTGTCTCACTCTGTCTCTCTCCGCCTCTCTCCGTCTCTCTCTGTCTCTCTCTGTCTCTCTCTGTCTCTCTCAGTCTCTCTCCGCCTCTCTCCGTCTCTCTCCGGCTCTCTCTGTCCCTCTCTGTCTCTCTCTGTCTCTCTCTAACCCTCTGCCTCTCTGCCTCTCCCTGTCCCTCTCTGACTTTCTCTGTATTTCTCGGTGTCTCTCTTTCACTCTCTGTCTCCTTCTATCTCTCGCTATTTCTCTCTACTTGTCTCTGTCTCTCTCTGTCTCTTTCTGTCCCTCTCTGTCTCTCTCCGTCTCTTTCTGTCCCTCTCTGTCTCTCCTTGCCTCTCTCTGTCCCCCTCTGTCTCTCTCTGTCTCTCTCTGTCTCTCTCTCTTCCTCTCTCTGTCTCTCTCTGTCTCTCTCCACCTCTCTCTGCCTCTCTCTGGCGTTCTCTGACTTTCGCTGTCTTTCTCGATGTCTCTCCGTCACTCTCTGTCTCCCTCTATGTCTCGCTGTTTCTCGCTACTTCTCTCTGTCTCTCTCTGTCTCTTTCTGTCCCTCTCTGTCTCTCCTTGCCTCTCTCTGTCTCCCTCTGTCTCTCTCTGTCTCTCTCTGTCCCTCTCTGTCTCTCTCTATCTCTCGCTGTTTCTCTCTACTTCTCTCTGTCTCTCTCTATCTCTTTCTGTCCCTCTCTGACTCTCCTTGCCTCTCTCTGTCTCTCTCTGTCTCTCTCTGCCTCTCTCCAAATCTCTGCCTCTCTCTGGCTCTCTTTATTTCTCTATCACTTTCTTCCTCTCTCCGTTTCTCTCTGTCTCGTTCTATCTCTCTCTCCACCTTTCTCTGCCTCTCGCTGGCCTTTTCTGACTTTCTCTGTCTTTCTCGGTGTCTCTCTGTCACGCCCTCTCTCCCTCTACCTCTCGCTGTATCTCACTGCTTCTCTCTGTCTCTCTCTGGCTCTGGTTGTTTCTCCATCTCTCTCTCCCTTTCTCCGTTCCTCTCTTGCTCTCTTTGTGTCTGTATCTCTCTCTGTCTGTCTCTGTCTCTCCTTGCCTCTCCCTGTCCCTCTCTGACTTGCTCTGTCTTTCTCGGTGTCTCTCTGTCACTCTCTGTCTCTCTCTATCTCTCGCTGTTTCTCTCTACTTGTCTCTGTCTCACTCTGTCTCTTTCTGTCCCTCTCTGTCTCTCCTTGCCTCTCTGTCTCTGTCTCTCTCTGTCTCTCTCCGCCTCTCTCGGTCTCTCTCCGTCTCTCTCTCTCTGTCTCTCTCTCTCTGTCTCTCTCAGCCTCTCTCCGTCTCTCTCTGTCTCTCTTTGTCTCTCACTGCCTCACTCTGCCTCTCTCTGTCCCTCTCTGTCTGTCTCTGTCTCTCTCCATCTCACTCATTCTCTCTTAGTCTCTCTTAGTCTCTCTCTGCCTCTCTCTGCCTCTCTCTGTCCCTCACTGTCTGTCTCTCTCTCTCTCTCGGTCTCTCTATCTCACTCTGTCTCTCTCTGCCTCTCTCTGTCTCTCTCTGTCTCTCTCTGTCTCTCTCTGTCCCTCTCTGTCTCTCTTTATCTCTCGCTGTTTCTCTCTACTTCTCTCTGTCTCTCTCTCTATCTCTTTCTGTCCCTCTCTGACTCTCCTTGCCTCTCTCTGTCTCTCTCTGTCTCTCTCTGCCTCTCTCCAAATCTCTGATTTTCTCTGGCTCTCTTTATTTCTCTATCACTTTCTTCCTCTCTCCGTTTCTCTCTGTCTCGTTCTGTCTCTCTCTCCACCTCTCTCTGGCCTTCTCTGACTTTCTCTGTCTTTCTCGGTGTCTCTCTGTCACTCTCTGTCTCTCCTTGCCTCTCCCTATCTCTCTCTGTCTCTCTCCGCCTCTCTCCGTCTCTCTCTGTCCCTCTTCGTCTCTCTCTGTCTCTCTCTGCCTCTCTCTAACCCTCTGCCTCTCTCCGCCTCTCTCCGTCTCTCTCTGCCTCTCTCTGTCTCTCTCTGTGCCTCTCTCTGCCTCTCTCTGTCTCCCTCTGTCTCTGTCTCGCTCCGCCTCTCTCCGTCTCTCTCTGTCTCTCTCTGTCTCTCTCCGTCTCTCTCTGTCTCTCTCTCTCTCTGTCTGTCTCCGTCTCTGTCTATCTGCCTCTCTCTGTCCCGCTCTGACTTTCTCTGTCTTTCTCTGTCTTCCTCGGTGTCTCTCTGTCACTCTCTGTCTCCCTCCATCTCTCACTGTTTCTCTATACTTCTCTCTGTCTCTCTCTCTCTCTTTCTGTCCCTCTCTGTCTCTCCTTGCCTCTCTCTGTCTCCCTCTGTCTCACTCTGTCTCTCTCCGCCTCTCTCCGTCTCTCTCTGTCTCTCTCTGTCTCTCTCTGTCTCTCTCAGTCTCTCTCCGCCTCTCTCCGTCTCTCTCCGGCTCTCTCTGTCCCTCTCTGTCTCTCTCTGTCTCTCTCTAACCCTCTGCCTCTCTGCCTCTCCCTGTCCCTCTCTGACTTTCTCTGTATTTCTCGGTGTCTCTCTTTCACTCTCTGTCTCCCTCTATCTCTCGCTATTTCTCTCTACTTGTCTCTGTCTCTCTCTGTCTCTTTCTGTCCCTCTCTGTCTCTCTCCGTCTCTTTCTGTCCCTCTCTGTCTCTCCTTGCCTCTCTCTGTCCCCCTCTATCTCTCTCTGTCTCTCTCTCTTCCTCTCTCTGTCTCTCTCTGTCTCTCTCCACCTCTCTCTGCCTCTCTCTGGCCTTCTCTGACTTTCGCTGTCTTTCTCGATGTCTCTCCGTCACTCTCTGTCTCCCTCTATGTCTCGCTGTTTCTCGCTACTTCTCTCTGTCTCTCTCTGTCTCTTTCTGTCCCTCTCTGTCTCTCCTTGCCTCTCTCTGTCTCTCTCTGTCTCTCTCTGTCTCTCTCTGTCCCTCTCTATCTCTCGCCTTTTTTCTCTACTACTCTCTGTCTCACTCTGTCTCTTTCTGTCCCTCTCTGTCTCTCCTTGCCTCTCTGTCTCTGTCTCTCTCTGTCTCTCTCCGCCTCTCTCGGTCTCTCTCCGTCTCTCTCTCTCTGTCTCTCTCAGCCTCTCTCCGTCTCTCTCTGTCTCTCTTTGTCTCTCACTGCCTCACTCTGCCTCTCTCTGTCCCTCTCTGTCTGTCTCTGTCTCTCTCCATCTCACTCATTCTCTCCTAGTCTCTCTTAGTCTCTCTCTGCCTCTATCTGCCTCTCTCTGTCCCTCACTGTCTGTCTCTCTCTCTCTCGGTCTCTCTATCTCACTCTGTCTCTCTCTGCCTCTCTCTGTCTCTCCCGGTCTCTGTCTCTGTCTCCCTGTCTCTCTCTACCTCTCTCTGTCTCTATCTGCCTCCCTCTGTCCCTCTCTGTCTCTTTCTGTCTCTCTCCGTCTCTGTCTCTTCTCTCCCTCTCTGTCTCTCCTTGCCTCTCTCTGTCTCCCTCTGTCTCTCTCTGTCTCTCTCTGTCTCTCTCTGTCTCTCTCTGTCTCTCTCCGTCTCTCTCTGCCTCTCTCTAACTCTCTGCCTCTCTCTGCCTCTCTCTGTCTCTCTCTGTGCCTCTCTGGCTCTTTTTTTTCTCTATCGATTTCTTCCTCTCTCCGTTTCTCTCTGTCTCGTTCTGTCTCTCTCTCCACCTCTCTCTGGCGTTCTCTGACTTTCTCTGTCTTTCTCGGTGTCTCTCTGTCACTCTCTGTCTCTCCTTGCCTCTCCCTATCTCTCTCTGTCTCTCTCCGCCTCTCTCCGTCTCTCTCTGTCCCTCTTCGTCTCTCTCTGTCTCTCTCTGCCTCTCTCTAACCCTCTGCCTCTCTCCGCCTCTCTCCGTCTCTCTCTGCCTCTCTCTGTCTCTCTCTGTGCCTCTCTCTGCCTCTCTCTGTCTCCCTCTGTCTCCGTCTCTCTCCGGCTCTCTCTGTCCCTCTCTGTCTCTCTCTGTCTCTCTCTAACCCTCTGCCTCTCTGCCTCTCCCTGTCCCTCTCTGACTTTCTCTGTATTTCTCGGTGTCTCTCTTTCACTCTCTGTCTCCCTCTATCTCTCGCTATTTCTCTCTACTTGTCTCTGTCTCTCTCTGTCTCTCTCTGTCTCTCTCTGTCTCTCTCTGTCTCTCTCTGTCTCTCTCTGTCTCTCTCTGTCTCTCTCTGTCCCTCTCTGTCTCTCTCTATCTCTCGCCTTTTCTCTCTACTTCTCTCTGTCTCTCTCTATCTCTTTCTGTCCCTCTCTGACTCTCCTTGCCTCTCTCTGTCTCTCTCTGTCTCTCTCTGCCTCTCTCTAACTCTCTGCCTCTCTCTGGCTCTCTTTATTTCTCTATCACGTTCTTCCTCTCTCCGTTTCTCTCTGTCTCGTTCTATCTCTCTCTCCACCTCTCTCTGCCTCTCGCTGGCCTTTTCTGACTTTCTCTGTCTTTCTCGGTGTCTCTCTGTCACTCTGTGTCTCCCTCTATCTCTCGCTGTTTCTCTCTATTTCACTCTGTCTCTCCCTCTTTCTGCCCCTCTCTGTCTCTCTCTGTCTCCCTCCGTCTCTCTCTCTCTGTCTCTCTCTGTCTCTCTTTGTCTCTCTCTGCCTCTCTCTGTCCCGCTCTGTCTGTCTCTATCTCTCTCTGTCTCTCCCTGTCCCTCTCTGACTTTCTCTGTCTTTCTCGGTGTCTCTCTGTCACGCCCTCTCTCCCTCTACCTCTCGCTGTATCTCTCTGCTTCTCTCTGTCTCTCTCTGGCTCTGGTTGTTTCTCCATCTCTCTCTCCCTTTCTCCGTTCCTCTCTTGCTCTCTTTGTGTCTGTATCTCTCTCTGTCTGTCTCTGTCTCTCCTTGCCTCTCCCTGTCCCTCTCTGACTTGCTCTGTCTTTCTCGGTGTCTCTCTGTCACACTCTGTCTCTCTCTATCTCTCGCTGTTTCTCTCTACTTGTCTCTGTCTCACTCTGTCTCTTTCTGTCCCTCTCTGTCTCTCCTTGCCTCTCTGTCTCTGTCTCTCTCTGTCTCTCTCCGCCTCTCTCGGTCTCTCTCCGTCTCTCTCTCTGTCTCTCTCAGCCTCTCTCCGTCTCTCTCTGTCTCTCTTTGTCTCTCACTGCCTCACTCTGCCTCTCTCTGTCCCTCTCTGTCTGTCTCTGTCTCTCTCCATCTCACTCATTCTCTCTTAGTCTCTCTTAGTCTCTCTCTGCCTCTATCTGCCTCTCTCTGTCCCTCACTGTCTGTCTCTCTCTCTCTCGGTCTCTCTATCTCACTCTGTCTCTCTCTGCCTCTCTCTGTCTCTCCCGGTCTCTGTCTCTGTCTCCCTGTCTCTCTCTACCTCTTTCTGTCTCTATCTGCCTCCCTCTGTCCCTCTCTGTCTCTTTCTGTCTCTCTCCGTCTCTGTCTCTTCTCTCCCTCTCTGTCTCTCCTTGCCTCTCTCTGTCTCCCTCTGTCTCTCTCTGTCTCTCTCTGTCTCTCTCTGTCTCTCTCTGTCTCTCTCCGTCTCTCTCTAACTCTCTGCCTCTCTCTGCCTCTGTCTGTCTCTCTCTGTGCCTCTCTGGCTCTTTTTTTTCTCCATCGATTTCTTCCTCTCTCCGTTTCTCTCTGTCTCGTTCTGTCTCTCTCTCCACCTCTCTCTGGCCTTCTCTGACTTTCTCTGTCTTTCTCGGTGTCTCTCTGTCACTCTCTGTCTCTCCTTGCCTCTCCCTATCTCTCTCTGTCTCTCTCCGCCTATCTCCGTCTCTCTCTGTCCCTCTCTGTCTCTCTCTGTCTCTCTCTGCCTCTCTCTAACCCTCTGCCTCTCTCCGCCTCTCTCCGTCTCTCTCTGCCTCTCTCTGTCTCTCTCTGTGCCTCTCTCTGCCTCTCTCTGTCTCCCTCTGTCTCTGTCTCGCTCCGCCTCTCTCCGTCTCACTCTGTCTCTCTCTGTCTCTCTCCGTCTCTCTCTGTCTCTCTCTGTCTCTCTCCGTCTCTCTCTGTCTCTCTCTCTCTCTGTCTGTCTCCGTCTCTGTCTATCTGCCTCTCTCTGTCCCTCTCTGTCCCGCTCTGACTTTCTCTGTCTTTCTCTGTCTTCCTCGGTGTCTCTCTGTCACTCTCTGTCTCCCTCCATCTCTCACTGTTTCTCTATACTTCTCTCTGTCTCTCTCTCTCTCTTTCTGTCCCTCTCTGTCTCTCCTTGCCTCTCTCTGTCTCCCTCTGTCTCACTCTGTCTCTCTCCGCCTCTCTCCGTCTCTCTCTGTCTCTCTCTGTCTCTCTCTGTCTCTCTCAGTCTCTCTCCGCCTCTCTCCGTCTCTCTCCGGCTCTCTCTGTCCCTCTCTGTCTCTCTCTGTCTCTCTCTAACCCTCTGCCTCTCTGCCTCTCCCTGTCCCTCTCTGACTTTCTCTGTATTTCTCGGTGTCTCTCTTTCACTCTCTGTCTCCCTCTATCTCTCGCTATTTCTCTCTACTTGTCTCTGTCTCTCTCTGTCTCTTTCTGTCCCTCTCTGTCTCTCTCCGTCTCTTTCTGTCCCTCTCTGTCTCTCCTTGCCTCTCTCTGTCCCCCTCTGTCTCTCTCTGTCTCTCTCTGTCTCTCTCTCTTCCTCTCTCTGTCTCTCTCTGTCTCTCTCCACCTCTCTCTGCCTCTCTCTGGCGTTCTCTGACTTTCGCTGTCTTTCTCGATGTCTATCCGTCACTCTCTGTCTCCCTCTATGTCTCGCTGTTTCTCGCTACTTCTCTCTGTCTCTCTCTGTCTCTTTCTGTCCCTCTCTGTCTCTCCTTGCCTCTCTCTGTCTCCCTCTGTCTCTCTCTGTCTCTCTCTGTCCCTCTCTGTCTCTCTCTATCTCTCGCTGTTTCTCTCTACTTCTCTCTGTCTCTCTCTATCTCTTTCTGTCCCTCTCTGACTCTCCTTGCCTCTCTCTGTCTCTCTCTGTCTCTCTCTGCCTCTCTCCAAATCTCTGCCTCTCTCTGGCTCTCTTTATTTCTCTATCACTTTCTTCCTCTCTCCGTTTCTCTCTGTCTCGTTCTATCTCTCTCTCCACCTTTCTCTGCCTCTCGCTGGCCTTTTCTGACTTTCTCTGTCTTTCTCGGTGTCTCTCTGTCACGCCCTCTCTCCCTCTACCTCTCGCTGTATCTCACTGCTTCTCTCTGTCTCTCTCTGGCTCTGGTTGTTTCTCCATCTCTCTCTCCCTTTCTCCGTTCCTCTCTTGCTCTCTTTGTGTCTGTATCTCTCTCTGTCTGTCTCTGTCTCTCCTTGCCTCTCCCTGTCCCTCTCTGACTTGCTCTGTCTTTCTCGGTGTCTCTCTGTCACTCTCTGTCTCTCTCTATCTCTCGCTGTTTCTCTCTACTTGTCTCTGTCTCACTCTGTCTCTTTCTGTCCCTCTCTGTCTCTCCTTGCCTCTCTGTCTCTGTCTCTCTCTGTCTCTCTCCGCCTCTCTCGGTCTCTCTCCGTCTCTCTCTCTCTGTCTCTCTCAGCCTCTCTCCGTCTCTCTCTGTCTCTCTTTGTCTCTCACTGCCTCACTCTGCCTCTCTCTGTCCCTCTCTGTCTGTCTCTGTCTCTCTCCATCTCACTCATTCTCTCTTAGTCTCTCTTAGTCTCTCTCTGCCTCTCTCTGCCTCTCTCTGTCCCTCACTGTCTGTCTCTCTCCGTCTCTGTCTCTTCTCTCCCTCTCTGTCTCTCCTTGCCTCTCTCTGTCTCTCTCTGGCTCTTTTATTTCTCTATCGATTTCTTCCTCTCTCCGTTCCTCTCTGTCTCGTTCTGTCTCGCTCTCCACCTCTCTCTGGCCTTCTCTGACTTTCTCTGTCTTTCTGGGTGTCTCTCTGTCACTCTCTGTCTCTCCTTGCCTCTCTCTGTCTCTCTCTGTCTCTCTCCGCTTCTCTCCGTCTCTCTCTGTCCCTCTCTGTCTCTCTCTGTCTCTCTCTGCCTCTCTCTAACCCTCTGCCTTTCTCCGCCTCTCTCCGTCTCTCTCTGCCTCTCTCTGTCTCTCGCTGTGCCTCTCTCTGCCTCTCTCTGTCTCCCTCTGTCTCTGTCTCTCTCCGCCTCTCTCCGTCTCTCTCTGTCTCTCTCTGTCTCTCTCCGTCTCTCTCTGTCTGTCTTGATCATTAGCTTTCTGCCGCTCTCCGTTCTCTCTGGCTCTCTTTGTTTCTCTGTCTCTCTCTGTCTCTCTCCGTCTCTCTCTCTCTGTCTCTCTCAGCCTCTCTCCGTCTCTCTGTGTCTCTCTTTGTCTCTCACTGCCTCACTCTGCCTCTCTCTGTCCCTCTCTGTCTGTCTCTGTCTCTCTCCATCTCACTCATTCTCTCTTAGTCTCTCTTAGTCTCTCTCTGCCTCTCTCTGCCTCTCTCTGTCCCTCACTGTCTGTCTCTCTCTCTCTCTCGGTCTCTCTATCTCACTCTGTCTCTCTCTGCCTCTCTCTGTCTCTCTCTGTCTCTCTCTGTCTCTCTCTGTCCCTCTCTGTCTCTCTTTATCTCTCGCTGTTTCTCTCTACTTCTCTCTGTCTCTCTCTCTATCTCTTTCTGTCCCTCTCTGACTCTCCTTGCCTCTCTCTGTCTCTCTCTGTCTCTCTCTGCCTCTCTCCAAATCTCTGATTTTCTCTGGCTCTCTTTATTTCTCTATCACTTTCTTCCTCTCTCCGTTTCTCTCTGTCTCGTTCTATCTCTCTCTCCACCTCTCTCTGCCTCTCGCTGGCCTTTTCTGACTTTCTCTGTCTTTCTCGGTGTCTCTCTGTCACTCTGTGTCTCCCTCTATCTCTCGCTGTTTCTCTCTATTTCACTCTGTCTCCCTCTCTTTCTGCCCCTCTCTGTCTCTCTCTGTCTCTCCCTGTCCCTCTCTGACTTTCTCTGTCTTTCTCGGTGTCTCTCTGTCACGCCCTCTCTCCCTCTACCTCTCGCTGTATCTCACTGCTTCTCTCTGTCTCTCTCTGGCTCTGGTTGTTTCTCCATCTCTCTCTCCCTTTCTCCGTTCCTCTCTTGCTCTCTTTGTGTCTGTATCTCTCTCTGTCTGTCTCTGTCTCTCCTTGCCTCTCCCTGTCCCTCTCTGACTTGCTCTGTCTTTCTCGGTGTCTCTCTGTCACTCTCTGTCTCTCTCTATCTCTCGCTGTTTCTCTCTACTTGTCTCTGTCTCACTCTGTCTCTTTCTGTCCCTCTCTGTCTCTCCTTGCCTCTCTGTCTCTGTCTCTCTCTGTCTCTCTCCGCCTCTCTCGGTCTCTCTCCGTCTCTCTCTCTCTGTCTCTCTCAGCCTCTCTCCGTCTCTCTCTGTCTCTCTTTGTCTCTCACTGCCTCACTCTGCCTCTCTCTGTCCCTCTCTGTCTGTCTCTGTCTCTCTCCATCTCACTCATTCTCTCTTAGTCTCTCTTAGTCTCTCTCTGCCTCTCTCTGCCTCTCTCTGTCCCTCACTGTCTGTCTCTCTCTCTCTCGGTCTCTCTATCTCACTCTGTCTCTCTCTGCCTCTCTCTGTCTCTCTCTGTCTCTCCCGGTCTCTGTCTCTGTCTCCCTGTCTCTCTCTACCTCTCTCTGTCTCTATCTGCCTCCCTCTGTCCCTCTCTGTCTCTTTCTGTCTCTCTCCGTCTCTGTCTCTTCTCTCCCTCTCTGTCTCTCCTTGCCTCTCTCTGTATCCCTCTGTCTCTCTCTGTCTCTCTCTGTCTCTCTCTGTCTCTCTCCGTCTCTCTCTGCCTCTCTCTGCCTCTCTCTGTCTCTCTCTGTGCCTCTCTGGCTCTTTTATTTCTCTATCGATTTCTTCCTCTCTCCGTTTCTCTCTGTCTCGTTCTGTCTCTCTCTCCACCTCTCTCTGGCCTTCTCTGACTTTCTCTGTCTTTCTCGGTGTCTGTCTGTCACTCTCTGTCTCTCCTTGCCTCTCTCTGTCTCTCTCTGTCTCTCTCCGCTTCTCTCCGTCTCTCTCTGTCCCTCTCTGTCTCTCTCTGTCTCTCTCTGCCTCTCTCTAACCCTCTGCCTCTCTCCGCCTCTCTCCGTCTCTCTCTGCCTCTCTCTGTCTCTCGCTGTGCCTCTCTCTGCCTCTCTCTGTCTCCCTCTGTCTCTGTCTCTCTCCGCCTCTCTCTGCCTCTCTCTGTCTCCCTCTGTCTCTGTCTCGCTCCGTCTCTCTCCGTCTCTCTCTGTCTCTCTCTGTCTCTCTTTGTCTCTCACTGCCTCACTCTGCCTCTCTCTGTCCCTCTCTGTCTGTCTTGATCATTAGCTTTCTGCCGCTCTCCGTTCTCTCTGGCTCTCTTTGTTTCTCTATCTCTCTCTGTCTCTCTCTCCCTCTCTCCGTCTCTCTCTATCACCCTCTCTCTGTCCCTCTCTGTCTCTCTCTATCTCTCGCTGTTTCTCTCTACTTCTCTCTGTCTCTCTCTCTCTCTCTTTCTGTCCCTCTCTGTCTCTCCTTGCCTCTCTCTGTCTCCCTCTGTCTCTCTCTGTCTCTCTCCGCCTCTCTCCGTCTCTCTCTGTCTCTCTCTGTCTGTCTCTGTCTCTCTCCGCCTCTCTCCGTCTCTCTCTGTCTCTCTCCGCCTCTCTACGTCTCTCTCTGTCTCTCTCTGTCTCTCTCCGTCTCTCTCTGTCTGTCTTGATCATTAGCTTTCTGCCGCTCTCCGTTCTCTCCGCCTCTCTCGGTCTCTCTCCGTCTCTCTCTCTGTCTCTCTCTGTCTGTCTTGATCATTAGCTTTCTGCCGCTCTCCGTTCTCTCCGCCTCTCTCGGTCTCTCTCCGCCTCTCTCTCTGTCTCTCTCAGCCTCTCTCCGTCTCTCTCTGTCTCTCTCTCTCTCTCTATGTCTCTCTCTATCTGCCCCTCTCTCTCCCTCTCTATCTCTCTCTATCCCTCGCTGTTTCTCTCTACTTTTCTCTGTCTCTCTCTGTCTCCTTCTGTCCCTCTCTGTCTCTCTCTGTGTCTCTCTGTCTCTCTCTATCTCTCTCTCTGCCTCTCTCGGTCTCCCTCTGTCTCTCTCTCCCTCTCTCCGTCTTTCTCTATCTGCCTCTCTCTGTCCCCCTCTGTCTCTCTCTGTCCCTCTCTGTCTCTCTCTGTCTCTTTCTGTCTCTCTCTGTCTCTCCCGGTCTCTGTCTCTACCCTCCTGTCTCTCTCTCCCTCTCTCCGTCTCTCTCTATCTGTCTCTCTCTGTCTCTTTCTGTCTATCTCTGTCTCTTTCTGTCCCTCCTTGACTTTCTCTGTCTTTCTCGGTGTCTCTCTGTCACTCTCTGTCTCTCTCTATCTCTCGCTGTTTCTCTCTACTTGTCTCTGTCTCTCTCTGTCTCTTTCTGTCCCTCTCTGTGTCTCTCTGTCTCTTTCTGTCCCTCTCTGTCTCTCCTTGCCTCTCTCTGTCTCTCTCTGTATTCCGCCTCTCTCCGTCTCTCTCTGTCTCTCTCTCCCTCTCTCCGTCTCTCTCTATCTGCCTCTCTCTGTCCCTCTCTATCTCTCTCTATCTCTCGCTGTTTCTCTCTACTTTTCTCTGTCTCTCTCTGTCTCCTTGTGTCCCTCTCTATCTCTCCTTGCCTCTCTCTGTGTCTCTCTGTCTCCCTCTGTCTCTCTCTGTCTCTCTCTGCCTCTCTCTCTCTCTCTTTCTCTCTCTCTTTCTCTCACTCTGCCTCTCTCTCCCTCTATCTGCCTCTCTCTGTCTCTCTCTACTTCTCTCTGTCTCTCTCTGTCTCTTTCTGTCCCTCTCTGCCTCTTTCTGTCCCTCTCTGTCTCCCCTTGCCACTCTCTGTCTCCCTCTGTCTCTCTCTGTCTCTCTCCGCCTCTCTCCGTCTCTCTCTGTCTCTCTCTGTCTTTCTCCGTCTCTCTCTGTCTGTCTTGATCATTAGCTTTCTGCCGCTCTCCGTCTCTCTCTATCTGCCTCTCTCTGTCCCTCTCTACTTCTCTCTGTCTCTCTCTGTCTCTTTCTGTCCCTCTCTGCCTCTTTTTGTCCCTCTCTGTCTCTCCTTGCCTCTCTCTGTCTCCCTCTGTCTCTCTCTATCTCTCGGTGTTTCTCTCTACTTTTCTCTGTCTCTCTCTGTCTCCTTGTGTCCCTCTCCATCTCTCCTTGCCTCTCTCTGTGTCTCTCTGTCTCTCTCTGTCTCTCTCTGTCTCTCTCTGCCTCTCTCTGTCTCTCTTTCTCTCTCTCTGCCTCTCTCTCCCTCTATCTGCCTCTCTCTGTCTCTCTCTACTACTCTCTGTCTCTCTCTGTCTCTTTCTGTCCCTCTCTGCCTCTTTCTGTCCCTCTCTGTCTCCCCTTGCCTCTCTCTGTCTCCCTCTGTCGCTCTCTGTCTCTCTCCGCCTCTCTCCGTCTCTCTCTGTCTCTCTCTGTCTTTCTCCGTCTCTCTCTGTCTGTCTTGAGCATTAGCTTTCTGCCGCTCTCCGTTCTCTCTGGCTCTCTTTGTTTCTCTGTCTCTCTCTGTCACTCTCTGTCTCTCTCTCTCTGTCTCTGTCTCTCTCTGTCTCTCTCCGCCTCTCTCGGTCTCTCTCCGTCTCTCTCTCTGTCTGTCTCCTTCTCTCTCTATCTGCCTCTCTCTGTCCCTCTATGTCTCTTTCTGTCTCTCTCCGTCTCTGTCTCTTTCTGTCCCTCTCTGTCTCTCCTTGCCTCTCTCTCTCTGTCTCTGTCTCTCTCTGTCTCTCTCCGCCTCTCTCGGTCTCTCTCCGTCTCTCTCTGGCTCTCTCCGTCTTTCTCTCTCTGTCTGTCTCCGTCTCTGTCTATCTGCCTCTCTCTGTCCCTCTCTGTCCCGCTCGGACTTTCTCTGTCTTTCTCGGTGTCTCTCTGTCACTCTCTGTCTCTCTCCATCTCTCGCTGTTTCTCTCTACTTCTCTCTGTCCCTCTCTCTCTCTTTCTGTCCCTCTCTGTCTCTCTCTGTCTCTCTCCGCCTCTCTCCGTCTCTCTCTGTCTCTCTCCGTCTCTCTCTGTCTCTCTCTGTCTCTCTCCGTCTCTCTCTGTCTCTCTCTCTCTCTGTCTGTTTCCGTCTCTGTCTATCTGCCTCTCTCTGTCCCTCTCTGTCCCGCTCTGACTTTCTCTGTCTTTCTCTGTCTTCCTCGGTGTCTCTCTGTCACTCTCTGTCTCCCTCCATCTCTCACTGTTTCTCTATACTTCTCTCTGTCTCTCTCTCTCTCTTTCTGTCCCTCTCTGTCTCTCCTTGCCTCTCTCTGTCTCCCTCTGTCTCACTCTGTCTCTCTCCGCCTCTCTCCGTCTCTCTCTGTCTCTCTCTGTCTCTCTCTGTCTCTCTCAGTCTCTCTCCGCCTCTCTCCGTCTCTCTCCGGCTCTCTCTGTCCCTCTCTGTCTCTCTCTGTCTCTCTCTAACCCTCTGCCTCTCTGCCTCTCCCTGTCCCTCTCTGACTTTCTCTGTATTTCTCGGTGTCTCTCTTTCACTCTCTGTCTCCTTCTATCTCTCGCTATTTCTCTCTACTTGTCTCTGTCTCTCTCTGTCTCTTTCTGTCCCTCTCTGTCTCTCTCCGTCTCTTTCTGTCCCTCTCTGTCTCTCCTTGCCTCTCTCTGTCCCCCTCTGTCTCTCTCTGTCTCTCTCTGTCTCTCTCTCTTCCTCTCTCTGTCTCTCTCTGTCTCTCTCCACCTCTCTCTGCCTCTCTCTGGCGTTCTCTGACTTTCGCTGTCTTTCTCGATGTCTCTCCGTCACTCTCTGTCTCCCTCTATGTCTCGCTGTTTCTCGCTACTTCTCTCTGTCTCTCTCTGTCTCTTTCTGTCCCTCTCTGTCTCTCCTTGCCTCTCTCTGTCTCCCTCTGTCTCTCTCTGTCTCTCTCTGTCCCTCTCTGTCTCTCTCTATCTCTCTGCCTCTCTCTGGCTCTCTTTATTTCTCTATCACTTTCTTCCTCTCTCCGTTTCTCTCTGTCTCGTTCTATCTCTCTCTCCACCTTTCTCTGCCTCTCGCTGGCCTTTTCTGACTTTCTCTGTCTTTCTCGGTGTCTCTCTGTCACGCCCTCTCTCCCTCTACCTCTCGCTGTATCTCACTGCTTCTCTCTGTCTCTCTCTGGCTCTGGTTGTTTCTCCATCTCTCTCTCCCTTTCTCCGTTCCTCTCTTGCTCTCTTTGTGTCTGTATCTCTCTCTGTCTGTCTCTGTCTCTCCTTGCCTCTCCCTGTCCCTCTCTGACTTGCTCTGTCTTTCTCGGTGTCTCTCTGTCACTCTCTGTCTCTCTCTATCTCTCGCTGTTTCTCTCTACTTGTCTCTGTCTCACTCTGTCTCTTTCTGTCCCTCTCTGTCTCTCCTTGCCTCTCTGTCTCTGTCTCTCTCTGTCTCTCTCCGCCTCTCTCGGTCTCTATCCGTCTCTCTCTCTCTGTCTCTCTCTCTCTGTCTCTCTCAGCCTCTCTCCGTCTCTCTCTGTCTCTCTTTGTCTCTCACTGCCTCACTCTGCCTCTCTCTGTCCCTCTCTGTCTGTCTCTGTCTCTCTCCATCTCACTCATTCTCTCTTAGTCTCTCTTAGTCTCTCTCTGCCTCTCTCTGCCTCTCTCTGTCCCTCACTGTCTGTCTCTCTCCGTCTCTGTCTCTTCTCTCCCTCTCTGTCTCTCCTTGCCTCTCTCTGTCTCTCTCTGTCTCTCTCTGGCTCTTTTATTTCTCTATCGATTTCTTCCTCTCTCCGTTCCTCTGTGTCTCGTTCTGTCTCTCTCTCCACCTCTCTCTGGCCTTCTCTGACTTTCTCTGTCTTTCTCGGTGTCTCTCTGTCACTCTCTGTCTCTCCTTGCCTCTCTCTGTCTCTCTCTGTCTCTCTCCGCTTCTCTCCGTCTCTCTCTGTCCCTCTCTGTCTCTCTCTGTCTCTCTCTGCCTCTCTCTAACCCTCTGCCTTTCTCCGCCTCTCTCCGTCTCTCTCTGCCTCTCTCTGTCTCTCGCTGTGCCTCTCTCTGCCTCTCTCTGTCTCCCTCTGTCTCTGTCTCTCTCCGCCTCTCTCCGTCTCTCTCTGTCTCTCTCTGTCTCTCTCCGTCTCTCTCTGTCTGTCTTGATCATTAGCTTTCTGCCGCTCTCCGTTCTCTCTGGCTCTCTTTGTTTCTCTGTCTCTCTCTTTCTCTCTCCGTCTCTCTCTCTCTGTCTCTCTCAGCCTCTCTCCGTCTCTCTGTGTCTCTCTTTGTCTCTCACTGCCTCACTCTGCCTCTCTCTGTCCCTCTCTGTCTGTCTCTGTCTCTCTCCATCTCACTCATTCTCTCTTAGTCTCTCTTAGTCTCTCTCTGCCTCTCTCTGCCTCTCTCTGTCCCTCACTGTCTGTCTCTCTCTCTCTCTCGGTCTCTCTATCTCACTCTGTCTCTCTCTGCCTCTCTCTGTCTCTCTCTGTCTCTCTCTGTCTCTCTCTGTCCCTCTCTGTCTCTCTTTATCTCTCGCTGTTTCTCTCTACTTCTCTCTGTCTCTCTCTCTATCTCTTTCTGTCCCTCTCTGACTCTCCTTGCCTCTCTCTGTCTCTCTCTGTCTCTCTCTGCCTCTCTCCAAATCTCTGATTTTCTCTGGCTCTCTTTATTTCTCTATCACTTTCTTCCTCTCTCCGTTTCTCTCTGTCTCGTTCTGTCTCTCTCTCCACCTCTCTCTGGCCTTCTCTGACTTTCTCTGTCTTTCTCGGTGTCTCTCTGTCACTCTCTGTCTCTCCTTGCCTCTCCCTATCTCTCTCTGTCTCTCTCCGCCTCTCTCCGTCTCTCTCTGTCCCTCTTCGTCTCTCTCTGTCTCTCTCTGCCTCTCTCTAACCCTCTGCCTCTCTCCGCCTCTCTCCGTCTCTCTCTGCCTCTCTCTGTCTCTCTCTGTGCCTCTCTCTGCCTCTCTCTGTCTCCCTCTGTCTCTGTCTCGCTCCGCCTCTCTCCGTCTCTCTCTGTCTCTCTCTGTCTCTCTCCGTCTCTCTCTGTCTCTCTCTCTCTCTGTCTGTCTCCGTCTCTGTCTATCTGCCTCTCTCTGTCCCGCTCTGACTTTCTCTGTCTTTCTCTGTCTTCCTCGGTGTCTCTCTGTCACTCTCTGTCTCCCTCCATCTCTCACTGTTTCTCTATACTTCTCTCTGTCTCTCTCTCTCTCTTTCTGTCCCTCTCTGTCTCTCCTTGCCTCTCTCTGTCTCCCTCTGTCTCACTCTGTCTCTCTCCGCCTCTCTCCGTCTCTCTCTGTCTCTCTCTGTCTCTCTCTGTCTCTCTCAGTCTCTCTCCGCCTCTCTCCGTCTCTCTCCGGCTCTCTCTGTCCCTCTCTGTCTCTCTCTGTCTCTCTCTAACCCTCTGCCTCTCTGCCTCTCCCTGTCCCTCTCTGACTTTCTCTGTATTTCTCGGTGTCTCTCTTTCACTCTCTGTCTCCCTCTATCTCTCGCTATTTCTCTCTACTTGTCTCTGTCTCTCTCTGTCTCTTTCTGTCCCTCTCTGTCTCTCTCCGTCTCTTTCTGTCCCTCTCTGTCTCTCCTTGCCTCTCTCTGTCCCCCTCTATCTCTCTCTGTCTCTCTCTGTCTCTCTCTCTTCCTCTCTCTGTCTCTCTCTGTCTCTCTCCACCTCTCTCTGCCTCTCTCTGGCCTTCTCTGACTTTCGCTGTCTTTCTCGATGTCTCTCCGTCACTCTCTGTCTCCCTCTATGTCTCGCTGTTTCTCGCTACTTCTCTCTGTCTCTCTCTGTCTCTTTCTGTCCCTCTCTGTCTCTCCTTGCCTCTCTCTGTCTCTCTCTGTCTCTCTCTGTCTCTCTCTGTCCCTCTCTATCTCTCGCCTTTTTTCTCTACTACTCTCTGTCTCACTCTGTCTCTTTCTGTCCCTCTCTGTCTCTCCTTGCCTCTCTGTCTCTGTCTCTCTCTGTCTCTCTCCGCCTCTCTCGGTCTCTCTCCGTCTCTCTCTCTCTGTCTCTCTCAGCCTCTCTCCGTCTCTCTCTGTCTCTCTTTGTCTCTCACTGCCTCACTCTGCCTCTCTCTGTCCCTCTCTGTCTGTCTCTGTCTCTCTCCATCTCACTCATTCTCTCCTAGTCTCTCTTAGTCTCTCTCTGCCTCGATCTGCCTCTCTCTGTCCCTCACTGTCTGTCTCTCTCTCTCTCGGTCTCTCTATCTCACTCTGTCTCTCTCTGCCTCTCTCTGTCTCTCCCGGTCTCTGTCTCTGTCTCCCTGTCTCTCTCTACCTCTCTCTGTCTCTATCTGCCTCCCTCTGTCCCTCTCTGTCTCTTTCTGTCTCTCTCCGTCTCTGTCTCTTCTCTCCCTCTCTGTCTCTCCTTGCCTCTCTCTGTCTCCCTCTGTCTCTCTCTGTCTCTCTCTGTCTCTCTCTGTCTCTCTCTGTCTCTCTCCGTCTCTCTCTGCCTCTCTCTAACTCTCTGCCTCTCTCTGCCTCTCTCTGTCTCTCTCTGTGCCTCTCTGGCTCTTTTTTTTCTCTATCGATTTCTTCCTTTCTCCGTTTCTCTCTGTCTCGTTCTGTCTCTCTCTCCACCTCTCTCTGGCCTTCTCTGACTTTCTCTGTCTTTCTCGGTGTCTCTCTGTCACTCTCTGTCTCTCCTTGCCTCTCCCTATCTCTCTCTGTCTCTCTCCGCCTCTCTCCGTCTCTCTCTGTCCCTCTTCGTCTCTCTCTGTCTCTCTCTGCCTCTCTCTAACCCTCTGCCTCTCTCCGCCTCTCTCCGTCTCTCTCTGCCTCTCTCTGTCTCTCTCTGTGCCTCTCTCTGCCTCTCTCTGTCTCCCTCTGTCTCCGTCTCTCTCCGGCTCTCTCTGTCCCTCTCTGTCTCTCTCTGTCTCTCTCTAACCCTCTGCCTCTCTGCCTCTCCCTGTCCCTCTCTGACTTTCTCTGTATTTCTCGGTGTCTCTCTTTCACTCTCTGTCTCCCTCTATCTCTCGCTATTTCTCTCTACTTGTCTCTGTCTCTCTCTGTCTCTCTCTGTCTCTCTCTGTCTCTCTCTGTCTCTCTCTGTCTCTCTCTGTCTCTCTCTGTCTCTCTCTGTCCCTCTCTGTCTCTCTCTATCTCTCGCCTTTTCTCTCTACTTCTCTCTGTCTCTCTCTATCTCTTTCTGTCCCTCTCTGACTCTCCTTGCCTCTCTCTGTCTCTCTCTGTCTCTCTCTGCCTCTCTCTAACTCTCTGCCTCTCTCTGGCTCTCTTTATTTCTCTATCACGTTCTTCCTCTCTCCGTTTCTCTCTGTCTCGTTCTATCTCTCTCTCCACCTCTCTCTGCCTCTCGCTGGCCTTTTCTGACTTTCTCTGTCTTTCTCGGTGTCTCTCTGTCACTCTGTGTCTCCCTCTATCTCTCGCTGTTTCTCTCTATTTCACTCTGTCTCTCCCTCTTTCTGCCCCTCTCTGTCTCTCTCTGTCTCCCTCCGTCTCTCTCTCTCTGTCTCTCTCTGTCTCTCTTTGTCTCTCTCTGCCTCTCTCTGTCCCGCTCTGTCTGTCTCTATCTCTCTCTGTCTCTCCCTGTCCCTCTCTGACTTTCTCTGTCTTTCTCGGTGTCTCTCTGTCACGCCCTCTCTCCCTCTACCTCTCGCTGTATCTCACTGCTTCTCTCTGTCTCTCTCTGGCTCTGGTTGTTTCTCCATCTCTCTCTCCCTTTCTCCGTTCCTCTCTTGCTCTCTTTGTGTCTGTATCTCTCTCTGTCTGTCTCTGTCTCTCCTTGCCTCTCCCTGTCCCTCTCTGACTTGCTCTGTCTTTCTCGGTGTCTCTCTGTCACTCTCTGTCTCTCTCTATCTCTCGCTGTTTCTCTCTACTTGTCTCTGTCTCACTCTGTCTCTTTCTGTCCCTCTCTGTCTCTCCTTGCCTCTCTGTCTCTGTCTCTCTCTGTCTCTCTCCGCCTCTCTCGGTCTCTCTCCGTCTCTCTCTCTCTGTCTCTCTCAGCCTCTCTCCGTCTCTCTCTGTCTCTCTTTGTCTCTCACTGCCTCACTCTGCCTCTCTCTGTCCCTCTCTGTCTGTCTCTGTCTCTCTCCATCTCACTCATTCTCTCTTAGTCTCTCTTAGTCTCTCTCTGCCTCTCTCTGCCTCTCTCTGTCCCTCACTGTCTGTCTCTCTCCGTCTCTGTCTCTTCTCTCCCTCTCTGCCTCTCCTTGCCTCTCTCTGTCTCTCTCTGTCTCTCTCTGGCTCTTTTATTTCTCTATCGATTTCTTCCTCTCTCCGTTCCTCTCTGTCTCGTTCTGTCTCGCTCTCCACCTCTCTCTGGCCTTCTCTGACTTTCTCTGTCTTTCTGGGTGTCTCTCTGTCACTCTCTGTCTCTCCTTGCCTCTCTCTGTCTCTCTCTGTCTCTCTCCGCTTCTCTCCGTCTCTCTCTGTCCCTCTCTGTCTCTCTCTGTCTCTCTCTGCCTCTCTCTAACCCTCTGCCTTTCTCCGCCTCTCTCCGTCTCTCTCTGCCTCTCTCTGTCTCTCGCTGTGCCTCTCTCTGCCTCTCTCTGTCTCCCTCTGTCTCTGTCTCTCTCCGCCTCTCTCCGTCTCTCTCTGTCTCTCTCTGTCTCTCTCCGTCTCTCTCTGTCTGTCTTGATCATTAGCTTTCTGCCGCTCTCCGTTCTCTCTGGCTCTCTTTGTTTCTCTGTCTCTCTCTGTCTCTCTCCGTCTCTCTCTCTCTGTCTCTCTCAGCCTCTCTCCGTCTCTCTGTGTCTCTCTTTGTCTCTCACTGCCTCACTCTGCCTCTCTCTGTCCCTCTCTGTCTGTCTCTGTCTCTCTCCATCTCACTCATTCTCTCTTAGTCTCTCTTAGTCTCTCTCTGCCTCTCTCTGCCTCTCTCTGTCCCTCACTGTCTGTCTCTCTCTCTCTCTCGGTCTCTCTATCTCACTCTGTCTCTCTCTGCCTCTCTCTGTCTCTCTCTGTCTCTCTCTGTCTCTCTCTGTCCCTCTCTGTCTCTCTTTATCTCTCGCTGTTTCTCTCTACTTCTCTCTGTCTCTCTCTCTATCTCTTTCTGTCCCTCTCTGACTCTCCTTGCCTCTCTCTGTCTCTCTCTGTCTCTCTCTGCCTCTCTCCAAATCTCTGATTTTCTCTGGCTCTCTTTATTTCTCTATCACTTTCTTCCTCTCTCCGTTTCTCTCTGTCTCGTTCTATCTCTCTCTCCACCTCTCTCTGCCTCTCGCTGGCCTTTTCTGACTTTCTCTGTCTTTCTCGGTGTCTCTCTGTCACTCTGTGTCTCCCTCTATCTCTCGCTGTTTCTCTCTATTTCACTCTGTCTCCCTCTCTTTCTGCCCCTCTCTGTCTCTCTCTGTCTCTCCCTGTCCCTCTCTGACTTTCTCTGTCTTTCTCGGTGTCTCTCTGTCACGCCCTCTCTCCCTCTACCTCTCGCTGTATCTCACTGCTTCTCTCTGTCTCTCTCTGGCTCTGGTTGTTTCTCCATCTCTCTCTCCCTTTCTCCGTTCCTCTCTTGCTCTCTTTGTGTCTGTATCTCTCTCTGTCTGTCTCTGTCTCTCCTTGCCTCTCCCTGTCCCTCTCTGACTTGCTCTGTCTTTCTCGGTGTCTCTCTGTCACTCTCTGTCTCTCTCTATCTCTCGCTGTTTCTCTCTACTTGTCTCTGTCTCACTCTGTCTCTTTCTGTCCCTCTCTGTCTCTCCTTGCCTCTCTGTCTCTGTCTCTCTCTGTCTCTCTCCGCCTCTCTCGGTCTCTCTCCGTCTCTCTCTCTCTGTCTCTCTCAGCCTCTCTCCGTCTCTCTCTGTCTTTCTTTGTCTCTCACTGCCTCACTCTGCCTCTCTCTGTCCCTCTCTGTCTGTCTCTGTCTCTCTCCATCTCACTCATTCTCTCTTAGTCTCTCTTAGTCTCTCTCTGCCTCTCTCTGCCTCTCTCTGTCCCTCACTGTCTGTCTCTCTCTCTCTCGGTCTCTCTATCTCACTCTGTCTCTCTCTGCCTCTCTCTGTCTCTCTCTGTCTCTCCCGGTCTCTGTCTCTGTCTCCCTGTCTCTGTCTACCTCTCTCTGTCTCTATCTGCCTCCCTCTGTCCCTCTCTGTCTCTTTCTGTCTCTCTCCGTCTCTGTCTCTTCTCTCCCTCTCTGTCTCTCCTTGCCTCTCTCTGTATCCCTCTGTCTCTCTCTGTCTCTCTCTGTCTCTCTCTGTCTCTCTCCGTCTCTCTCTGCCTCTCTCTGCCTCTCTCTGTCTCTCTCTGTGCCTCTCTGGCTCTTTTATTTCTCTATCGATTTCTTCCTCTCTCCGTTTCTCTCTGTCTCGTTCTGTCTCTCTCTCCACCTCTCTCTGGCCTTCTCTGACTTTCTCTGTCTTTCTCGGTGTCTGTCTGTCACTCTCTGTCTCTCCTTGCCTCTCTCTGTCTCTCTCTGTCTCTCTCCGCTTCTCTCCGTCTCTCTCTGTCCCTCTCTGTCTCTCTCTGTCTCTCTCTGCCTCTCTCTAACCCTCTGCCTCTCTCCGCCTCTCTCCGTCTCTCTCTGCCTCTCTCTGTCTCTCGCTGTGCCTCTCTCTGCCTCTCTCTGTCTCCCTCTGTCTCTGTCTCTCTCCGCCTCTCTCTGCCTCTCTCTGTCTCCCTCTGTCTCTGTCTCGCTCCGTCTCTCTCCGTCTCTCTCTGTCTCTCTCTGTCTCTCTCCGTCTCTCTCTGTCTGTCTTGATCATTAGCTTTGTGCCGCTCTCCGTTCTCTCTGGCTCTCTTTGTTTCTCTGTCTCTCTCTGTCACTCTCTGTCTGTCTCCTTCTCTCTCTATCTGCCTCTCTCTGTCCCTCTATGTCTCTTTCTGTCTCTCTCCGTCTCTGTCTCTTTCTGTCCCTCTCTGTCTCTCCTTGCCTCTCTCTCTCTTTCTCTGTCTCTCTCTGTCTCTCTCCGCCTCTCTCGGTCTCTCTCCGTCTCTCTCTCTGTCTCTCTCAGCCTCTCTCTGTCTCTCCCTGCCTCTCTCTGTCTCTCTTTGTCTCTCACTGCCTCACTCTGCCTCTCTCTGTCCCTCTCTGTCTGTCTCTGTCTCTCTCCATCTCACTCTGTCTCTCTTAGTCTCTCTTAGTCTCTCTCGGTCTCTCTATCTCACTCTGTCTCTCTCTGCCTCTCTCTGTCTCTCTCTGTCTCTCCCGGTCTCTGTCTCTGTCTCCCTGTCTCTCTCTACCTCTCTCTGTCTCTATCTGTCTCTCTCCGTCCCTCTCTGTCTCTTTCTGTCTCACTCCGTCTCTGTCTCTTTCTGTCCCTCTCTGTCTCTCCTTGCCTCTCCCTGTCCCTCTCTGACTTTCTCTGTCTTTCTCGGTGTCTCTCTGTCACTCTCTGTCTCTCTCTGTCTCTCTCCGCCTCTCTCCGTCTCTCTCTGTCTCTCTCTGTCTCTCTCCGTCTCTCTCTGTCTGTCTTGATCATTAGCTTTCTGCCGCTCTCCGTACTCTCTGGCTCTCTTTGTTTCTCTATCTCTCTCTGTCACTCTCTGTCTCTCTCTCTCTGTCTCTCTCTGTCTCTCTCCGCCTCTCTCGGTCTCTCTCCGTCTCTCTCTCTGTCTGTCTCCTTCTCTCTCTATCTGCCTCTCTCTGTCCCTCTATGTCTCTTTCTGTCTCTCTCCGTCTCTGTCTCTTTCTGTCCCTCTCTGTCTCTCCTTGCCTCTCGCTCTCTGTCTCTGTCTCTCTCTGTCTCTCTCCGCCTCTATCGGTCTCTCTCCATCTCTCTCTGTCTCTCTTTGTCTCTCACTGCCTCACTCTGCCTCTCTCTGTCCCTCTCTGTCTGTCTTGATCATTAGCTTTCTGCCGCTCTCCGTTCTCTCTGGCTCTCTTTGTTTCTCTATCTCTCTCTGTCTCTCTCTCCCTCTCTCCGTCTCTCTCTATCACCCTCTCTCTGTCCCTCTATTTCTCTCTCTATCTCTCGCTGTTTCTCTCTACTTCTCTCTGTCTCTCTCTCTCTCTTTCTGTCCCTCTGTCTCTCCTTGCCTCTCTGTCTCTCTCCGTCTCTCTCTGTCTCTCTCTCTCTCTGTCTGTCTCCGTCTCTGTCTATCTGCCTCTCTCTGTCCCTCTCTGTCCCGCTCTGACTTTCTCTGTCTTTCTCTGTCTTCCTCGGTGTCTCTCTGTCCCTCTCTGTCTCTCTCCATCTCTCGCTGTTTCTCTCTACTTCTCTCTGTCTCTCTCTCTCTCTCTTTCTGTCCCTCTCTGTCTCTCCTTGCCTCTCTCTGTCTCCCTCTGTCTCTCTCTGTCTCTCTCCGCCTCTCTCCGTCTCTCTCTGTCTCTCTCTGTCTGTCTCTGTCTCTCTCCGCCTCTCTCCGTCTCTCTCTGTCTCTCTCCGCCTCTCTACGTCTCTCTCTGTCTCTCTCTGTCTCTCTCCGTCTCTCTCTGTCTGTCTTGATCATTAGCTTTCTGCCGCTCTCCGTTCTCTCCGCCTCTCTCGGTCTCTCTCCGTCTCTCTCTCTGTCTCTCTCTGTCTGTCTTGATCATTAGCTTTCTGCCGCTCTCCGTTCTCTCCGCCTCTCTCGGTCTCTCTCCGCCTCTCTCTCTGTCTCTCTCAGCCTCTCTCCGTCTCTCTCTGTCTCTCTCTCTCTCTCTATGTCTCTCTCTATCTGCCCCTCTCTCTCCCTCTCTATCTCTCTCTATCCCTCGCTGTTTCTCTCTACTTTTCTCTGTCTCTCTCTGTCTCCTTCTGTCCCTCTCTGTCTCTCTCTGTGTCTCTCTGTCTCTCTCTATCTCTCTCTCTGCCTCTCTCGGTCTCCCTCTGTCTCTCTCTCCCTCTCTCCGTCTTTCTCTATCTGCCTCTCTCTGTCCCCCTCTGTCTCTCTCTGTCCCTCTCTGTCTCTCTCTGTCTCTTTCTGTCTCTCTCTGTCTCTCCCGGTCTCTGTCTCTACCCTCCTGTCTCTCTCTCCCTCTCTCCGTCTCTCTCTATCTGTCTCTCTCTGTCTCTTTCTGTCTATCTCTGTCTCTTTCTGTCCCTCCTTGACTTTCTCTGTCTTTCTCGGTGTCTCTCTGTCACTCTCTGTCTCTCTCTATCTCTCGCTGTTTCTCTCTACTTGTCTCTGTCTCTCTCTGTCTCTTTCTGTCCCTCTCTGTCTCTCTCTGTCTCTTTCTGTCCCTCTCTGTCTCTCCTTGCCTCTCTCTGTCTCTCTCTGTATTCCGCCTCTCTCCGTCTCTCTCTGTCTCTCTCTCCCTCTCTCCGTCTCTCTCTATCTGCCTCTCTCTGTCCCTCTCTATCTCTCTCTATCTCTCGCTGTTTCTCTCTACTTTTCTCTGTCTCTCTCTGTCTCCTTGTGTCCCTCTCTATCTCTCCTTGCCTCTCTCTGTGTCTCTCTGTCTCCCTCTGTCTCTCTCTGTCTCTCTCTGCCTCTCTCTGTCTCTCTTTCTCTCTCTCTTTCTCTCACTCTGCCTCTCTCTCCCTCTATCTGCCTCTCTCTGTCTCTCTCTACTTCTCTCTGTCTCTCTCTGTCTCTTTCTGTCCCTCTCTGCCTCTTTCTGTCCCTCTCTGTCTCCCCTTGCCACTCTCTGTCTCCCTCTGTCTCTCTCTGTCTCTCTCCGCCTCTCTCCGTCTCTCTCTGTCTCTCTCTGTCTTTCTCCGTCTCTCTCTGTCTGTCTTGATCATTAGCTTTCTGCCGCTCTCCGTCTCTCTCTATCTGCCTCTCTCTGTCCCTCTCTACTTCTCTCTGTCTCTCTCTGTCTCTTTCTGTCCCTCTCTGCCTCTTTTTGTCCCTCTCTGTCTCTCCTTGCCTCTCTCTGTCTCCCTCTGTCTCTCTCTATCTCTCGGTGTTTCTCTCTACTTTTCTCTGTCTCTCTCTGTCTCCTTGTGTCCCTCTCCATCTCTCCTTGCCTCTCTCTGTGTCTCTCTGTCTCTCTCTGTCTCTCTCTGTCTCTCTCTGCCTCTCTCTGTCTCTCTTTCTCTCTCTCTGCCTCTCTCTCCCTCTATCTGCCTCTCTCTGTCTCTCTCTACTACTCTCTGTCTCTCTCTGTCTCTTTCTGTCCCTCTCTGCCTCTTTCTGTCCCTCTCTGTCTCCCCTTGCCTCTCTCTGTCTCCCTCTGTCTCTCTCTGTCTCTCTCCGCCTCTCTCCGTCTCTCTCTGTCTCTCTCTGTCTTTCTCCGTCTCTCTCTGTCTGTCTTGAGCATTAGCTTTCTGCCGCTCTCCGTTCTCTCTGGCTCTCTTTGTTTCTCTGTCTCTCTCTGTCACTCTCTGTCTCTCTCTCTCTGTCTCTGTCTCTCTCTGTCTCTCTCCGCCTCTCTCGGTCTCTCTCCGTCTCTCTCTCTGTCTGTCTCCTTCTCTCTCTATCTGCCTCTCTCTGTCCCTCTATGTCTCTTTCTGTCTCTCTCCGTCTCTGTCTCTTTCTGTCCCTCTCTGTCTCTCCTTGCCTCTCTCTCTCTGTCTCTGTCTCTCTCTGTCTCTCTCCGCCTCTCTCGGTCTCTCTCCGTCTCTCTCTGGCTCTCTCCGTCTTTCTCTCTCTGTCTGTCTCCGTCTCTGTCTATCTGCCTCTCTCTGTCCCTCTCTGTCCCGCTCGGACTTTCTCTGTCTTTCTCGGTGTCTCTCTGTCACTCTCTGTCTCTCTCCATCTCTCGCTGTTTCTCTCTACTTCTCTCTGTCCCTCTCTCTCTCTTTCTGTCCCTCTCTGTCTCTCTCTGTCTCTCTCCGCCTCTCTCCGTCTCTCTCTGTCTCTCTCTGTCTCTCTCCGTCTCTCTCTGTCTCTCTCTGTCTCTCTCCGTCTCTCTCTGTCTCTCTCTCTCTCTGTCTGTCTCCGTCTCTGTCTATCTGCCTCTCTCTGTCCCTCTCTGTCCCGCTCTGACTTTCTCTGTCTTTCTCTGTCTTCCTCGGTGTCTCTCTGTCACTCTCTGTCTCCCTCCATCTCTCACTGTTTCTCTATACTTCTCTCTGTCTCTCTCTCTCTCTTTCTGTCCCTCTCTGTCTCTCCTTGCCTCTCTCTGTCTCCCTCTGTCTCCCTCTGTCTCACTCTGTCTCTCTCCGCCTCTCTCCGTCTCTCTCTGTCTCTCTCTGTCTCTCTCTGTCTCTCTCAGTCTCTCTCCGCCTCTCTCCGTCTCTCTCCGGCTCTCTCTGTCCCTCTCTGTCTCTCTCTGTCTCTCTCTAACCCTCTGCCTCTCTGCCTCTCCCTGTCCCTCTCTGACTTTCTCTGTATTTCTCGGTGTCTCTCTTTCACTCTCTGTCTCCTTCTATCTCTCGCTATTTCTCTCTACTTGTCTCTGTCTCTCTCTGTCTCTTTCTGTCCCTCTCTGTCTCTCTCCGTCTCTTTCTGTCCCTCTCTGTCTCTCCTTGCCTCTCTCTGTCCCCCTCTGTCTCTCTCTGTCTCTCTCTGTCTCTCTCTCTTCCTCTCTCTGTCTCTCTCTGTCTCTCTCCACCTCTCTCTGCCTCTCTCTGGCGTTCTCTGACTTTCGCTGTCTTTCTCGATGTCTCTCCGTCACTCTCTGTCTCCCTCTATGTCTCGCTGTTTCTCGCTACTTCTCTCTGTCTCTCTCTGTCTCTTTCTGTCCCTCTCTGTCTCTCCTTGCCTCTCTCTGTCTCCCTCTGTCTCTCTCTGTCTCTCTCTGTCCCTCTCTGTCTCTCTCTATCTCTCGCTGTTTCTCTCTACTTCTCTCTGTCTCTCTCTATCTCTTTCTGTCCCTCTCTGACTCTCCTTGCCTCTCTCTGTCTCTCTCTGTCTCTCTCTGCCTCTCTCCAAATCTCTGCCTCTCTCTGGCTCTCTTTATTTCTCTATCACTTTCTTCCTCTCTCCGTTTCTCTCTGTCTCGTTCTATCTCTCTCTCCACCTTTCTCTGCCTCTCGCTGGCCTTTTCTGACTTTCTCTGTCTTTCTCGGTGTCTCTCTGTCACTCTCTGTCTCTCCTTGCCTCTCTCTGTCTCTCTCTGTCTCTCTCCGCTTCTCTCCGTCTCTCTCTGTCCCTCTCTGTCTCTCTCTGTCTCTCTCTGCCTCTCTCTAACCCTCTGCCTTTCTCCGCCTCTCTCCGTCTCTCTCTGCCTCTCTCTGTCTCTCGCTGTGCCTCTCTCTGCCTCTCTCTGTCTCCCTCTGTCTCTGTCTCTCTCCGCCTCTCTCCGTCTCTCTCTGTCTCTCTCTGTCTCTCTCCGTCTCTCTCTGTCTGTCTTGATCATTAGCTTTCTGCCGCTCTCCGTTCTCTCTGGCTCTCTTTGTTTCTCTGTCTCTCTCTGTCTCTCTCCGTCTCTCTCTCTCTGTCTCTCTCAGCCTCTCTCCGTCTCTCTCTGTCTCTCTTTGTCTCTCACTGCCTCACTCTGCCTCTCTCTGTCCCTCTCTGTCTGTCTCTGTCTCTCTCCATCTCACTCATTCTCTCTTAGTCTCTCTTAGTCTCTCTCTGCCTCTCTCTGCCTCTCTCTGTCCCTCACTGTCTGTCTCTCTCCGTCTCTGTCTCTTCTCTCCCTCTCTGTCTCTCCTTGCCTCTCTCTGTCTCTCTCTGTCTCTCTCTGGCTCTTTTATTTCTCTATCGATTTCTTCCTCTCTCCGTTCCTCTCTGTCTCGTTCTGTCTCGCTCTCCACCTCTCTCTGGCCTTCTCTGACTTTCTCTGTCTTTCTGGGTGTCTCTCTGTCACTCTCTGTCTCTCCTTGCCTCTCTCTGTCTCTCTCTGTCTCTCTCCGCTTCTCTCCGTCTCTCTCTGTCCCTCTCTGTCTCTCTCTGTCTCTCTCTGCCTCTCTCTAACCCTCTGCCTTTCTCCGCCTCTCTCCGTCTCTCTCTGCCTCTCTCTGTCTCTCGCTGTGCCTCTCTCTGCCTCTCTCTGTCTCCCTCTGTCTCTGTCTCTCTCCGCCTCTCTCCGTCTCTCTCTGTCTCTCTCTGTCTCTCTCCGTCTCTCTCTGTCTGTCTTGATCATTAGCTTTCTGCCGCTCTCCGTTCTCTCTGGCTCTCTTTGTTTCTCTGTCTCTCTCTGTCTCTCTCCGTCTCTCTCTCTCTGTCTCTCTCAGCCTCTCTCCGTCTCTCTGTGTCTCTCTTTGTCTCTCACTGCCTCACTCTGCCTCTCTCTGTCCCTCTCTGTCTGTCTCTGTCTCTCTCCATCTCACTCATTCTCTCTTAGTCTCTCTTAGTCTCTCTCTGCCTCTCTCTGCCTCTCTCTGTCCCTCACTCTCTGTCTCTCTCTCTCTCTCGGTCTCTCTATCTCACTCTGTCTCTCTCTGCCTCTCTCTGTCTCTCTCTGTCTCTCTCTGTCTCTCTCTGTCCCTCTCTGTCTCTCTTTATCTCTCGCTGTTTCTCTCTACTTCTCTCTGTCTCTCTCTCTATCTCTTTCTGTCCCTCTCTGACTCTCCTTGCCTCTCTCTGTCTCTCTCTGTCTCTCTCTGCCTCTCTCCAAATCTCTGATTTTCTCTGGCTCTCTTTATTTCTCTATCACTTTCTTCCTCTCTCCGTTTCTCTCTGTCTCGTTCTATCTCTCTCTCCACCTCTCTCTGCCTCTCGCTGGCCTTTTCTGACTTTCTCTGTCTTTCTCGGTGTCTCTCTGTCACTCTGTGTCTCCCTCTATCTCTCGCTGTTTCTCTCTATTTCACTCTGTCTCCCTCTCTTTCTGCCCCTCTCTGTCTCTCTCTGTCTCTCCCTGTCCCTCTCTGACTTTCTCTGTCTTTCTCGGTGTCTCTCTGTCACGCCCTCTCTCCCTCTACCTCTCGCTGTATCTCACTGCTTCTCTCTGTCTCTCTCTGGCTCTGGTTGTTTCTCCATCTCTCTCTCCCTTTCTCCGTTCCTCTCTTGCTCTCTTTGTGTCTGTATCTCTCTCTGTCTGTCTCTGTCTCTCCTTGCCTCTCCCTGTCCCTCTCTGACTTGCTCTGTCTTTCTCGGTGTCTCTCTGTCACTCTCTGTCTCTCTCTATCTCTCGCTGTTTCTCTCTACTTGTCTCTGTCTCACTCTGTCTCTTTCTGTCCCTCTCTGTCTCTCCTTGCCTCTCTGTCTCTGTCTCTCTCTGTCTCTCTCCGCCTCTCTCGGTCTCTCTCCGTCTCTCTCTCTCTGTCTCTCTCAGCCTCTCTCCGTCTCTCTCTGTCTCTCTTTGTCTCTCACTGCCTCACTCTGCCTCTCTCTGTCCCTCTCTGTCTGTCTCTGTCTCTCTCCATCTCACTCATTCTCTCTTAGTCTCTCTTAGTCTCTCTCTGCCTCTCTCTGCCTCTCTCTGTCCCTCACTGTCTGTCTCTCTCTCTCTCGGTCTCTCTATCTCACTCTGTCTCTCTCTGCCTCTCTCTGTCTCTCTCTGTCTCTCCCGGTCTCTGTCTCTGTCTCCCTGTCTCTCTCTACCTCTCTCTGTCTCTATCTGCCTCCCTCTGTCCCTCTCTGTCTCTTTCTGTCTCTCTCCGTCTCTGTCTCTTCTCTCCCTCTCTGTCTCTCCTTGCCTCTCCCTGTATCCCTCTGTCTCTCTCTGTCTCTCTCTGTCTCTCTCTGTCTCTCTCCGTCTCTCTCTGCCTCTCTCTGCCTCTCTCTGTCTCTCTCTGTGCCTCTCTGGCTCTTTTATTTCTCTATCGATTTCTTCCTCTCTCCGTTTCTCTCTGTCTCGTTCTGTCTCTCTCTCCACCTCTCTCTGGCCTTCTCTGACTTTCTCTGTCTTTCTCGGTGTCTGTCTGTCACTCTCTGTCTCTCCTTGCCTCTCTCTGTCTCTCTCTGTCTCTCTCCGCTTCTCTCCGTCTCTCTCTGTCCCTCTCTGTCTCTCTCTGTCTCTCTCTGCCTCTCTCTAACCCTCTGCCTCTCTCCGCCTCTCTCCGTCTCTCTCTGCCTCTCTCTGTCTCTCGCTGTGCCTCTCTCTGCCTCTCTCTGTCTCCCTCTGTCTCTGTCTCTCTCCGCCTCTCTCTGCCTCTCTCTGTCTCCCTCTGTCTCTGTCTCGCTCCGTCTCTCTCCGTCTCTCTCTGTCTCTCTCTGTCTCTCTCCGTCTCTCTCTGTCTGTCTTGATCATTAGCTTTCTGCCGCTCTCCGTTCTCTCTGGCTCTCTTTGTTTCTCTGTCTCTCTCTGTCACTCTCTGTCTGTCTCCTTCTCTCTCTATCTGCCTCTCTCTGTCCCTCTATGTCTCTTTCTGTCTCTCTCCGTCTCTGTCTCTTTCTGTCCCTCTCTGTCTCTCCTTGCCTCTCTCTGTCTTTCTCTGTCTCTCTCTGTCTCTCTCCGCCTCTCTCGGTCTCTCTCCGTCTCTCTCTCTCTGTCTCTCTCAGCCTCTCTCCGTCTCTCTCTGTCTCTCTTTGTCTCTCACTGCCTCACTCTGCCTCTCTCTGTCCCTCTCTGTCTGTCTCTGTCTCTCTCCATCTCACTCATTCTCTCTTAGTCTCTCTTAGTCTCTCTCTGCCTCTCTCTGCCTCTCTCTGTCCCTCACTGTCTGTCTCTCTCTCTCTCGGTCTCTCTATCTCACTCTGTCTCTCTCTGCCTCTCTCTGTCTCTCTCTGTCTCTCCCGGTCTCTGTCTCTGTCTCCCTGTCTCTCTCTACCTCTCTCTGTCTCTATCTGCCTCCCTCTGTCCCTCTCTGTCTCTTTCTGTCTCTCTCCGTCTCTGTCTCTTCTCTCCCTCTCTGTCTCTCCTTGCCTCTCCCTGTATCCCTCTGTCTCTCTCTGTCTCTCTCTGTCTCTCTCTGTCTCTCTCCGTCTCTCTCTGCCTCTCTCTGCCTCTCTCTGTCTCTCTCTGTGCCTCTCTGGCTCTTTTATTTCTCTATCGATTTCTTCCTCTCTCCGTTTCTCTCTGTCTCGTTCTGTCTCTCTCTCCACCTCTCTCTGGCCTTCTCTGACTTTCTCTGTCTTTCTCGGTGTCTGTCTGTCACTCTCTGTCTCTCCTTGCCTCTCTCTGTCTCTCTCTGTCTCTCTCCGCTTCTCTCCGTCTCTCTCTGTCCCTCTCTGTCTCTCTCTGTCTCTCTCTGCCTCTCTCTAACCCTCTGCCTCTCTCCGCCTCTCTCCGTCTCTCTCTGCCTCTCTCTGTCTCTCGCTGTGCCTCTCTCTGCCTCTCTCTGTCTCCCTCTGTCTCTGTCTCTCTCCGCCTCTCTCTGCCTCTCTCTGTCTCCCTCTGTCTCTGTCTCGCTCCGTCTCTCTCCGTCTCTCTCTGTCTCTCTCTGTCTCTCTCCGTCTCTCTCTGTCTGTCTTGATCATTAGCTTTCTGCCGCTCTCCGTTCTCTCTGGCTCTCTTTGTTTCTCTGTCTCTCTCTGTCACTCTCTGTCTGTCTCCTTCTCTCTCTATCTGCCTCTCTCTGTCCCTCTATGTCTCTTTCTGTCTCTCTCCGTCTCTGTCTCTTTCTGTCCCTCTCTGTCTCTCCTTGCCTCTCTCTCTCTTTCTCTGTCTCTCTCTGTCTCTCTCCGCCTCTCTCGGTCTCTCTCCGTCTCTCTCTCTGTCTCTCTCAGCCTCTCTCTGTCTCTCCCTGCCTCTCTCTGTCTCTCTTTGTCTCTCACTGCCTCACTCTGCCTCTCTCTGTCCCTCTCTGTCTGTCTCTGTCTCTCTCCATCTCACTCTGTCTCTCTTAGTCTCTCTTAGTCTCTCTCGGTCTCTCTATCTCACTCTGTCTCTCTCTGCCTCTCTCTGTCTCTCTCTCTGTCTCTCCCGGTCTCTGTCTCTGTCTCCCTGTCTCTCTCTACCTCTCTCTGTCTCTATCTGTCTCTCTCCGTCCCTCTCTGTCTCTTTCTGTCTCACTCCGTCTCTGTCTCTTTCTGTCCCTCTCTGTCTCTCCTTGCCTCTCCCTGTCCCTCTCTGACTTTCTCTGTCTTTCTCGGTGTCTCTCTGTCACTCTCTGTCTCTCTCTGTCTCTCTCCGCCTCTCTCCGTCTCTCTCTGTCTCTCTCTGTCTCTCTCCGTCTCTCTCTGTCTGTCTTGATCATTAGCTTTCTGCCGCTCTCCGTACTCTCTGGCTCTCTTTGTTTCTCTATCTCTCTCTGTCACTCTCTGTCTCTCTCTCTCTCTGTCTCTCTCTGTCTCTCTCCGCCTCTCTCGGTCTCTCTCCGTCTCTCTCTCTGTCTGTCTCCTTCTCTCTCTATCTGCCTCTCTCTGTCCCTCTATGTCTCTTTCTGTCTCTCTCCGTCTCTGTCTCTTTCTGTCCCTCTCTGTCTCTCCTTGCCTCTCGCTCTCTGTCTCTGTCTCTCTCTGTCTCTCTCCGCCTCTATCGGTCTCTCTCCATCTCTCTCTGTCTCTCTTTGTCTCTCACTGCCTCACTCTGCCTCTCTCTGTCCCTCTCTGTCTGTCTTGATCATTAGCTTTCTGCCGCTCTCCGTTCTCTCTGGCTCTCTTTGTTTCTCTATCTCTCTCTGTCTCTCTCTCCCTCTCTCCGTCTCTCTCTATCACCCTCTCTCTGTCCCTCTCTGTCTCTCTCTATCTCTCGCTGTTTCTCTCTACTTCTCTCTGTCTCTCTCTCTCTCTTTCTGTCCCTCTGTCTCTCCTTGCCTCTCTGTCTCTCTCCGTCTCTCTCTGTCTCTCTCCGTCTCTCTCTGTCTCTCTCTCTCTCTGTCTGTCTCCGTCTCTGTCTATCTGCCTCTCTCTGTCCCTCTCTGTCCCGCTCTGACTTTCTCTGTCTTTCTCTGTCTTCCTCGGTGTCTCTCTGTCCCTCTCTGTCTCTCTCCATCTCTCGCTGTTTCTCTCTACTTCTCTCTGTCTCTCTCTCTCTCTCTTTCTGTCCCTCTCTGTCTCTCCTTGCCTCTCTCTGTCTCCCTCTGTCTCTCTCTGTCTCTCTCCGCCTCTCTCCGTCTCTCTCTGTCTCTCTCTGTCTGTCTCTGTCTCTCTCCGCCTCTCTCCGTCTCTCTCTGTCTCTCTCCGCCTCTCTACGTCTCTCTCTGTCTCTCTCTGTCTCTCTCCGTCTCTCTCTGTCTGTCTTGATCATTAGCTTTCTGCCGCTCTCCGTTCTCTCCGCCTCTCTCGGTCTCTCTCCGTCTCTCTCTGTCTGTCTTGATCATTAGCTTTCTGCCGCTCTCCGTTCTCTCCGCCTCTCTCGGTCTCTCTCCGCCTCTCTCTCTGTCTCTCTCAGCCTCTCTCCGTCTCTCTCTGTCTCTCTCTCTCTCTCTATGTCTCTCTCTATCTGCCCCTCTCTCTCCCTCTCTATCTCTCTCTATCCCTCGCTGTTTCTCTCTACTTTTCTCTGTCTCTCTCTGTCTCCTTCTGTCCCTCTCTGTCCCTCTCTGTCTCTCCTTGCCTCTCTCTGTCTCCCTCTGTCTCTCTCTGTCTCTCTCCGCCTCTCTCCGTCTCTCTCTGTCTCTCTCTGTCTGTCTCTGTCTCTCTCCGCCTCTCTCCGTCTCTCTCTGTCTCTCTCCGCCTCTCTACGTCTCTCTCTGTCTCTTTCTGTCTCTCTCTGTCTCTCCCGGTCTCTGTCTCTACCCTCCTGTCTCTCTCTCCCTCTCTCCGTCTCTCTCTATCTGTCTCTCTCTGTCTCTTTCTGTCTATCTCTGTCTCTTTCTGTCCCTCCTTGACTTTCTCTGTCTTTCTCGGTGTCTCTCTGTCACTCTCTGTCTCTCTCTATCTCTCGCTGTTTCTCTCTACTTGTCTCTGTCTCTCTCTGTCTCTTTCTGTCCCTCTCTGTCTCTCTCTGTCTCTTTCTGTCCCTCTCTGTCTCTCCTTGCCTCTCTCTGTCTCTCTCTGTATTCCGCCTCTCTCCGTCTCTCTCTGTCTCTCTCTCCCTCTCTCCGTCTCTCTCTATCTGCCTCTCTCTGTCCCTCTCTATCTCTCTCTATCTCTCGCTGTTTCTCTCTACTTTTCTCTGTCTCTCTCTGTCTCCTTGTGTCCCTCTCTATCTCTCCTTGCCTCTCTCTGTGTCTCTCTGTCTCCCTCTGTCTCTCTCTGTCTCTCTCTGCCTCTCTCTGTCTCTCTTTCTCTCTCTCTTTCTCTCACTCTGCCTCTCTCTCCCTCTATCTGCCTCTCTCTGTCTCTCTCTACTTCTCTCTGTCTCTCTCTGTCTCTTTCTGTCCCTCTCTGCCTCTTTCTGTCCCTCTCTGTCTCCCCTTGCCACTCTCTGTCTCCCTCTGTCTCTCTCTGTCTCTCTCCGCCTCTCTCCGTCTCTCTCTGTCTCTCTCTGTCTTTCTCCGTCTCTCTCTGTCTGTCTTGATCATTAGCTTTCTGCCGCTCTCCGTCTCTCTCTATCTGCCTCTCTCTGTCCCTCTCTACTTCTCTCTGTCTCTCTCTGTCTCTTTCTGTCCCTCTCTGCCTCTTTTTGTCCCTCTCTGTCTCTCCTTGCCTCTCTCTGTCTCCCTCTGTCTCTCTCTATCTCTCGGTGTTTCTCTCTACTTTTCTCTGTCTCTCTCTGTCTCCTTGTGTCCCTCTCCATCTCTCCTTGCCTCTCTCTGTGTCTCTCTGTCTCTCTCTGTCTCTCTCTGTCTCTCTCTGCCTCTCTCTGTCTCTCTTTCTCTCTCTCTGCCTCTCTCTCCCTCTATCTGCCTCTCTCTGTCTCTCTCTACTACTCTCTGTCTCTCTCTGTCTCTTTCTGTCCCTCTCTGCCTCTTTCTGTCCCTCTCTGTCTCCCCTTGCCTCTCTCTGTCTCCCTCTGTCTCTCTCTGTCTCTCTCCGCCTCTCTCCGTCTCTCTCTGTCTCTCTCTGTCTTTCTCCGTCTCTCTCTGTCTGTCTTGAGCATTAGCTTTCTGCCGCTCTCCGTTCTCTCTGGCTCTCTTTGTTTCTCTGTCTCTCTCTGTCACTCTCTGTCTCTCTCTCTCTGTCTCTGTCTCTCTCTGTCTCTCTCCGCCTCTCTCGGTCTCTCTCCGTCTCTCTCTCTGTCTGTCTCCTTCTCTCTCTATCTGCCTCTCTCTGTCCCTCTATGTCTCTTTCTGTCTCTCTCCGTCTCTGTCTCTTTCTGTCCCTCTCTGTCTCTCCTTGCCTCTCTCTCTCTGTCTCTGTCTCTCTCTGTCTCTCTCCGCCTCTCTCGGTCTCTCTCCGTCTCTCTCTGGCTCTCTCCGTCTTTCTCTCTCTGTCTGTCTCCGTCTCTGTCTATCTGCCTCTCTCTGTCCCTCTCTGTCCCGCTCGGACTTTCTCTGTCTTTCTCGGTGTCTCTCTGTCACTCTCTGTCTCTCTCCATCTCTCGCTGTTTCTCTCTACTTCTCTCTGTCCCTCTCTCTCTCTTTCTGTCCCTCTCTGTCTCTCTCTGTCTCTCTCCGCCTCTCTCCGTCTCTCTCTGTCTCTCTCTGTCTCTCTCCGTCTCTCTCTGTCTCTCTCTGTCTCTCTCCGTCTCTCTCTGTCTCTCTCTCTCTCTGTCTGTCTCCGTCTCTGTCTATCTGCCTCTCTCTGTCCCTCTCTGTCCCGCTCTGACTTTCTCTGTCTTTCTCTGTCTTCCTCGGTGTCTCTCTGTCACTCTCTGTCTCCCTCCATCTCTCACTGTTTCTCTATACTTCTCTCTGTCTCTCTCTCTCTCTTTCTGTCCCTCTCTGTCTCTCCTTGCCTCTCTCTGTCTCCCTCTGTCTCACTCTGTCTCTCTCCGCCTCTCTCCGTCTCTCTCTGTCTCTCTCTGTCTCTCTCTGTCTCTCTCAGTCTCTCTCCGCCTCTCTCCGTCTCTCTCCGGCTCTCTCTGTCCCTCTCTGTCTCTCTCTGTCTCTCTCTAACCCTCTGCCTCTCTGCCTCTCCCTGTCCCTCTCTGACTTTCTCTGTATTTCTCGGTGTCTCTCTTTCACTCTCTGTCTCCTTCTATCTCTCGCTATTTCTCTCTACTTGTCTCTGTCTCTCTCTGTCTCTTTCTGTCCCTCTCTGTCTCTCTCCGTCTCTTTCTGTCCCTCTCTGTCTCTCCTTGCCTCTCTCTGTCCCCCTCTGTCTCTCTCTGTCTCTCTCTGTCTCTCTCTCTTCCTCTCTCTGTCTCTCTCTGTCTCTCTCCACCTCTCTCTGCCTCTCTCTGGCGTTCTCTGACTTTCGCTGTCTTTCTCGATGTCTCTCCGTCACTCTCTGTCTCCCCCTATGTCTCGCTGTTTCTCGCTACTTCTCTCTGTCTCTCTCTGTCTCTTTCTGTCCCTCTCTGTCTCTCCTTGCCTCTCTCTGTCTCCCTCTGTCTCTCTCTGTCTCTCTCTGTCCCTCTCTGTCTCTCTCTATCTCTCGCTGTTTCTCTCTACTTCTCTCTGTCTCTCTCTATCTCTTTCTGTCCCTCTCTGACTCTCCTTGCCTCTCTCTGTCTCTCTCTGTCTCTCTCTGCCTCTCTCCAAATCTCTGCCTCTCTCTGGCTCTCTTTATTTCTCTATCACTTTCTTCCTCTCTCCGTTTCTCTCTGTCTCGTTCTATCTCTCTCTCCACCTTTCTCTGCCTCTCGCTGGCCTTTTCTGACTTTCTCTGTCTTTCTCGGTGTCTCTCTGTCACGCCCTCTCTCCCTCTACCTCTCGCTGTATCTCACTGCTTCTCTCTGTCTCTCTCTGGCTCTGGTTGTTTCTCCATCTCTCTCTCCCTTTCTCCGTTCCTCTCTTGCTCTCTTTGTGTCTGTATCTCTCTCTGTCTGTCTCTGTCTCTCCTTGCCTCTCCCTGTCCCTCTCTGACTTGCTCTGTCTTTCTCGGTGTCTCTCTGTCACTCTCTGTCTCTCTCTATCTCTCGCTGTTTCTCTCTACTTGTCTCTGTCTCACTCTGTCTCTTTCTGTCCCTCTCTGTCTCTCCTTGCCTCTCTGTCTCTGTCTCTCTCTGTCTCTCTCCGCCTCTCTCGGTCTCTCTCCGTCTCTCTCTCTCTGTCTCTCTCTCTCTGTCTCTCTCAGCCTCTCTCCGTCTCTCTCTGTCTCTCTTTGTCTCTCACTGCCTCACTCTGCCTCTCTCTGTCCCTCTCTGTCTGTCTCTGTCTCTCTCCATCTCACTCATTCTCTCTTAGTCTCTCTTAGTCTCTCTCTGCCTCTCTCTGCCTCTCTCTGTCCCTCACCGTCTGTCTCTCTCCGTCTCTGTCTCTTCTCTCCCTCTCTGTCTCTCCTTGCCTCTCTCTGTCTCTCTCTGTCTCTCTCTGGCTCTTTTATTTCTCTATCGATTTCTTCCTCTCTCCGTTCCTCTGTGTCTCGTTCTGTCTCTCTCTCCACCTCTCTCTGGCCTTCTCTGACTTTCTCTGTCTTTCTCGGTGTCTCTCTGTCACTCTCTGTCTCTCCTTGCCTCTCTCTGTCTCTCTCTGTCTCTCTCCGCTTCTCTCCGTCTCTCTCTGTCCCTCTCTGTCTCTCTCTGTCTCTCTCTGCCTCTCTCTAACCCTCTGCCTTTCTCCGCCTCTCTCCGTCTCTCTCTGCCTCTCTCTGTCTCTCGCTGTGCCTCTCTCTGCCTCTCTCTGTCTCCCTCTGTCTCTGTCTCTCTCCGCCTCTCTCCGTCTCTCTCTGTCTCTCTCTGTCTCTCTCCGTCTCTCTCTGTCTGTCTTGATCATTAGCTTTCTGCCGCTCTCCGTTCTCTCTGGCTCTCTTTGTTTCTCTGTCTCTCTCTGTCTCTCTCCGTCTCTCTCTCTCTGTCTCTCTCAGCCTCTCTCCGTCTCTCTGTGTCTCTCTTTGTCTCTCACTGCCTCACTCTGCCTCTCTCTGTCCCTCTCTGTCTGTCTCTGTCTCTCTCCATCTCACTCATTCTCTCTTAGTCTCTCTTAGTCTCTCTCTGCCTCTCTATGCCTCTCTCTGTCCCTCACTGTCTGTCTCTCTCTCTCTCGGTCTCTCTATCTCACTCTGTCTCTCTCTGCCTCTCTCTGTCTCTCTCTGTCTCTCTCTGTCTCTCTCTGTCCCTCTCTGTCTCTCTTTATCTCTCGCTGTTTCTCTCTACTTCTCTCTGTCTCTCTCTCTATCTCTTTCTGTCCCTCTCTGACTCTCCTTGCCTCTCTCTGTCTCTCTCTGTCTCTCTCTGCCTCTCTCCAAATCTCTGATTTTCTCTGGCTCTCTTTATTTCTCTATCACTTTCTTCCTCTCTCCGTTTCTCTCTGTCTCGTTCTGTCTCTCTCTCCACCTCTCTCTGGCCTTCTCTGACTTTCTCTGTCTTTCTCGGTGTCTCTCTGTCACTCTCTGTCTCTCCTTGCCTCTCCCTATCTCTCTCTGTCTCTCTCCGCCTCTCTCCGTCTCTCTCTGTCCCTCTTCGTCTCTCTCTGTCTCTCTCTGCCTCTCTCTAACCCTCTGCCTCTCTCCGCCTCTCTCCGTCTCTCTCTGCCTCTCTCTGTCTCTCTCTGTGCCTCTCTCTGCCTCTCTCTGTCTCCCTCTGTCTCTGTCTCGCTCCGCCTCTCTCCGTCTCTCTCTGTCTCTCTCTGTCTCTCTCCGTCTCTCTCTGTCTCTCTCTCTCTCTGTCTGTCTCCGTCTCTGTCTATCTGCCTCTCTCTGTCCCGCTCTGACTTTCTCTGTCTTTCTCTGTCTTCCTCGGTGTCTCTCTGTCACTCTCTGTCTCCCTCCATCTCTCACTGTTTCTCTATACTTCTCTCTGTCTCTCTCTCTCTCTTTCTGTCACTCTCTGTCTCTCCTTGCCTCTCCCTATCTCTCTCTGTCTCTCTCCGCCTCTCTCCGTCTCTCTCTGTCCCTCTTCGTCTCTCTCTGTCTCTCTCTGCCTCTCTCTAACCCTCTGCCTCTCTCCGCCTCTCTCCGTCTCTCTCTGCCTCTCTCTGTCTCTCTCTGTGCCTCTCTCTGCCTCTCTCTGTCTCCCTCTATGTCTCGCTGTTTCTCGCTACTTCTCTCTGTCTCTCTCTGTCTCTTTCTGTCCCTCTCTGTCTCTCCTTGCCTCTCTCTGTCTCTCTCTGTCTCTCTCTGTCTCTCTCTGTCCCTCTCTATCTCTCGCCTTTTTTCTCTACTTCTCTCTGTCTCACTCTGTCTCTTTCTGTCCCTCTCTGTCTCTCCTTGCCTCTCTGTCTCTGTCTCTCTCTGTCTCTCTCCGCCTCTCTCGGTCTCTCTCCGTCTCTCTCTCTCTGTCTCTCTCAGCCTCTCTCCGTCTCTCTCTGTCTCTCTTTGTCTCTCACTGCCTCACTCTGCCTCTCTCTGTCCCTCTCTGTCTGTCTCTGTCTCTCTCCATCTCACTCATTCTCTCTTAGTCTCTCTTAGTCTCTCTCTGCCTCTCTATGCCTCTCTCTGTCCCTCACTGTCTGTCTCTCTCTCTCTCGGTCTCTCTATCTCACTCTGTCTCTCTCTGCCTCTCTCTGTCTCTCTCTGTCTCTCTCTGTCTCTCTCTGTCCCTCTCTGTCTCTCTTTATCTCTCGCTGTTTCTCTCTACTTCTCTCTGTCTCTCTCTCTATCTCTTTCTGTCCCTCTCTGACTCTCCTTGCCTCTCTCTGTCTCTCTCTGTCTCTCTCTGCCTCTCTCCAAATCTCTGATTTTCTCTGGCTCTCTTTATTTCTCTATCACTTTCTTCCTCTCTCCGTTTCTCTCTGTCTCGTTCTGTCTCTCTCTCCACCTCTCTCTGGCCTTCTCTGACTTTCTCTGTCTTTCTCGGTGTCTCTCTGTCACTCTCTGTCTCTCCTTGCCTCTCCCTATCTCTCTCTGTCTCTCTCCGCCTCTCTCCGTCTCTCTCTGTCCCTCTTCGTCTCTCTCTGTCTCTCTCTGCCTCTCTCTAACCCTCTGCCTCTCTCCGCCTCTCTCCGTCTCTCTCTGCCTCTCTCTGTCTCTCTCTGTGCCTCTCTCTGCCTCTCTCTGTCTCCCTCTGTCTCTGTCTCGCTCCGCCTCTCTCCGTCTCTCTCTGTCTCTCTCTGTCTCTCTCCGTCTCTCTCTGTCTCTCTCTCTCTCTGTCTGTCTCCGTCTCTGTCTATCTGCCTCTCTCTGTCCCGCTCTGACTTTCTCTGTCTTTCTCTGTCTTCCTCGGTGTCTCTCTGTCACTCTCTGTCTCCCTCCATCTCTCACTGTTTCTCTATACTTCTCTCTGTCTCTCTCTCTCTCTTTCTGTCCCTCTCTGTCTCTCCTTGCCTCTCTCTGTCTCCCTCTGTCTCACTCTGTCTCTCTCCGCCTCTCTCCGTCTCTCTCTGTCTCTCTCTGTCTCTCTCTGTCTCTCTCAGTCTCTCTCCGCCTCTCTCCGTCTCTCTCCGGCTCTCTCTGTCCCTCTCTGTCTCTCTCTGTCTCTCTCTAACCCTCTGCCTCTCTGCCTCTCCCTGTCCCTCTCTGACTTTCTCTGTATTTCTCGGTGTCTCTCTTTCACTCTCTGTCTCCCTCTATCTCTCGCTATTTCTCTCTACTTGTCTCTGTCTCTCTCTGTCTCTTTCTGTCCCTCTCTGTCTCTCTCCGTCTCTTTCTGTCCCTCTCTGTCTCTCCTTGCCTCTCTCTGTCCCCCTCTATCTCTCTCTGTCTCTCTCTGTCTCTCTCTCTTCCTCTCTCTGTCTCTCTCTGTCTCTCTCCACCTCTCTCTGCCTCTCTCTGGCCTTCTCTGACTTTCGCTGTCTTTCTCGATGTCTCTCCGTCACTCTCTGTCTCCCTCTATGTCTCGCTGTTTCTCGCTACTTCTCTCTGTCTCTCTCTGTCTCTTTCTGTCCCTCTCTGTCTCTCCTTGCCTCTCTCTGTCTCTCTCTGTCTCTCTCTGTCTCTCTCTGTCCCTCTCTATCTCTCGCCTTTTTTCTCTACTTCTCTCTGTCTCACTCTGTCTCTTTCTGTCCCTCTCTGTCTCTCCTTGCCTCTCTGTCTCTGTCTCTCTCTGTCTCTCTCCGCCTCTCTCGGTCTCTCTCCGTCTCTCTCTCTCTGTCTCTCTCAGCCTCTCTCCGTCTCTCTCTGTCTCTCTTTGTCTCTCACTGCCTCACTCTGCCTCTCTCTGTCCCTCTCTGTCTGTCTCTGTCTCTCTCCATCTCACTCATTCTCTCCTAGTCTCTCTTAGTCTCTCTCTGCCTCTATCTGCCTCTCTCTGTCCCTCACTGTCTGTCTCTCTCTCTCTCGGTCTCTCTATCTCACTCTGTCTCTCTCTGCCTCTCTCTGTCTCTCCCGGTCTCTGTCTCTGTCTCCCTGTCTCTCTCTACCTCTCTCTGTCTCTATCTGCCTCCCTCTGTCCCTCTCTGTCTCTTTCTGTCTCTCTCCGTCTCTGTCTCTTCTCTCCCTCTCTGTCTCTCCTTGCCTCTCTCTGTCTCCCTCTGTCTCTCTCTGTCTCTCTCTGTCTCTCTCTGTCTCTCTCTGTCTCTCTCCGTCTCTCTCTGCCTCTCTCTAACTCTCTGCCTCTCTCTGCCTCTCTCTGTCTCTCTCTGTGCCTCTCTGGCTCTTTTTTTTCTCTATCGATTTCTTCCTCTCTCCGTTTCTCTCTGTCTCGTTCTGTCTCTCTCTCCACCTCTCTCTGGCCTTCTCTGACTTTCTCTGTCTTTCTCGGTGTCTCTCTGTCACTCTCTGTCTCTCCTTGCCTCTCCCTATCTCTCTCTGTCTCTCTCCGCCTCTCTCCGTCTCTCTCTGTCCCTCTTCGTCTCTCTCTGTCTCTCTCTGCCTCTCTCTAACCCTCTGCCTCTCTCCGCCTCTCTCCGTCTCTCTCTGCCTCTCTCTGTCTCTCTCTGTGCCTCTCTCTGCCTCTCTCTGTCTCCCTCTGTCTCTGTCTCGCTCCGCCTCTCTCCGTCTCTCTCTGTCTCTCTCTGTCTCTCTCCGTCTCTCTCTGTCTCTCTCTCTCTCTGTCTGTCTCCGTCTCTGTCTATCTGCCTCTCTCTGTCCCGCTCTGACTTTCTCTGTCTTTCTCTGTCTTCCTCGGTGTCTCTCTGTCACTCTCTGTCTCCCTCCATCTCTCACTGTTTCTCTATACTTCTCTCTGTCTCTCTCTCTCTCTTTCTGTCCCTCTCTGTCTCTCCTTGCCTCTCTCTGTCTCCCTCTGTCTCACTCTGTCTCTCTCCGCCTCTCTCCGTCTCTCTCTGTCTCTCTCTGTCTCTCTCTGTCTCTCTCAGTCTCTCTCCGCCTCTCTCCGTCTCTCTCCGGCTCTCTCTGTCCCTCTCTGTCTCTCTCTGTCTCTCTCTAACCCTCTGCCTCTCTGCCTCTCCCTGTCCCTCTCTGACTTTCTCTGTATTTCTCGGTGTCTCTCTTTCACTCTCTGTCTCCCTCTATCTCTCGCTATTTCTCTCTACTTGTCTCTGTCTCTCTCTGTCTCTTTCTGTCCCTCTCTGTCTCTCTCCGTCTCTTTCTGTCCCTCTCTGTCTCTCCTTGCCTCTCTCTGTCCCTCTCTGTCTCTTTCTGTCTCTCTCCGTCTCTGTCTCTTCTCTCCCTCTCTGTCTCTCCTTGCCTCTCTCTGTCTCCCTCTGTCTCTCTCTGTCTCTCTCTGTCTCTCTCTGTCTCTCTCTGTCTCTCTCCGTCTCTCTCTCTCTCTCTCTAACTCTCTGCCTCTCTCTGCCTCTCTCTGTCTCTCTCTGTGCCTCTCTGGCTCTTTTTTTTCTCTATCGATTTCTTCCTCTCTCCGTTTCTCTCTGTCTCGTTCTGTCTCTCTCTCCACCTCTCTCTGGCCTTCTCTGTCTTTCTCTGTCTTCCTCGGTGTCTCTCTGTCACTCTCTGTCTCCCTCCATCTCTCACTGTTTCTCGTTACTACTCTCTGTCTCTCTCTCTCTCTTTCTGTCCCTCTCTGTCTCTCCTTGCCTCTCTCTGTCTCCCTCTGTCTCACTCTGTCTCTCTCCGCCTCTCTCCGTCTCTCTCTGTCTCTCTCTGTCTCTCTCTGTCTCTCTCAGTCTCTCTCCGCCTCTCTCCGTCTCTCTCCGGCTCTCTCTGTCCCTCTCTGTCTCTCTCTGTCTCTCTCTAACCCTCTGCCTCTCTGCCTCTCCCTGTCCCTCTCTGACTTTCTCTGTATTTCTCGGTGTCTCTCTTTCACTCTCTGTCTCCCTCTATCTCTCGCTATTTCTCTCTACTTGTCTCTGTCTCTCTCTGTCTCTTTCTGTCCCTCTCTGTCTCTCTCCGTCTCTTTCTGTCCCTCTCTGTCTCTCCTTGCCTCTCTCTGTCCCCCTCTGTCTCTCTCTGTCTCTCTCTGTCTCTCTCTCTTCCTCTCTCTGTCTCTCTCTGTCTCTCTCCACCTCTCTCTGCCTCTCTCTGGCCTTCTCTGACTTTCGCTGTCTTTCTCGATGTCTCTCCGTCACTCTCTGTCTCCCTCTATGTCTCGCTGTTTCTCGCTACTTCTCTCTGTCTCTCTCTGTCTCTTTCTGTCCCTCTCTGTCTCTCCTTGCCTCTCTCTGTCTCTCTCTGTCTCTCTCTGTCTCTCTCTGTCCCTCTCTATCTCTCGCCTTTTTTCTCTACTTCTCTCTGTCTCACTCTGTCTCTTTCTGTCCCTCTCTGTCTCTCCTTGCCTCTCTGTCTCTGTCTCTCTCTGTCTCTCTCCGCCTCTCTCGGTCTCTCTCCGTCTCTCTCTCTCTGTCTCTCTCAGCCTCTCTCCGTCTCTCTCTGTCTCTCTCTGCCTCTCTCTAACCCTCTGCCTCTCTCCGCCTCTCTCCGTCTCTCTCTGCCTCTCTCTGTCTCTCTCTGTGCCTCTCTCTGCCTCTCTCTGTCTCCCTCTGTCTCTGTCTCGCTCCGCCTCTCTCCGTCTCACTCTGTCTCTCTCTGTCTCTCTCCGTCTCTCTCTGTCTCTCTCTGTCTCTCTCCGTCTCTCTCTGTCTCTCTCTCTCTCTGTCTGTCTCCGTCTCTGTCTATCTGCCTCTCTCTGTCCCTCTCTGTCCCGCTCTGACTTTCTCTGTCTTTCTCTGTCTTCCTCGGTGTCTCTCTGTCACTCTCTGTCTCCCTCCATCTCTCACTGTTTCTCTATACTTCTCTCTGTCTCTCTCTCTCTCTTTCTGTCCCTCTCTGTCTCTCTTTGCCTCTCTCTGTCTCCCTCTGTCTCACTCTGTCTCTCTCCGCCTCTCTCCGTCTCTCTCTGTCTCTCTCTGTCTCTCTCTGTCTCTCTCAGTCTCTCTCCGCCTCTCTCCGTCTCTCTCCGGCTCTCTCTGTCCCTCTCTGTCTCTCTCTGTCTCTCTCTAACCCTCTGCCTCTCTGCCTCTCCCTGTCCCTCTCTGACTTTCTCTGTATTTCTCGGTGTCTCTCTTTCACTCTCTGTCTCCCTCTATCTCTCGCTATTTCTCTCTACTTGTCTCTGTCTCTCTCTGTCTCTTTCTGTCCCTCTCTGTCTCTCTCCGTCTCTTTCTGTCCCTCTCTGTCTCTCCTTGCCTCTCTCTGTCCCCCTCTGTCTCTCTCTGTCTCTCTCTGTCTCTCTCTCTTCCTCTCTCTGTCTCTCTCTGTCTCTCTCCACCTCTCTCTGCCTCTCTCTGGCGTTCTCTGACTTTCGCTGTCTTTCTCGATATCTATCCGTCACTCTCTGTCTCCCTCTATGTCTCGCTGTTTCTCGCTACTTCTCTCTGTCTCTCTCTGTCTCTTTCTGTCCCTCTCTGTCTCTCCTTGCCTCTGTCTGTCTCCCTCTGTCTCTCTCTGTCTCTCTCTGTCCCTCTCTGTCTCTCTCTATCTCTCGCTGTTTCTCTCTACTTCTCTCTGTCTCTCTCTATCTCTTTCTGTCCCTCTCTGACTCTCCTTGCCTCTCTCTGTCTCTCTCTGTCTCTCTCTGCCTCTCTCCAAATCTCTGCCTCTCTCTGGCTCTCTTTATTTCTCTATCACTTTCTTCCTCTCTCCGTTTCTCTCTGTCTCGTTCTATCTCTCTCTCCACCTCTCTCTGGCCTTCTCTGACTTTCTCTGTCTTTCTCGGTGTCTGTCTGTCACTCTCTGTCTCTCCTTGCCTCTCTCTGTCTCTCTCTGTCTCTCTCCGCTTCTCTCCGTCTCTCTCTGTCCCTCTCTGTCTCTCTCTGTCTCTCTCTGCCTCTCTCTAACCCTCTGCCTCTCTCCGCCTCTCTCCGTCTCTCTCTGCCTCTCTCTGTCTCTCGCTGTGCCTCTCTCTGCCTCTCTCTGTCTCCCTCTGTCTCTGTCTCTCTCCGCCTCTCTCTGCCTCTCTCTGTCTCCCTCTATCTCTGTCTCGCTCCGTCTCTCTCCGTCTCTCTCTGTCTCTCTCTGTCTCTCTCCGTCTCACTCTGTCTGTCTTGATCATTAGCTTTCTGCCGCTCTCCGTTCTCTCTGGCTCTCTTTGTTTCTCTGTCTCTCTCTGTCACTCTCTGTCTGTCTCCTTCTCTCTCTATCTGCCTCTCTCTGTCCCTCTATGTCTCTTTCTGTCTCTCTCCGTCTCTGTCTCTTTCTGTCCCTCTCTGTCTCTCCTTGCCTCTCTCTCTCTTTCTCTGTCTCTCTCTGTCTCTCTCCGCCTCTCTCGGTCTCTCTCCGTCTCTCTCTCTGTCTCTCTCAGCCTCTCTCTGTCTCTCCCTGCCTCTCTCTGTCTCTCTTTGTCTCTCACTGCCTCACTCTGCCTCTCTCTGTCCCTCTCTGTCTGTCTCTGTCTCTCTCCATCTCACTCTGTCTCTCTTAGTCTCTCTTAGTCTCTCTCGGTCTCTCTATCTCACTCTGTCTCTCTCTGCCTCTCTCTGTCTCTCTCCGTCTCTCTCTGTCTGTCTTGATCATTAGCTTTCTGCCGCTCTCCGTTCTCTCTGGCTCTCTTTGTTTCTCTGTCTCTCTCTGTCTCTCTCCGTCTCTCTCTCTCTGTCTCTCTCAGCCTCTCTCCGTCTCTCTGTGTCTCTCTTTGTCTCTCACTGCCTCACTCTGCCTCTCTCTGTCCCTCTCTGTCTGTCTCTGTCTCTCTCCATCTCACTCATTCTCTCTTAGTCTCTCTTAGTCTCTCTCTGCCTCTCTCTGCCTCTCTCTGTCCCTCACTGTCTGTCTCTCTCTCTCTCTCGGTCTCTCTATCTCACTCTGTCTCTCTCTGCCTCTCTCTGTCTCTCTCTGTCTCTCTCTGTCTCTCTCTGTCCCTCTCTGTCTCTCTTTATCTCTCGCTGTTTCTCTCTACTTCTCTCTGTCTCTCTCTCTATCTCTTTCTGTCCCTCTCTGACTCTCCTTGCCTCTCTCTGTCTCTCTCTGTCTCTCTCTGCCTCTCTCCAAATCTCTGATTTTCTCTGGCTCTCTTTATTTCTCTATCACTTTCTTCCTCTCTCCGTTTCTCTCTGTCTCGTTCTATCTCTCTCTCCACCTCTCTCTGCCTCTCGCTGGCCTTTTCTGACTTTCTCTGTCTTTCTCGGTGTCTCTCTGTCACTCTGTGTCTCCGTCTATCTCTCGCTGTTTCTCTCTATTTCACTCTGTCTCCCTCTCTTTCTGCCCCTCTCTGTCTCTCTCTGTCTCTCCCTGTCCCTCTCTGACTTTCTCTGTCTTTCTCGGTGTCTCTCTGTCACGCCCTCTCTCCCTCTACCTCTCGCTGTATCTCACTGCTTCTCTCTGTCTCTCTCTGGCTCTGGTTGTTTCTCCATCTCTCTCTCCCTTTCTCCGTTCCTCTCTTGCTCTCTTTGTGTCTGTATCTCTCTCTGTCTGTCTCTGTCTCTCCTTGCCTCTCCCTGTCCCTCTCTGACTTGCTCTGTCTTTCTCGGTGTCTCTCTGTCACTCTCTGTCTCTCTCTATCTCTCGCTGTTTCTCTCTACTTGTCTCTGTCTCACTCTGTCTCTTTCTGTCCCTCTCTGTCTCTCCTTGCCTCTCTGTCTCTGTCTCTCTCTGTCTCTCTCCGCCTCTCTCGGTCTCTCTCCGTCTCTCTCTCTCTGTCTCTCTCAGCCTCTCTCCGTCTCTCTCTGTCTCTCTTTGTCTCTCACTGCCTCACTCTGCCTCTCTCTGTCCCTCTCTGTCTGTCTCTGTCTCTCTCCATCTCACTCATTCTCTCTTAGTCTCTCTTAGTCTCTCTCTGCCTCTCTCTGCCTCTCTCTGTCCCTCACTGTCTGTCTCTCTCTCTCTCGGTCTCTCTATCTCACTCTGTCTCTCTCTGCCTCTCTCTGTCTCTCTCTGTCTCTCCCGGTCTCTGTCTCTGTCTCCCTGTCTCTCTCTACCTCTCTCTGTCTCTATCTGCCTCCCTCTGTCCCTCTCTGTCTCTTTCTGTCTCTCTCCGTCTCTGTCTCTTCTCTCCCTCTCTGTCTCTCCTTGCCTCTCTCTGTATCCCTCTGTCTCTCTCTGTCTCTCTCTGTCTCTCTCTGTCTCTCTCCGTCTCTCTCTGCCTCTCTCTGCCTCTCTCTGTCTCTCTCTGTGCCTCTCTGGCTCTTTTATTTCTCTATCGATTTCTTCCTCTCTCCGTTTCTCTCTGTCTCGTTCTGTCTCTCTCTCCACCTCTCTCTGGCCTTCTCTGACTTTCTCTGTCTTTCTCGGTGTCTGTCTGTCACTCTCTGTCTCTCCTTGCCTCTCTCTGTCTCTCTCTGTCTCTCTCCGCTTCTCTCCGTCTCTCTCTGTCCCTCTCTGTCTCTCTCTGTCTCTCTCTGCCTCTCTCTAACCCTCTGCCTCTCTCCGCCTCTCTCCGTCTCTCTCTGCCTCTCTCTGTCTCTCGCTGTGCCTCTCTCTGCCTCTCTCTGTCTCCCTCTGTCTCTGTCTCTCTCCGCCTCTCTCTGCCTCTCTCTGTCTCCCTCTGTCTCTGTCTCGCTCCGTCTCTCTCCGTCTCTCTCTGTCTCTCTCTGTCTCTCTCCGTCTCTCTCTGTCTGTCTTGATCATTAGCTTTCTGCCGCTCTCCGTTCTCTCTGGCTCTCTTTGTTTCTCTGTCTCTCTCTGTCACTCTCTGTCTGTCTCCTTCTCTCTCTATCTGCCTCTCTCTGTCCCTCTATGTCTCTTTCTGTCTCTCTCCGTCTCTGTCTCTTTCTGTCCCTCTCTGTCTCTCCTTGCCTCTCTCTCTCTTTCTCTGTCTCTCTCTGTCTCTCTCCGCCTCTCTCGGTCTCTCTCCGTCTCTCTCTCTGTCTCTCTCAGCCTCTCTCTGTCTCTCCCTGCCTCTCTCTGTCTCTCTTTGTCTCTCACTGCCTCACTCTGCCTCTCTCTGTCCCTCTCTGTCTGTCTCTGTCTCTCTCCATCTCACTCTGTCTCTCTTAGTCTCTCTTAGTCTCTCTCGGTCTCTCTATCTCACTCTGTCTCTCTCTGCCTCTCTCTGTCTCTCTCTGTCTCTCCCGGTCTCTGTCTCTGTCTCCCTGTCTCTCTCTACCTCTCTCTGTCTCTATCTGTCTCTCTCCGTCCCTCTCTGTCTCTTTCTGTCTCACTCCGTCTCTGTCTCTTTCTGTCCCTCTCTGTCTCTCCTTGCCTCTCCCTGTCCCTCTCTGACTTTCTCTGTCTTTCTCGGTGTCTCTCTGTCACTCTCTGTCTCTCTCTGTCTCTCTCCGCCTCTCTCCGTCTCTCTCTGTCTCTCTCTGTCTCTCTCCGTCTCTCTCTGTCTGTCTTGATCATTAGCTTTCTGCCGCTCTCCGTACTCTCTGGCTCTCTTTGTTTCTCTATCTCTCTCTGTCACTCTCTGTCTCTCTCTCTCTCTGTCTCTCTCTGTCTCTCTCCGCCTCTCTCGGTCTCTCTCCGTCTCTCTCTCTGTCTGTCTCCTTCTCTCTCTATCTGCCTCTCTCTGTCCCTCTATGTCTCTTTCTGTCTCTCTCCGTCTCTGTCTCTTTCTGTCCCTCTCTGTCTCTCCTTGCCTCTCGCTCTCTGTCTCTGTCTCTCTCTGTCTCTCTCCGCCTCTATCGGTCTCTCTCCATCTCTCTCTGTCTCTCTTTGTCTCTCACTGCCTCACTCTGCCTCTCTCTGTCCCTCTCTGTCTGTCTTGATCATTAGCTTTCTGCCGCTCTCCGTTCTCTCTGGCTCTCTTTGTTTCTCTATCTCTCTCTGTCTCTCTCTCCCTCTCTCCGTCTCTCTCTATCACCCTCTCTCTGTCCCTCTCTGGCTCTCTCTATCTCTCGCTGTTTCTCTCTACTTCTCTCTGTCTCTCTCTCTCTCTTTCTGTCCCTCTGTCTCTCCTTGCCTCTCTGTCTCTCTCCGTCTCTCTCTGTCTCTCTCTCTCTCTGTCTGTCTCCGTCTCTGTCTATCTGCCTCTCTCTGTCCCTCTCTGTCCCGCTCTGACTTTCTCTGTCTTTCTCTGTCTTCCTCGGTGTCTCTCTGTCCCTCTCTGTCTCTCTCCATCTCTCGCTGTTTCTCTCTACTTCTCTCTGTCTCTCTCTCTCTCTCTTTCTGTCCCTCTCTGTCTCTCCTTGCCTCTCTCTGTCTCCCTCTGTCTCTCTCTGTCTCTCTCCGCCTCTCTCCGTCTCTCTCTGTCTCTCTCTGTCTGTCTCTGTCTCTCTCCGCCTCTCTCCGTCTCTCTCTGTCTCTCTCCGCCTCTCTACGTCTCTCTCTGTCTCTCTCTGTCTCTCTCCGTCTCTCTCTGTCTGTCTTGATCATTAGCTTTCTGCCGCTCTCCGTTCTCTCCGCCTCTCTCGGTCTCTCTCCGTCTCTCTCTCTGTCTCTCTCTGTCTGTCTTGATCATTAGCTTTCTGCCGCTCTCCGTTCTCTCCGCCTCTCTCGGTCTCTCTCCGCCTCTCTCTCTGTCTCTCTCAGCCTCTCTCCGTCTCTCTCTGTCTCTCTCTCTCTCTCTATGTCTCTCTCTATCTGCCCCTCTCTCTCCCTCTCTATCTCTCTCTATCCCTCGCTGTTTCTCTCTACTTTTCTCTGTCTCTCTCTGTCTCCTTCTGTCCCTCTCTGTCTCTCTCTGTGTCTCTCTGTCTCTCTCTATCTCTCTCTCTGCCTCTCTCGGTCTCCCTCTGTCTCTCTCTCCCTCTCTCCGTCTTTCTCTATCTGCCTCTCTCTGTCCCCCTCTGTCTCTCTCTGTCCCTCTCTGTCTCTCTCTGTCTCTTTCTGTCTCTCTCTGTCTCTCCCGGTCTCTGTCTCTACCCTCCTGTCTCTCTCTCCCTCTCTCCGTCTCTCTCTATCTGTCTCTCTCTGTCTCTTTCTGTCTATCTCTGTCTCTTTCTGTCCCTCCTTGACTTTCTCTGTCTTTCTCGGTGTCTCTCTGTCACTCTCTGTCTCTCTCTATCTCTCGCTGTTTCTCTCTACTTGTCTCTGTCTCTCTCTGTCTCTTTCTGTCCCTCTCTGTCTCTCTCTGTCTCTTTCTGTCCCTCTCTGTCTCTCCTTGCCTCTCTCTGTCTCTCTCTGTATTCCGCCTCTCTCCGTCTCTCTCTGTCTCTCTCTCCCTCTCTCCGTCTCTCTCTATCTGCCTCTCTCTGTCCCTCTCTATCTCTCTCTATCTCTCGCTGTTTCTCTCTACTTTTCTCTGTCTCTCTCTGTCTCCTTGTGTCCCTCTCTATCTCTCCTTGCCTCTCTCTGTGTCTCTCTGTCTCCCTCTGTCTCTCTCTGTCTCTCTCTGCCTCTCTCTGTCTCTCTTTCTCTCTCTCTTTCTCTCACTCTGCCTCTCTCTCCCTCTATCTGCCTCTCTCTGTCTCTCTCTACTTCTCTCTGTCTCTCTCTGTCTCTTTCTGTCCCTCTCTGCCTCTTTCTGTCCCTCTCTGTCTCCCCTTGCCACTCTCTGTCTCCCTCTGTCTCTCTCTGTCTCTCTCCGCCTCTCTCCGTCTCTCTCTGTCTCTCTCTGTCTTTCTCCGTCTCTGTCTGTCTGTCTTGAGCATTAGCTTTCTGCCGCTCTCCGTTCTCTCTGGCTCTCTTTGTTTCTCTGTCTCTCTCTGTCACTCTCTGTCTCTCTCTCTCTGTCTCTGTCTCTCTCTGTCTCTCTCCGCCTCTCTCGGTCTCTCTCCGTCTCTCTCTCTGTCTGTCTCCTTCTCTCTCTATCTGCCTCTCTCTGTCCCTCTATGTCTCTTTCTGTCTCTCTCCGTCTCTGTCTCTTTCTGTCCCTCTCTGTCTCTCCTTGCCTCTCTCTCTCTGTCTCTGTCTCTCTCTGTCTCTCTCCGCCTCTCTCGGTCTCTCTCCGTCTCTCTCTGGCTCTCTCCGTCTTTCTCTCTCTGTCTGTCTCCGTCTCTGTCTATCTGCCTCTCTCTGTCCCTCTCTGTCCCGCTCGGACTTTCTCTGTCTTTCTCGGTGTCTCTCTGTCACTCTCTGTCTCTCTCCATCTCTCGCTGTTTCTCTCTACTTCTCTCTGTCCCTCTCTCTCTCTTTCTGTCCCTCTCTGTCTCTCTCTGTCTCTCTCCGCCTCTCGCCGTCTCTCTCTGTCTCTCTCTGTCTCTCTCCGTCTCTCTCTGTCTCTCTCTGTCTCTCTCCGTCTCTCTCTGTCTATCTCTCTCTCTGTCTGTCTCCGTCTCTGTCTATCTGCCTCTCTCTGTCCCTCTCTGTCCCGCTCTGACTTTCTCTGTCTTTCTCTGTCTTCCTCGGTGTCTCTCTGTCACTCTCTGTCTCCCTCCATCTCTCACTGTTTCTCTATACTTCTCTCTGTCTCTCTCTCTCTCTTTCTGTCCCTCTCTGTCTCTCCTTGCCTCTCTCTGTCTCCCTCTGTCTCACTCTGTCTCTCTCCGCCTCTCTCCGTCTCTCTCTGTCTCTCTCTGTCTCTCTCTGTCTCTCTCAGTCTCTCTCTGTCTCTCTCTAACCCTCTGCCTCTCTGCCTCTCCCTGTCCCTCTCTGACTTTCTCTGTATTTCTCGGTGTCTCTCTTTCACTCTCTGTCTCCTTCTATCTCTCGCTATTTCTCTCTACTTGTCTCTGTCTCTCTCTGTCTCTTTCTGTCCCTCTCTGTCTCTCTCCGTCTCTTTCTGTCCCTCTCTGTCTCTCCTTGCCTCTCTCTGTCCCCCTCTGTCTCTCTCTGTCTCTCTCTGTCTCTCTCTCTTCCTCTCTCTGTCTCTCTCTGTCTCTCTCCACCTCTCTCTGCCTCTCTCTGGCGTTCTCTGACTTTCGCTGTCTTTCTCGATGTCTCTCCGTCACTCTCTGTCTCCCTCTATGTCTCGCTGTTTCTCGCTACTTCTCTCTGTCTCTCTCTGTCTCTTTCTGTCCCTCTCTGTCTCTCCTTGCCTCTCTCTGTCTCCCTCTGTCTCTCTCTGTCTCTCTCTGTCCCTCTCTGTCTCTCTCTATCTCTCGCTGTTTCTCTCTACTTCTCTCTGTCTCTCTCTATCTCTTTCTGTCCCTCTCTGACTCTCCTTGCCTCTCTCTGCCTCTCTCCAAATCTCTGCCTCTCTCCAAATCTCTGCCTCTCTCTGGCTCTCTTTATTTCTCTATCACTTTCTTCCTCTCTCCGTTTCTCTCTGTCTCGTTCTATCTCTCTCTCCACCTTTCTCTGCCTCTCGCTGGCCTTTTCTGACTTTCTCTGTCTTTCTCGGTGTCTCTCTGTCACGCCCTCTCTCCCTCTACCTCTCGCTGTATCTCACTGCTTCTCTCTGTCTCTCTCTGGCTCTGGTTGTTTCTCCATCTCTCTCTCCCTTTCTCCGTTCCTCTCTTGCTCTCTTTGTGTCTGTATCTCTCTCTGTCTGTCTCTGTCTCTCCTTGCCTCTCCCTGTCCCTCTCTGACTTGCTCTGTCTTTCTCGGTGTCTCTCTGTCACTCTCTGTCTCTCTCTATCTCTCGCTGTTTCTCTCTACTTGTCTCTGTCTCACTCTGTCTCTTTCTGTCCCTCTCTGTCTCTCCTTGCCTCTCTGTCTCTGTCTCTCTCTGTCTCTCTCCGCCTCTCTCGGTCTCTCTCCGTCTCTCTCTCTCTGTCTCTCTCTCTCTGTCTCTCTCAGCCTCTCTCCGTCTCTCTCTGTCTCTCTTTGTCTCTCACTGCCTCACTCTGCCTCTCTCTGTCCCTCTCTGTCTGTCTCTGTCTCTCTCCATCTCACTCATTCTCTCTTAGTCTCTCTTAGTCTCTCTCTGCCTCTCTCTGCCTCTCTCTGTCCCTCACTGTCTGTCTCTCTCCGTCTCTGTCTCTTCTCTCCCTCTCTGTCTCTCCTTGCCTCTCTCTGTCTCTCTCTGTCTCTCTCTGGCTCTTTTATTTCTCTATCGATTTCTTCCTCTCTCCGTTCCTCTGTGTCTCGTTCTGTCTCTCTCTCCACCTCTCTCTGGCCTTCTCTGACTTTCTCTGTCTTTCTCGGTGTCTCTCTGTCACTCTCTGTCTCTCCTTGCCTCTCTCTGTCTCTCTCTGTCTCTCTCCGCTTCTCTCCGTCTCTCTCTGTCCCTCTCTGTCTCTCTCTGTCTCTCTCTGCCTCTCTCTAACCCTCTGCCTTTCTCCGCCTCTCTCCGTCTCTCTCTGCCTCTCTCTGTCTCTCGCTGTGCCTCTCTCTGCCTCTCTCTGTCTCCCTCTGTCTCTGTCTCTCTCCGCCTCTCTCCGTCTCTCTCTGTCTCTCTCTGTCTCTCTCCGTCTCTCTCTGTCTGTCTTGATCATTAGCTTTCTGCCGCTCTCCGTTCTCTCTGGCTCTCTTTGTTTCTCTGTCTCTCTCTGTCTCTCTCCGTCTCTCTCTCTCTGTCTCTCTCAGCCTCTCTCCGTCTCTCTGTGTCTCTCTTTGTCTCTCACTGCCTCACTCTGCCTCTCTCTGTCCCTCTCTGTCTGTCTCTGTCTCTCTCCATCTCACTCATTCTCTCTTAGTCTCTCTTAGTCTCTCTCTGCCTCTCTCTGCCTCTCTCTGTCCCTCACTGTCTGTCTCTCTCTCTCTCTCGGTCTCTCTATCTCACTCTGTCTCTCTCTGCCTCTCTCTGTCTCTCTCTGTCTCTCTCTGTCTCTCTCTGTCCCTCTCTGTCTCTCTTTATCTCTCGCTGTTTCTCTCTACTTCTCTCTGTCTCTCTCTCTATCTCTTTCTGTCCCTCTCTGACTCTCCTTGCCTCTCTCTGTCTCTCTCTGTCTCTCTCTGCCTCTCTCCAAATCTCTGATTTTCTCTGGCTCTCTTTATTTCTCTATCACTTTCTTCCTCTCTCCGTTTCTCTCTGTCTCGTTCTGTCTCTCTCTCCACCTCTCTCTGGCCTTCTCTGACTTTCTCTGTCTTTCTCGGTGTCTCTCTGTCACTCTCTGTCTCTCCTTGCCTCTCCCTATCTCTCTCTGTCTCTCTCCGCCTCTCTCCGTCTCTCTCTGTCCCTCTTCGTCTCTCTCTGTCTCTCTCTGCCTCTCTCTAACCCTCTGCCTCTCTCCGCCTCTCTCCGTCTCTCTCTGCCTCTCTCTGTCTCTCTCTGTGCCTCTCTCTGCCTCTCTCTGTCTCCCTCTGTCTCTGTCTCGCTCCGCCTCTCTCCGTCTCTCTCTGTCTCTCTCTGTCTCTCTCCGTCTCTCTCTGTCTCTCTCTCTCTCTGTCTGTCTCCGTCTCTGTCTATCTGCCTCTCTCTGTCCCGCTCTGACTTTCTCTGTCTTTCTCTGTCTTCCTCGGTCTCTCTCTGTCACTCTCTGTCTCCCTCCATCTCTCACTGTTTCTCTATACTTCTCTCTGTCTCTCTCTCTCTCTTTCTGTCCCTCTCTGTCTCTCCTTGCCTCTCTCTGTCTCCCTCTGTCTCACTCTGTCTCTCTCCGCCTCTCTCCGTCTCTCTCTGTCTCTCTCTGTCTCTCTCTGTCTCTCTCAGTCTCTCTCCGCCTCTCTCCGTCTCTCTCCGGCTCTCTCTGTCCCTCTCTGTCTCTCTCTGTCTCTCTCTAACCCTCTGCCTCTCTGCCTCTCCCTGTCCCTCTCTGACTTTCTCTGTATTTCTCGGTGTCTCTCTTTCACTCTCTGTCTCCCTCTATCTCTCGCTATTTCTCTCTACTTGTCTCTGTCTCTCTCTGTCTCTTTCTGTCCCTCTCTGTCTCTCTCCGTCTCTTTCTGTCCCTCTCTGTCTCTCCTTGCCTCTCTCTGTCCCCCTCTATCTCTCTCTGTCTCTCTCTGTCTCTCTCTCTTCCTCTCTCTGTCTCTCTCTGTCTCTCTCCACCTCTCTCTGCCTCTCTCTGGCCTTCTCTGACTTTCGCTGTCTTTCTCGATGTCTCTCCGTCACTCTCTGTCTCCCTCTATGTCTCGCTGTTTCTCGCTACTTCTCTCTGTCTCTCTCTGTCTCTTTCTGTCCCTCTCTGTCTCTCCTTGCCTCTCTCTGTCTCTCTCTGTCTCTCTCTGTCTCTCTCTGTCCCTCTCTATCTCTCGCCTTTTTTCTCTACTTCTCTCTGTCTCACTCTGTCTCTTTCTGTCCCTCTCTGTCTCTCCTTGCCTCTCTGTCTCTGTCTCTCTCTGTCTCTCTCCGCCTCTCTCGGTCTCTCTTTGTCTCTCTCTCTCTGTCTCTCTCAGCCTCTCTCCGTCTCTCTCTGTCTCTCTTTGTCTCTCACTGCCTCACTCTGCCTCTCTCTGTCCCTCTCTGTCTGTCTCTGTCTCTCTCCATCTCACTCATTCTCTCCTAGTCTCTCTTAGTCTCTCTCTGCCTCTATCTGCCTCTCTCTGTCCCTCACTGTCTGTCTCTCTCTCTCTCGGTCTCTCTATCTCACTCTGTCTCTCTCTGCCTCTCTCTGTCTCTCCCGGTCTCTGTCTCTGTCTCCCTGTCTCTCTCTACCTCTCTCTGTCTCTATCTGCCTCCCTCTGTCCCTCTCTGTCTCTTTCTGTCTCTCTCCGTCTCTGTCTCTTCTCTCCCTCTCTGTCTCTCCTTGCCTCTCTCTGTCTCCCTCTGTCTCTCTCTGTCTCTCTCTGTCTCTCTCTGTCTCTCTCTGTCTCTCTCCGTCTCTCTCTGCCTCTCTCTAACTCTCTGCCTCTCTCTGCCTCTCTCTGTCTCTCTCTGGCTCTGGTTGTTTCTCCATCTCTCTCTCCCTTTCTCCGTTCCTCTCTTGCTCTCTTTGTGTCTGTATCTCTCTCTGTCTGTCTCTGTCTCTCCTTGCCTCTCCCTGTCCCTCTCTGACTTGCTCTGTCTTTCTCGGTGTCTCTCTGTCACTCTCTGTCTCTCTCTATCTCTCGCTGTTTCTCTCTACTTGTCTCTGTCTCACTCTGTCTCTTTCTGTCCCTCTCTGTCTCTCCTTGCCTCTCTGTCTCTGTCTCTCTCTGTCTCTCTCCGCCTCTCTCGGTCTCTCTCCGTCTCTCTCTCTCTGTCTCTCTCTCTCTGTCTCTCTCAGCCTCTCTCCGTCTCTCTCTGTCTCTCTTTGTCTCTCACTGCCTCACTCTGCCTCTCTCTGTCCCTCTCTGTCTGTCTCTGTCTCTCTCCATCTCACTCATTCTCTCTTAGTCTCTCTTAGTCTCTCTCTGCCTCTCTCTGCCTCTCTCTGTCCCTCACTGTCTGTCTCTCTCCGTCTCTGTCTCTTCTCTCCCTCTCTGTCTCTCCTTGCCTCTCTCTGTCTCTCTCTGTCTCTCTCTGGCTCTTTTATTTCTCTATCGATTTCTTCCTCTCTCCGTTCCTCTGTGTCTCGTTCTGTCTCTCTCTCCACCTCTCTCTGGCCTTCTCTGACTTTCTCTGTCTTTCTCGGTGTCTCTCTGTCACTCTCTGTCTCTCCTTGCCTCTCTCTGTCTCTCTCTGTCTCTCTCCGCTTCTCTCCGTCTCTCTCTGTCCCTCTCTGTCTCTCTCTGTCTCTCTCTGCCTCTCTCTAACCCTCTGCCTTTCTCCGCCTCTCTCCGTCTCTCTCTGCCTCTCTCTGTCTCTCGCTGTGCCTCTCTCTGCCTCTCTCTGTCTCCCTCTGTCTCTGTCTCTCTCCGTCTCTCTCTGTCTGTCTTGATCATTAGCTTTCTGCCGCTCTCCGTTCTCTCTGGCTCTCTTTGTTTCTCTGTCTCTCTCTGTCTCTCTCCGTCTCTCTCTCTCTGTCTCTCTCAGCCTCTCTCCGTCTCTCTGTGTCTCTCTTTGTCTCTCACTGCCTCACTCTGCCTCTCTCTGTCCCTCTCTGTCTGTCTCTGTCTCTCTCCATCTCACTCATTCTCTCTTAGTCTCTCTTAGTCTCTCTCTGCCTCTCTCTGCCTCTCTCTGTCCCTCACTGTCTGTCTCTCTCTCTCTCTCGGTCTCTCTATCTCACTCTGTCTCTCTCTGCCTCTCTCTGTCTCTCTCTGTCTCTCTCTGTCTCTCTCTGTCCCTCTCTGTCTCTCTTTATCTCTCGCTGTTTCTCTCTACTTCTCTCTGTCTCTCTCTCTATCTCTTTCTGTCCCTCTCTGACTCTCCTTGCCTCTCTCTGTCTCTCTCTGTCTCTCTCTGCCTCTCTCCAAATCTCTGATTTTCTCTGGCTCTCTTTATTTCTCTATCACTTTCTTCCTCTCTCCGTTTCTCTCTGTCTCGTTCTGTCTCTCTCTCCACCTCTCTCTGGCCTTCTCTGACTTTCTCTGTCTTTCTCGGTGTCTCTCTGTCACTCTCTGTCTCTCCTTGCCTCTCCCTATCTCTCTCTGTCTCTCTCCGCCTCTCTCCGTCTCTCTCTGTCCCTCTTCGTCTCTCTCTGTCTCTCTCTGCCTCTCTCTAACCCTCTGCCTCTCTCCGCCTCTCTCCGTCTCTCTCTGCCTCTCTCTGTCTCTCTCTGTGCCTCTCTCTGCCTCTCTCTGTCTCCCTCTGTCTCTGTCTCGCTCCGCCTCTCTCCGTCTCTCTCTCTCTCTCTCTGTCTCTCTCCGCCTCTCTCCGTCTCTCTCTGTCTCTCTCTGTCTGTCTCTGTCTCTCTCCGCCTCTCTCCGTCTCTCTCTGTCTCTCTCCGCCTCTCTACGTCTCTCTCTGTCTCTCTCTGTCTCTCTCCGTCTCTCTCTGTCTGTCTTGATCATTAGCTTTCTGCCGCTCTCCGTTCTCTCCGCCTCTCTCGGTCTCTCTCCGTCTCTCTCTCTGTCTCTCTCTATCTCTCTCTCTGCCTCTCTCGGTCTCCCTCTGTCTCTCTCTCCCTCTCTCCGTCTTTCTCTATCTGCCTCTCTCTGTCCCCCTCTGTCTCTCTCTGTCCCTCTCTGTCTCTCTCTGTCTCTTTCTGTCTCTCTCTGTCTCTCCCGGTCTCTGTCTCTACCCTCCTGTCTCTCTCTCCCTCTCTCCGTCTCTCTCTATCTGTCTCTCTCTGTCTCTTTCTGTCTATCTCTGTCTCTTTCTGTCCCTCCTTGACTTTCTCTGTCTTTCTCGGTGTCTCTCTGTCACTCTCTGTCTCTCTCTATCTCTCGCTGTTTCTCTCTACTTGTCTCTGTCTCTCTCTGTCTCTTTCTGTCCCTCTCTGTCTCTCTCTGTCTCTTTCTGTCCCTCTCTGTCTCTCCTTGCCTCTCTCTGTCTCTCTCTGTATTCCGCCTCTCTCCGTCTCTCTCTGTCTCTCTCTCCCTCTCTCCGTCTCTCTCTATCTGCCTCTCTCTGTCCCTCTCTATCTCTCTCTATCTCTCGCTGTTTCTCTCTACTTTTCTCTGTCTCTCTCTGTCTCCTTGTGTCCCTCTCTATCTCTCCTTGCCTCTCTCTGTGTCTCTCTGTCTCCCTCTGTCTCTCTCTGTCTCTCTCTGCCTCTCTCTGTCTCTCTTTCTCTCTCTCTTTCTCTCACTCTGCCTCTCTCTCCCTCTATCTGCCTCTCTCTGTCTCTCTCTACTTCTCTCTGTCTCTCTCTGTCTCTTTCTGTCCCTCTCTGCCTCTTTCTGTCCCTCTCTGTCTCCCCTTGCCACTCTCTGTCTCCCTCTGTCTCTCTCTGTCTCTCTCCGCCTCTCTCCGTCTCTCTCTGTCTCTCTCTGTCTTTCTCCGTCTCTCTCTGTCTGTCTTGATCATTAGCTTTCTGCCGCTCTCCGTCTCTCTCTATCTGCCTCTCTCTGTCCCTCTCTACTTCTCTCTGTCTCTCTCTGTCTCTCTCTGCCTCTCTCTGTCTCTCTTTCTCTCTCTCTGCCTCTGTCTCCCTCTATCTGCCTCTCTCTGTCTCTCTCTACTACTCTCTGTCTCTCTCTGTCTCTTTCTGTCCCTCTCTGCCTCTTTCTGTCCCTCTCTGTCTCCCCTTGCCTCTCTCTGTCTCCCTCTGTCTCTCTCTGTCTCTCTCCGCCTCTCTCCGTCTCTCTCTGTCTCTCTCTGTCTTTCTCCGTCTCTCTCTGTCTGTCTTGAGCATTAGCTTTCTGCCGCTCTCCGTTCTCTCCGGCTCTCTTTGTTTCTCTGTCTCTCTCTGTCACTCTCTGTCTCTCTCTCTCTGTCTCTGTCTCTCTCTGTCTCTCTCCGCCTCTCTCGGTCTCTCTCCGTCTCTCTCTCTGTCTGTCTCCTTCTCTCTCTATCTGCCTCTCTCTGTCCCTCTATGTCTCTTTCTGTCTCTCTCCGTCTCTGTCTCTTTCTGTCCCTCTCTGTCTCTCCTTGCCTCTCTCTCTCTGTCTCTGTCTCTCTCTGTCTCTCTCCGCCTCTCTCGCTCTCTCTCCGTCTCTCTCTGGCTCTCTCCGTCTTTCTCTCTCTGTCTGTCTCCGTCTCTGTCTATCTGCCTCTCTCTGTCCCTCTCTGTCCCGCTCGGACTTTCTCTGTCTTTCTCGGTGTCTCTCTGTCACTCTCTGTCTCTCTCCATCTCTCGCTGTTTCTCTCTACTTCTCTCTGTCCCTCTCTCTCTCTTTCTGTCCCTCTCTGTCTCTCTCTGTCTCTCTCCGCCTCTCGCCGTCTCTCTCTGTCTCTCTCTGTCTCTCTCCGTCTCTCTCTGTCTCTCTCTGTCTCTCTCCGTCTCTCTCTGTCTATCTCTCTCTCTGTCTGTCTCCGTCTCTGTCTATCTGCCTCTCTCTGTCCCTCTCTGTCCCGCTCTGACTTTCTCTGTCTTTCTCTGTCTTCCTCGGTGTCTCTCTGTCACTCTCTGTCTCCCTCCATCTCTCACTGTTTCTCTATACTTCTCTCTGTCTCTCTCTCTCTCTTTCTGTCCCTCTCTGTCTCTCCTTGCCTCTCTCTGTCTCCCTCTGTCTCACTCTGTCTCTCTCCGCCTCTCTCCGTCTCTCTCTGTCTCTCTCTGTCTCTCTCTGTCTCTCTCAGTCTCTCTCCGCCTCTCTCCGTCTCTCTCCGGCTCTCTCTGTCCCTCTCTGTCTCTCTCTGTCTCTCTCTAACCCTCTGCCTCTCTGCCTCTCCCTGTCCCTCTCTGACTTTCTCTGTATTTCTCGGTGTCTCTCTTTCACTCTCTGTCTCCTTCTATCTCTCGCTATTTCTCTCTACTTGTCTCTGTCTCTCTCTGTCTCTTTCTGTCCCTCTCTGTCTCTCTCCGTCTCTTTCTGTCCCTCTCTGTCTCTCCTTGCCTCTCTCTGTCCCCCTCTGTCTCTCTCTGTCTCTCTCTGTCTCTCTCTCTTCCTCTCTCTGTCTCTCTCTGTCTCTCTCCACCTCTCTCTGCCTCTCTCTGGCGTTCTCTGACTTTCGCTGTCTTTCTCGATGTCTCTCCGTCACTCTCTGTCTCCCTCTATGTCTCGCTGTTTCTCGCTACTTCTCTCTGTCTCTCTCTGTCTCTTTCTGTCCCTCTCTGTCTCTCCTTGCCTCTCTCTGTCTCCCTCTGTCTCTCTCTGTCTCTCTCTGTCCCTCTCTGTCTCTCTCTATCTCTCGCTGTTTCTCTCTACTTCTCTCTGTCTCTCTCTATCTCTTTCTGTCCCTCTCTGACTCTCCTTGCCTCTCTCCGTCTCTCTCTGTCTCTCTCTGCCTCTCTCCAAATCTCTGCCTCTCTCTGGCTCTCTTTATTTCTCTATCACTTTCTTCCTCTCTCCGTTTCTCTCTGTCTCGTTCTATCTCTCTCTCCACCTTTCTCTGCCTCTCGCTGGCCTTTTCTGACTTTCTCTGTCTTTCTCGGTGTCTCTCTGTCACGCCCTCTCTCCCTCTACCTCTCGCTGTATCTCACTGCTTCTCTCTGTCTCTCTCTGGCTCTGGTTGTTTCTCCATCTCTCTCTCCCTTTCTCCGTTCCTCTCTTGCTCTCTTTGTGTCTGTATCTCTCTCTGTCTGTCTCTGTCTCTCCTTGCCTCTCCCTGTCCCTCTCTGACTTGCTCTGTCTTTCTCGGTGTCTCTCTGTCACTCTCTGTCTCTCTCTATCTCTCGCTGTTTCTCTCTACTTGTCTCTGTCTCACTCTGTCTCTTTCTGTCCCTCTCTGTCTCTCCTTGCCTCTCTGTCTCTGTCTCTCTCTGTCTCTCTCCGCCTCTCTCGGTCTCTCTCCGTCTCTCTCTCTCTGTCTCTCTCTCTCTGTCTCTCTCAGCCTCTCTCCGTCTCTCTCTGTCTCTCTTTGTCTCTCACTGCCTCACTCTGCCTCTCTCTGTCCCTCTCTGTCTGTCTCTGTCTCTCTCCATCTCACTCATTCTCTCTTAGTCTCTCTTAGTCTCTCTCTGCCTCTCTCTGCCTCTCTCTGTCCCTCACTGTCTGTCTCTCTCCGTCTCTGTCTCTTCTCTCCCTCTCTGTCTCTCCTTGCCTCTCTCTGTCTCTCTCTGTCTCTCTCTGGCTCTTTTATTTCTCTATCGATTTCTTCCTCTCTCCGTTCCTCTGTGTCTCGTTCTGTCTCTCTCTCCACCTCTCTCTGGCCTTCTCTGACTTTCTCTGTCTTTCTCGGTGTCTCTCTGTCACTCTCTGTCTCTCCTTGCCTCTCTCTGTCTCTCTCTGTCTCTCTCCGCTTCTCTCCGTCTCTCTCTGTCCCTCTCTGTCTCTCTCTGTCTCTCTCTGCCTCTCTCTAACCCTCTGCCTTTCTCCGCCTCTCTCCGTCTCTCTCTGCCTCTCTCTGTCTCTCGCTGTGCCTCTCTCTGCCTCTCTCTGTCTCCCTCTGTCTCTGTCTCTCTCCGCCTCTCTCCGTCTCTCTCTGTCTCTCTCTGTCTCTCTCCGTCTCTCTCTGTCTGTCTTGATCATTAGCTTTCTGCCGCTCTCCGTTCTCTCTGGCTCTCTTTGTTTCTCTGTCTCTCTCTGTCTCTCTCCGTCTCTCTCTCTCTGTCTCTCTCAGCCTCTCTCCGTCTCTCTGTGTCTCTCTTTGTCTCTCACTGCCTCACTCTGCCTCTCTCTGTCCCTCTCTGTCTGTCTCTGTCTCTCTCCATCTCACTCATTCTCTCTTAGTCTCTCTTAGTCTCTCTCTGCCTCTCTCTGCCTCTCTCTGTCCCTCACTGTCTGTCTCTCTCTCTCTCTCGGTCTCTCTATCTCACTCTGTCTCTCTCTGCCTCTCTCTGTCTCTCTCTGTCTCTCTCTGTCTCTCTCTGTCCCTCTCTGTCTCTCTTTATCTCTCGCTGTTTCTCTCTACTTCTCTCTGTCTCTCTCTCTATCTCTTTCTGTCCCTCTCTGACTCTCCTTGCCTCTCTCTGTCTCTCTCTGTCTCTCTCTGCCTCTCTCCAAATCTCTGATTTTCTCTGGCTCTCTTTATTTCTCTATCACTTTCTTCCTCTCTCCGTTTCTCTCTGTCTCGTTCTGTCTCTCTCTCCACCTCTCTCTGGCCTTCTCTGACTTTCTCTGTCTTTCTCGGTGTCTCTCTGTCACTCTCTGTCTCTCCTTGCCTCTCCCTATCTCTCTCTGTCTCTCTCCGCCTCTCTCCGTCTCTCTCTGTCCCTCTTCGTCTCTCTCTGTCTCTCTCTGCCTCTCTCTAACCCTCTGCCTCTCTCCGCCTCTCTCCGTCTCTCTCTGCCTCTCTCTGTCTCTCTCTGTGCCTCTCTCTGCCTCTCTCTGTCTCCCTCTGTCTCTGTCTCGCTCCGCCTCTCTCCGTCTCTCTCTGTCTCTCTCTGTCTCTCTCCGTCTCTCTCTGTCTCTCTCTCTCTCTGTCTGTCTCCGTCTCTGTCTATCTGCCTCTCTCTGTCCCGCTCTGACTTTCTCTGTCTTTCTCTGTCTTCCTCGGTCTCTCTCTGTCACTCTCTGTCTCCCTCCATCTCTCACTGTTTCTCTATACTTCTCTCTGTCTCTCTCTCTCTCTTTCTGTCCCTCTCTGTCTCTCCTTGCCTCTCTCTGTCTCCCTCTGTCTCACTCTGTCTCTCTCCGCCTCTCTCCGTCTCTCTCTGTCTCTCTCTGTCTCTCTCTGTCTCTCTCAGTCTCTCTCCGCCTCTCTCCGTCTCTCTCCGGCTCTCTCTGTCCCTCTCTGTCTCTCTCTGTCTCTCTCTAACCCTCTGCCTCTCTGCCTCTCCCTGTCCCTCTCTGACTTTCTCTGTATTTCTCGGTGTCTCTCTTTCACTCTCTGTCTCCCTCTATCTCTCGCTATTTCTCTCTACTTGTCTCTGTCTCTCTCTGTCTCTTTCTGTCCCTCTCTGTCTCTCTCCGTCTCTTTCTGTCCCTCTCTGTCTCTCCTTGCCTCTCTCTGTCCCCCTCTATCTCTCTCTGTCTCTCTCTGTCTCTCTCTCTTCCTCTCTCTGTCTCTCTCTGTCTCTCTCCACCTCTCTCTGCCTCTCTCTGGCCTTCTCTGACTTTCGCTGTCTTTCTCGATGTCTCTCCGTCACTCTCTGTCTCCCTCTATGTCTCGCTGTTTCTCGCTACTTCTCTCTGTCTCTCTCTGTCTCTTTCTGTCCCTCTCTGTCTCTCCTTGCCTCTCTCTGTCTCTCTCTGTCTCTCTCTGTCCCTCTCTATCTCTCGCCTTTTTTCTCTACTTCTCTCTGTCTCACTCTGTCTCTTTCTGTCCCTCTCTGTCTCTCCTTGCCTCTCTGTCTCTGTCTCTCTCTGTCTCTCTCCGCCTCTCTCGGTCTCTCTTTGTCTCTCTCTCTCTGTCTCTCTCAGCCTCTCTCCGTCTCTCTCTGTCTCTCTTTGTCTCTCACTGCCTCACTCTGCCTCTCTCTGTCCCTCTCTGTCTGTCTCTGTCTCTCTCCATCTCACTCATTCTCTCCTAGTCTCTCTTAGTCTCTCTCTGCCTCTATCTGCCTCTCTCTGTCCCTCACTGTCTGTCTCTCTCTCTCTCGGTCTCTCTATCTCACTCTGTCTCTCTCTGCCTCTCTCTGTCTCTCCCGGTCTCTGTCTCTGTCTCCCTGTCTCTCTCTACCTCTCTCTGTCTCTATCTGCCTCCCTCTGTCCCTCTCTGTCTCTTTCTGTCTCTCTCCGTCTCTGTCTCTTCTCTCCCTCTCTGTCTCTCCTTGCCTCTCTCTGTCTCCCTCTGTCTCTCTCTGTCTCTCTCTGTCTCTCTCTGTCTCTCTCTGTCTCTCTCCGTCTCTCTCTGCCTCTCTCTAACTCTCTGCCTCTCTCTGCCTCTCTCTGTCTCTCTCTGTGCCTCTCTGGCTCTTTTTTTTCTCTATCGATTTCTTCCTCTCTCCGTTTCTCTCTGTCTCGTTCTGTCTCTCTCTCCACCTCTCTCTGGCCTTCTCTGACTTTCTCTGTCTTTCTCGGTGTCTCTCTGTCACTCTCTGTCTCTCCTTGCCTCTCCCTATCTCTCTCTGTCTCTCTCCGCCTCTCTCCGTCTCTCTCTGTCCCTCTTCGTCTCTCTCTGTCTCTCTCTGCCTCTCTCTAACCCTCTGCCTCTCTCCGCCTCTCTCCGTCTCTCTCTGCCTCTCTCTGTCTCTCTCTGTGCCTCTCTCTGCCTCTCTCTGTCTCCCTCCGTCTCTGTCTCGCTCCGCCTCTCTCCGTCTCTCTCTGTCTCTCTCTGTCTCTCTCCGTCTCTCTCTGTCTCTCTCTGTCTCTCTCCGTCTCTCTCTGTCTCTCTCTCTCTCTGTCTGTCTCCGTCTCTGTCTATCTGCCTCTCTCTGTCCCTCTCTGTCCCGCTCTGACTTTCTCTGTCTTTCTCTGTCTTCCTCGGTGTCTCTCTGTCACTCTGTGTCTCCCTCTATCTCTCGCTGTTTCTCTCTATTTCACTCTGTCTCCCTCTCTTTCTGCCCCTCTCTGTCTCTCTCTGTCTCTCCCTGTCCCTCTCTGACTTTCTCTGTCTTTCTCGGTGTCTCTCTGTCACGCCCTCTCTCCCTCTACCTCTCGCTGTATCTCACTGCTTCTCTCTGTCTCTCTCTGGCTCTGGTTGTTTCTCCATCTCTCTCTCCCTTTCTCCGTTCCTCTCTTGCTCTCTTTGTGTCTGTATCTCTCTCTGTCTGTCTCTGTCTCTCCTTGCCTCTCCCTGTCCCTCTCTGACTTGCTCTGTCTTTCTCGGTGTCTCTCTGTCACTCTCTGTCTCTCTCTATCTCTCGCTGTTTCTCTCTACTTGTCTCTGTCTCACTCTGTCTCTTTCTGTCCCTCTCTGTCTCTCCTTGCCTCTCTGTCTCTGTCTCTCTCTGTCTCTCTCCGCCTCTCTCGGTCTCTCTCCGTCTCTCTCTCTCTGTCTCTCTCAGCCTCTCTCCGTCTCTCTCTGTCTCTCTTTGTCTCTCACTGCCTCACTCTGCCTCTCTCTGTCCCTCTCTGTCTGTCTCTGTCTCTCTCCATCTCACTCATTCTCTCTTAGTCTCTCTTAGGCTCTCTCTGCCTCTCTCTGCCTCTCTCTGTCCCTCACTGTCTGTCTCTCTCTCTCTCGGTCTCTCTATCTCACTCTGTCTCTCTCTGCCTCTCTCTGTCTCTCTCTGTCTCTCCCGGTCTCTGTCTCTGTCTCCCTGTCTCTCTCTACCTCTCTCTGTCTCTATCTGCCTCCCTCTGTCCCTCTCTGTCTCTTTCTGTCTCTCTCCGTCTCTGTCTCTTCTCTCCCTCTCTGTCTCTCCTTGCCTCTCTCTGTATCCCTCTGTCTCTCTCTGTCTCTCTCTGTCTCTCTCTGTCTCTCTCTGTCTCTCTCTGTCTCTCTCCGTCTCTCTCTGCCTCTCTCTGCCTCTCTCTGTCTCTCTCTGTGCCTCTCTGGCTCTTTTATTTCTCTATCGATTTCTTCCTCTCTCCGTTTCTCTCTGTCTCGTTCTGTCTCTCTCTCCACCTCTCTCTGGCCTTCTCTGACTTTCTCTGTCTTTCTCGGTGTCTGTCTGTCACTCTCTGTCTCTCCTTGCCTCTCTCTGTCTCTCTCTGTCTCTCTCCGCTTCTCTCCGTCTCTCTCTGTCCCTCTCTGTCTCTCTCTGTCTCTCTCTGCCTCTCTCTAACCCTCTGCCTCTCTCCGCCTCTCTCCGTCTCTCTCTGCCTCTCTCTGTCTCTCGCTGTGCCTCTCTCTGCCTCTCTCTGTCTCCCTCTGTCTCTGTCTCTCTCCGCCTCTCTCTGCCTCTCTCTGTCTCCCTCTGTCTCTGTCTCGCTCCGTCTCTCTCCGTCTCTCTCTGTCTCTCTCTGTCTCTCTCCGTCTCTCTCTGTCTGTCTTGATCATTAGCTTTCTGCCGCTCTCCGTTCTCTCTGGCTCTCTTTGTTTCTCTGTCTCTCTCTGTCACTCTCTGTCTGTCTCCTTCTCTCTCTATCTGCCTCTCTCTGTCCCTCTATGTCTCTTTCTGTCTCTCTCCGTCTCTGTCTCTTTCTGTCCCTCTCTGTCTCTCCTTGCCTCTCTCTCTCTTTCTCTGTCTCTCTCTGTCTCTCTCCGCCTCTCTCGGTCTCTCTCTGTCTCTCTCTGTCTTTCTCCGTCTCTCTCTGTCTGTCTTGATCATTAGCTTTCTGCCGCTCTCCGTCTCTCTCTATCTGCCTCTCTCTATCCCTCTCTACTTCTCTCTGTCTCTCTCTGTCTCTTTCTGTCCCTCTCTGTCTGTCTCTGTCTCTCTCCATCTCACTCTGTCTCTCTTAGTCTCTCTTAGTCTCTCTCGGTCTCTCTATCTCACTCTGTCTCTCTCTGCCTCTCTCTGTCTCTCTCTGTCTCTCCCGGTCTCTGTCTCTGTCTCCCTGTCTCTCTCTACCTCTCTCTGTCTCTATCTGCCTCTCTCCGTCCCTCTCTGTCTCTTTCTGTCTCACTCCGTCTCTGTCTCTTTCTGTCCCTCTCTGTCTATCCTTGCCTCTCCCTGTCCCTCTCTGACTTTCTCTGTCTTTCTAGGTGTCTCTCTGTCACTCTCTGTCTCTCTCTGTCTCTCTCCGCCTCTCTCCGTCTCTCTCTGTCTCTCTCTGTCTCTCTCCGTCTCTCTCTGTCTGTCTTGATCATTAGCTTTCTGCCGCTCTCCGTACTCTCTGGCTCTCTTTGTTTCTCTATCTCTCTCTGTCACTCTCTGTCTCTCTCTCTCTCTGTCTCTCTCTGTCTCTCTCCGCCTCTCTCGGTCTCTCTCCGTCTCTCTCTCTGTCTGTCTCCTTCTCTCTCTATCTGCCTCTCTCTGTCCCTCTATGTCTCTTTCTGTCTCTCTCCGTCTCTGTCTCTTTCTGTCCCTCTCTGTCTCTCCTTGCCTCTCGCTCTCTGTCTCTGTCTCTCTCTGTCTCTCTCCGCCTCTATCGGTCTCTCTCCATCTCTCTCTGTCTCTCTTTGTCTCTCACTGCCTCACTCTGCCTCTCTCTGTCCCTCTCTGTCTGTCTTGATCATTAGCTTTCTGCCGCTCTCCGTTCTCTCTGGCTCTCTTTGTTTCTCTATCTCTCTCTGTCTCTCTCTCCCTCTCTCCGTCTCTCTCTATCACCCTCTCTCTGTCCCTCTCTGTCTCTCTCTATCTCTCGCTGTTTCTCTCTACTTCTCTCTGTCTCTCTCTCTCTCTTTCTGTCCCTCTGTCTCTCCTTGCCTCTCTGTCTCTCTCCGTCTCTCTCTGTCTCTCTCTCTCTCTGTCTGTCTCCGTCTCTGTCTATCTGCCTCTCTCTGTCCCTCTCTGTCCCGCTCTGACTTTCTCTGTCTTTCTCTGTCTTCCTCGGTGTCTCTCTGTCCCTCTCTGTCTCTCTTTATCTCTCGCTGTTTCTCTCTACTTCTCTCTGTCTCTCTCTCTATCTCTTTCTGTCCCTCTCTGACTCTCCTTGCCTCTCTCTGTCTCTCTCTGTCTCTCTCTGCCTCTCTCCAAATCTCTGATTTTCTCTGGCTCTCTTTATTTCTCTATCACTTTCTTTCTCTCTCCGTTTCTCTCTGTCTCGTTCTATCTCTCTCTCCACCTCTCTCTGCCTCTCGCTGGCCTTTTCTGACTTTCTCTGTCTTTCTCGGTGTCTCTCTGTCACTCTGTGTCTCCCTCTATCTCTCGCTGTTTCTCTCTATTTCACTCTGTCTCCCTCTCTTTCTGCCCCTCTCTGTCTCTCTCTGTCTCTCCCTGTCCCTCTCTGACTTTCTCTGTCTTTCTCGGTGTCTCTCTGTCACGCCCTCTCTCCCTCTACCTCTCGCGGTATCTCACTGCTTCTCTCTGTCTCTCTCTGGCTCTGGTTGTTTCTCCATCTCTCTCTCCCTTTCTCCGTTCCTCTCTTGCTCTCTTTGTGTCTGTATCTCTCTCTGTCTGTCTCTGTCTCTCCTTGCCTCTCCCTGTCCCTCTCTGACTTGCTCTGTCTTTCTCGGTGTCTCTCTGTCACTCTCTGTCTCTCTCTATCTCTCGCTGTTTCTCTCTACTTGTCTCTGTCTCACTCTGTCTCTTTCTGTCCCTCTCTGTCTCTCCTTGCCTCTCTGTCTCTGTCTCTCTCTGTCTCTCTCCGCCTCTCTCGGTCTCTCTCCGTCTCTCTCTCTCTGTCTCTCTCAGCCTCTCTCCGTCTCTCTCTGTCTCTCTTTGTCTCTCACTGCCTCACTCTGCCTCTCTCTGTCCCTCTCTGTCTGTCTCTGTCTCTCTCCATCTCACTCATTCTCTCTTAGTCTCTCTTAGTCTCTCTCTGCCTCTCTCTGCCTCTCTCTGTCCCTCACTGTCTGTCTCTCTCTCTCTCGGTCTCTCTATCTCACTCTGTCTCTCTCTGCCTCTCTCTGTCTCTCTCTGTCTCTCCCGGTCTCTGTCTCTGTCTCCCTGTCTCTCTCTACCTCTCTCTGTCTCTATCTGCCTCCCTCTGTCCCTCTCTGTCTCTTTCTGTCTCTCTCCGTCTCTGTCTCTTCTCTCCCTCTCTGTCTCTCCTTGCCTCTCTCTGTATCCCTCTGTCTCTCTCTGTCTCTCTCTGTCTCTCTCCGCTTCTCTCCGTCTCTCTCTGTCCCTCTCTGTCTCTCTCTGTCTCTCTCTGCCTCTCTCTAACCCTCTGCCTCTCTCCGCCTCTCTCCGTCTCTCTCTGCCTCTCTCTGTCTCTCGCTGTGCCTCTCTCTGCCTCTCTCTGTCTCCCTCTGTCTCTGTCTCTCTCCGCCTCTCTCTGCCTCTCTCTGTCTCCCTCTGTCTCTGTCTCGCTCCGTCTCTCTCCGTCTCTCTCTGTCTCTCTCTGTCTCTCTCCGTCTCTCTCTGTCTGTCTTGATCATTAGCTTCCTGCCGCTCTCCGTTCTCTCTGGCTCTCTTTGTTTCTCTGTCTCTCTCTGTCACTCTCTGTCTGTCTCCTTCTCTCTCTATCTGCCTCTCTCTGTCCCTCTATGTCTCTTTCTGTCTCTCTCCGTCTCTGTCTCTTTCTGTCCCTCTCTGTCTCTCCTTGCCTCTCTCTCTCTTTCTCTGTCTCTCTCTGTCTCTCTCCGCCTCTCTCGGTCTCTCTCCGTCTCTCTCTCTGTCTCTCTCAGCCTCTCTCTGTCTCTCCCTGCCTCTCTCTGTCTCTCTTTGTCTCTCACTGCCTCACTCTGCCTCTCTCTGTCCCTCTCTGTCTGTCTCTGTCTCTCTCCATCTCACTCTGTCTCTCTTAGTCTCTCTTAGTCTCTCTCGGTCTCTCTATCTCACTCTGTCTCTCTCTGCCTCTCTCTGTCTCTCTCTGTCTCTCCCGGTCTCTGTCTCTGTCTCCCTGTCTCTCTCTACCTCTCTCTGTCTCTATCTGCCTCTCTCCGTCCCTCTCTGTCTCTTTCTGTCTCACTCCGTCTCTGTCTCTTTCTGTCCCTCTCTGTCTCTCCTTGCCTCTCCCTGTCCCTCTCTGACTTTCTCAGTCTTTCTCGGTGTCTCTCTGTCACTCTCTGTCTCTCTCTGTCTCTCTCCGCCTCTCTCCGTCTCTCTCTGTCTCTCTCTGTCTCTCTCCGTCTCTCTCTGTCTGTCTTGATCATTAGCTTTCTGCCGCTCTCCGTACTCTCTGGCTCTCTTTGTTTCTCTATCTCTCTCTGTCACTCTCTGTCTCTCTCTCTCTCTGTCTCTCTCTGTCTCTCTCCGCCTCTCTCGGTCTCTCTCCGTCTCTCTCTCTGTCTGTCTCCTTCTCTCTCTATCTGCCTCTCTCTGTCCCTCTATGTCTCTTTCTGTCTCTCTCCGTCTCTGTCTCTTTCTGTCCCTCTCTGTCTCTCCTTGCCTCTCGCTCTCTGTCTCTGTCTCTCTCTGTCTCTCTCCGCCTCTATCGGTCTCTCTCCATCTCTCTCTGTCTCTCTTTGTCTCTCACTGCCTCACTCTGCCTCTCTCTGTCCCTCTCTGTCTGTCTTGATCATTAGCTTTCTGCCGCTCTCCGTTCTCTCTGGCTCTCTTTGTTTCTCTATCTCTCTCTCCCTCTCTCCGTCTCTCTCTATCACCCTCTCTCTGTCCCTCTCTGTCTCTCTCTATCTCTCGCTGTTTCTCTCTACTTCTCTCTGTCTCTCTCTCTCTCTTTCTGTCCCTCTGTCTCTCCTTGCCTCTCTGTCTCTCTCCGTCTCTCTCTGTCTCTCTCTCTCTCTCTGTCTGTCTCCGTCTCTGTCTATCTGCCTCTCTCTGTCCCTCTCTGTCCCGCTCTGACTTTCTCTGTCTTTCTCTGTCTTCCTCGGTGTCTCTCTGTCCCTCTCTGTCTCTCTCCATCTCTCGCTGTTTCTCTCTACTTCTCTCTGTCTCTCTCTCTCTCTCTTTCTGTCCCTCTCTGTCTCTCCTTGCCTCTCTCTGTCTCCCTCTGTCTCTCTCTGTCTCTCTCCGCCTCTCTCCGTCTCTCTCTGTCTCTCTCTGTCTGTCTCTGTCTCTCTCCGCCTCTCTCCGTCTCTCTCTGTCTCTCTCCGCCTCTCTACGTCTCTCTCTGTCTCTCTCTGTCTCTCTCCGTCTCTCTCTGTCTGTCTTGATCATTAGCTTTCTGCCGCTCTCCGTTCTCTCCGCCTCTCTCGGTCTCTCTCCGTCTCTCTCTCTGTCTCTCTCTGTCTGTCTTGATCATTAGCTTTCTGCCGCTCTCCGTTCTCTCCGCCTCTCTCGGTCTCTCTCCGCCTCTCTCTCTGTCTCTCTCAGCCTCTCTCCGTCTCTCTCTGTCTCTCTCTCTCTCTCTATGTCTCTCTCTATCTGCCCCTCTCTCTCCCTCTCTATCTCTCTCTATCCCTCGCTGTTTCTCTCTACTTTTCTCTGTCTCTCTCTGTCTCCTTCTGTCCCTCTCTGTCTCTCTCTGTGTCTCTCTGTCTCTCTCTATCTCTCTCTCTGCCTCTCTCGGTCTCCCTCTGTCTCTCTCTCCCTCTCTCCGTCTTTCTCTATCTGCCTCTCTCTGTCCCCCTCTGTCTCTCTCTGTCCCTCTCTGTCTCTCTCTGTCTCTTTCTGTCTCTCTCTGTCTCTCCCGGTCTCTGTCTCTACCCTCCTGTCTCTCTCTCCCTCTCTCCGTCTCTCTCTATCTGTCTCTCTCTGTCTCTTTCTGTCTATCTCTGTCTCTTTCTGTCCCTCCTTGACTTTCTCTGTCTTTCTCGGTGTCTCTCTGTCACTCTCTGTCTCTCTCTATCTCTCGCTGTTTCTCTCTACTTGTCTCTGTCTCTCTCTGTCTCTTTCTGTCCCTCTCTGTCTCTCTCTGTCTCTTTCTGTCCCTCTCTGTCTCTCCTTGCCTCTCTCTGTCTCTCTCTGTATTCCGCCTCTCTCCGTCTCTCTCTGTCTCTCTCTCCCTCTCTCCGTCTCTCTCTATCTGCCTCTCTCTGTCCCTCTCTATCACTCTCTATCTCTCGCTGTTTCTCTCTACTTTTCTCTGTCTCTCTCTGTCTCCTTGTGTCCCTCTCTATCTCTCCTTGCCTCTCTCTGTGTCTCTCTGTCTCCCTCTGTCTCTCTCTGTCTCTCTCTGCCTCTCTCTGTCTCTCTTTCTCTCTCTCTTTCGCTCTCTCTGCCTCTCTCTCCCTCTATCTGCCTCTCTCTGTCTCTCTCTACTTCTCTCTGTCTCTCTCTGTCTCTTTCTGTCCCTCTCTGCCTCTTTCTGTCCCTCTCTGTCTCCCCTTGCCACTCTCTGTCTCCCTCTGTCTCTCTCTGTCTCTCTCCGCCTCTCTCCGTCTCTCTCTGTCTCTCTCTGTCTTTCTCCGTCTCTCTCTGTCTGTCTTGATCATTAGCTTTCTGCCGCTCTCCGTCTCTCTCTATCTGCCTCTCTCTATCCCTCTCTACTTCTCTCTGTCTCTCTCTGTCTCTTTCTGTCCCTCTCTGCCTCTTTTTGTCCCTCTCTGTCTCTCCTTGCCTCTCTCTGTCTCCCTCTGTCTCTCTCTATCTCTCGCTGTTTCTCTCTACTTTTCTCTGTCTCTCTCTGTCTCCTTGTGTCCCTCTCCATCTCTCCTTGCCTCTCTCTGTGTCTCTCTGTCTCTCTCTGTCTCTCTCTGTCTCTCTCTGCCTCTCTCTGTCTCTCTTTCTCTCTCTCTGCCTCTCTCTCCCTCTATCTGCCTCTCTCTGTCTCTCTCTGTCTCTTTCTGTCCCTCTCTGCCTCTTTCTGTCCCTCTCTGTCTCCCCTTGCCTCTCTCTGTCTCCCTCTGTCTCTCTCTGTCTCTCTCCGCCTCTCTCCGTCTCTCTCTGTCTCTCTCTGTCTTTCTCCGTCTCTCTCTGTCTGTCTTGAGCATTAGCTTTCTGCCGCTCTCCGTTCTCTCTGGCTCTCTTTGTTTCTCTGTCTCTCTCTGTCACTCTCTGTCTCTCTCTCTCTGTCTCTGTCTCTCTCTGTCTCTCTCCGCCTCTCTCGGTCTCTCTCCGTCTCTCTCTCTGTCTGTCTCCTTCTCTCTCTATCTGCCTCTCTCTGTCCCTCTATGTCTCTTTCTGTCTCTCTCCGTCTCTGTCTCTTTCTGTCCCTCTCTGTCTCTCCTTGCCTCTCTCTCTCTGTCTCTGTCTCTCTCTGTCTCTCTCCGCCTCTCTCGGTCTCTCTCCGTCTCTCTCTGGCTCTCTCCGTCTTTCTCTCTCTGTCTGTCTCCGTCTCTGTCTATCTGCCTCTCTCTGTCCCTCTCTGTCCCGCTCGGACTTTCTCTGTCTTTCTCGGTGTCTCTCTGTCACTCTCTGTCTCTCTCCATCTCTCGCTGTTTCTCTCTACTTCTCTCTGTCCCTCTCTCTCTCTTTCTGTCCCTCTCTGTCTCTCTCTGTCTCTCTCCGCCTCTCTCCGTCTCTCTCTGTCTCTCTCTGTCTCTCTCCGTCTCTCTCTGTCTCGCTCTGTCTCTCTCCGTCTCTCTCTGTCTCTCTCTCTCTCTGTCTGTCTCCGTCTCTGTCTATCTGCCTCTCTCTGTCCCTCTCTGTCCCGCTCTGACTTTCTCTGTCTTTCTCTGTCTTCCTCGGTGTCTCTCTGTCACTCTCTGTCTCCCTCCATCTCTCACTGTTTCTCTATACTTCTCTCTGTCTCTCTCTCTCTCTTTCTGTCCCTCTCTGTCTCTCCTTGCCTCTCTCTGTCTCCCTCTGTCTCACTCTGTCTCTCTCCGCCTCTCTCCGTCTCTCTCTGTCTCTCTCTGTCTCTCTCTGTCTCTCTCAGTCTCTCTCCGCCTCTCTCCGTCTCTCTCCGGCTCTCTCTGTCCCTCTCTGTCTCTCTCTGTCTCTCTCTAACCCTCTGCCTCTCTGCCTCTCCCTGTCCCTCTCTGACTTTCTCTGTATTTCTCGGTGTCTCTCTTTCACTCTCTGTCTCCCTCTATCTCTCGCTATTTCTCTCTACTTGTCTCTGTCTCTCTCTGTCTCTTTCTGTCCCTCTCTGTCTCTCTCCGTCTCTTTCTGTCCCTCTCTGTCTCTCCTTGCCTCTCTCTGTCCCCCTCTGTCTCTCTCTGTCTCTCTCTGTCTCTCTCTCTTCCTCTCTCTGTCTCTCTCTGTCTCTCTCCACCTCTCTCTGCCTCTCTCTGGCGTTCTCTGACTTTCGCTGTCTTTCTCGATGTCTCTCCGTCACTCTCTGTCTCCCTCTATGTCTCGCTGTTTCTCGCTACTTCTCTCTGTCTCTCTCTGTCTCTTTCTGTCCCTCTCTGTCTCTCCTTGCCTCTCTCTGTCTCCCTCTGTCTCTCTCTGTCTCTCTCTGTCCCTCTCTGTCTCTCTCTATCTCTCGCTGTTTCTCTCTACTTCTCTCTGTCTCTCTCTATCTCTTTCTGTCCCTCTCTGACTCTCCTTGCCTCTCTCTGTCTCTCTCTGTCTCTCTCTGCCTCTCTCCAAATCTCTGCCTCTCTCTGGCTCTCTTTATTTCTCTATCACTTTCTTCCTCTCTCCGTTTCTCTCTGTCTCGTTCTATCTCTCTCTCCACCTTTCTCTGCCTCTCGCTGGCCTTTTCTGACTTTCTCTGTCTTTCTCGGTGTCTCTCTGTCACGCCCTCTCTCCCTCTACCTCTCGCTGTATCTCACTGCTTCTCTCTGTCTCTCTCTGGCTCTGGTTGTTTCTCCATCTCTCTCTCCCTTTCTCCGTTCCTCTCTTGCTCTCTTTGTGTCTGTATCTCTCTCTGTCTGTCTCTGTCTCTCCTTGCCTCTCCCTGTCCCTCTCTGACTTGCTCTGTCTTTCTCGGTGTCTCTCTGTCACTCTCTGTCTCTCTCTATCTCTCGCTGTTTCTCTCTACTTGTCTCTGTCTCACTCTGTCTCTTTCTGTCCCTCTCTGTCTCTCCTTGCCTCTCTGTCTCTGTCTCTCTCTGTCTCTCTCCGCCTCTCTCGGTCTCTCTCCGTCTCTCTCTCTCTGTCTCTCTCAGCCTCTCTCCGTCTCTCTCTGTCTCTCTTTGTCTCTCACTGCCTCACTCTGCCTCTCTCTGTCCCTCTCTGTCTGTCTCTGTCTCTCTCCATCTCACTCATTCTCTCTTAGTCTCTCTTAGTCTCTCTCTGCCTCTCTCTGCCTCTCTCTGTCCCTCACTGTCTGTCTCTCTCCGTCTCTGTCTCTTCTCTCCCTCTCTGTCTCTCCTTGCCTCTCTCTGTCTCTCTCTGTCTCTCTCTGGCTCTTTTATTTCTCTATCGATTTCTTCCTCTCTCCGTTCCTCTGTGTCTCGTTCTGTCTCTCTCTCCACCTCTCTCTGGCCTTCTCTGACTTTCTCTGTCTTTCTCGGTGTCTCTCTGTCACTCTCTGTCTCTCCTTGCCTCTCTCTGTCTCTCTCTGTCTCTCTCCGCTTCTCTCCGTCTCTCTCTGTCCCTCTCTGTCTCTCTCTGTCTCTCTCTGCCTCTCTCTAACCCTCTGCCTTTCTCCGCCTCTCTCCGTCTCTCTCTGTCTCTCTCTGTCTCTCTCCGTCTCTCTCTGTCTCGCTCTGTCTCTCTCCGTCTCTCTCTGTCCCTCTCTGTCTCTCTCTGTCTCTCTCTGCCTCTCTCTAACCCTCTGCCTCTCTCCGCCTCTCTCCGTCTCTCTCTGCCTCTCTCTGTCTCTCGCTGTGCCTCTCTCTGCCTCTCTCTGTCTCCCTCTGTCTCTGTCTCTCTCCGCCTCTCTCTGCCTCTCTCTGTCTCCCTCTGTCTCTGTCTCGCTCCGTCTCTCTCCGTCTCTCTCTGTCTCTCTCTGTCTCTCTCCGTCTCTCTCTGTCTGTCTTGATCATTAGCTTTCTGCCGCTCTCCGTTCTCTCTGGCTCTCTTTGTTTCTCTGTCTCTCTCTGTCACTCTCTGTCTGTCTCCTTCTCTCTCTATCTGCCTCTCTCTGTCCCTCTATGTCTCTTTCTGTCTCTCTCCGTCTCTGTCTCTTTCTGTCCCTCTCTGTCTCTCCTTGCCTCTCTCTCTCTTTCTCTGTCTCTCTCTGTCTCTCTCCGCCTCTCTCGGTCTCTCTCCGTCTCTCTCTCTGTCTCTCTCAGCCTCTCTCTGTCTCTCCCTGCCTCTCTCTGTCTCTCTTTGTCTCTCACTGCCTCACTCTGCCTCTCTCTGTCCCTCTCTGTCTGTCTCTGTCTCTCTCCATCTCACTCTGTCTCTCTTAGTCTCTCTTAGTCTCTCTCGGTCTCTCTATCTCACTCTGTCTCTCTCTGCCTCTCTCTGTCTCTCTCTGTCTCTCCCGGTCTCTGTCTCTGTCTCCCTGTCTCTCTCTACCTCTCTCTGTCTCTATCTGCCTCTCTCCGTCCCTCTCTGTCTCTTTCTGTCTCACTCCGTCTCTGTCTCTTTCTGTCCCTCTCTGTCTATCCTTGCCTCTCCCTGTCCCTCTCTGACTTTCTCTGTCTTTCTCGGTGTCTCTCTGTCACTCTCTGTCTCTCTCTGTCTCTCTCCGCCTCTCTCCGTCTCTCTCTGTCTCTCTCTGTCTCTCTCCGTCTCTCTCTGTCTGTCTTGATCATTAGCTTTCTGCCGCTCTCCGTACTCTCTGGCTCTCTTTGTTTCTCTATCTCTCTCTGTCACTCTCTGTCTCTCTCTCTCTCTGTCTCTCTCTGTCTCTCTCCGCCTCTCTCGGTCTCTCTCCGTCTCTCTCTCTGTCTGTCTCCTTCTCTCTCTATCTGCCTCTCTCTGTCCCTCTATGTCTCTTTCTGTCTCTCTCCGTCTCTGTCTCTTTCTGTCCCTCTCTGTCTCTCCTTGCCTCTCGCTCTCTGTCTCTGTCTCTCTCTGTCTCTCTCCGCCTCTATCGGTCTCTCTCCATCTCTCTCTGTCTCTCTTTGTCTCTCACTGCCTCACTCTGCCTCTCTCTGTCCCTCTCTGTCTGTCTTGATCATTAGCTTTCTGCCGCTCTCCGTTCTCTCTGGCTCTCTTTGTTTCTCTATCTCTCTCTGTCTCTCTCTCCCTCTCTCCGTCTCTCTCTATCACCCTCTCTCTGTCCCTCTCTGTCTCTCTCTATCTCTCGCTGTTTCTCTCTACTTCTCTCTGTCTCTCTCTCTCTCTTTCTGTCCCTCTGTCTCTCCTTGCCTCTCTGTCTCTCTCCGTCTCTCTCTGTCTCTCTCTCTCTCTGTCTGTCTCCGTCTCTGTCTATCTGCCTTTCTCTGTCCCTCTCTGTCCCGCTCTGACTTTCTCTGTCTTTCTCTGTCTTCCTCGGTGTCTCTCTGTCCCTCTCTGTCTCTCTCCATCTCTCGCTGTTTCTCTCTACTTCTCTCTGTCTCTCTCTCTCTCTCTCTTTCTGTCCCTCTCTGTCTCTCCTTGCCTCTCTCTGTCTCCCTCTGTCTCTCTCTGTCTCTCTCCGCCTCTCTCCGTCTCTCTCTGTCTCTCTCTGTCTGTCTCTGTCTCTCTCCGCCTCTCTCCGTCTCTCTCTGTCTCTCTCCGCCTCTCTACGTCTCTCTCTGTCTCTCTCTGTCTCTCTCCGTCTCTCTCTGTCTGTCTTGATCATTAGCTTTCTGCCGCTCTCCGTTCTCTCCGCCTCTCTCGGTCTCTCTCCGTCTCTCTCTCTGTCTCTCTCTGTCTGTCTTGATCATTAGCTTTCTGCCGCTCTCCGTTCTCTCCGCCTCTCTCGGTCTCTCTCCGCCTCTCTCTCTGTCTCTCTCAGCCTCTCTCCGTCTCTCTCTGTCTCTCTCTCTCTCTCTATGTCTCTCTCTATCTGCCCCTCTCTCTCCCTCTCTATCTCTCTCTATCCCTCGCTGTTTCTCTCTACTGTTCTCTGTCTCTCTCTGTCTCCTTCTGTCCCTCTCTGTCTCTCTCTGTGTCTCTCTGTCTCTCTCTATCTCTCTCTCTGCCTCTCTCGGTCTCCCTCTGTCTCTCTCTCCCTCTCTCCGTCTTTCTCTATCTGCCTCTCTCTGTCCCCCTCTGTCTCTCTCTGTCCCTCTCTGTCTCTCTCTGTCTCTTTCTGTCTCTCTCTGTCTCTACCCTCCTGTCTCTCTCTCCCTCTCTCCGTCTCTCTCTATCTGTCTCTCTCTGTCTCTTTCTGTCTATCTCTGTCTCTTTCTGTCCCTCCTTGACTTTCTCTGTCTTTCTCGGTGTCTCTCTGTCACTCTCTGTCTCTCTCTATCTCTCGCTGTTTCTCTCTACTTGTCTCTGTCTCTCTCTGTCTCTTTCTGTCCCTCTCTGTCTCTCTCTGTCTCTTTCTGTCCCTCTCTGTCTCTCCTTGCCTCTCTCTGTCTCTCTCTGTATTCCGCCTCTCTCCGTCTCTCTCTGTCTCTCTCTCCCTCTCTCCGTCTCTCTCTATCTGCCTCTCTCTGTCCCTCTCTATCTCTCTCTATCTCTCGCTGTTTCTCTCTACTTTTCTCTGTCTCTCTCTGTCTCCTTGTGTCCCTCTCTATCTCTCCTTGCCTCTCTCTGTGTCTCTCTGTCTCCCTCTGTCTCTCTCTGTCTCTCTCTGCCTCTCTCTGTCTCTCTTTCTCTCTCTCTTTCTCTCTCTCTGCCTCTCTCTCCCTCTATCTGCCTCTCTCTGTCTCTCTCTACTTCTCTCTGTCTCTCTCTGTCTCTTTCTGTCCCTCTCTGCCTCTTTCTGTCCCTCTCTGTCTCCCCTTGCCACTCTCTGTCTCCCTCTGTCTCTCTCTGTCTCTCTCCGCCTCTCTCCGTCTCTCTCTGTCTCTCTCTGTCTTTCTCCGTCTCTCTCTGTCTGTCTTGATCATTAGCTTTCTGCCGCTCTCCGTCTCTCTCTATCTGCCTCTCTCTGTCCCTCTCTACTTCTCTCTGTCTCTCTCTGTCTCTTTCTGTCCCTCTCTGCCTCTTTTTGTCCCTCTCTGTCTCTCCTTGCCTCTCTCTGTCTCCCTCTGTCTCTCTCTATCTCTCGCTGTTTCTCTCTACTTTTCTCTGTCTCTCTCTGTCTCCTTGTGTCCCTCTCCATCTCTCCTTGCCTCTCTCTGTGTCTCTCTGTCTCTCTCTGTCTCTCTCTGTCTCTCTCTGCCTCTCTCTGTCTCTCTTTCTCTCTCTCTGCCTCTCTCTCCCTCTATCTGCCTCTCTCTGTCTCTCTCTACTACTCTCTGTCTCTCTCTGTCTCTTTCTGTCCCTCTCTGCCTCTTTCTGTCCCTCTCTGTCTCCCCTTGCCTCTTTCTGTCTCCCTCTGTCTCTCTCTGTCTCTCTCCGCCTCTCTCCGTCTCTCTCTGTCTCTCTCTGTCTTTCTCCGTCTCTCTCTGTCTGTCTTGAGCATTAGCTTTCTGCCGCTCTCCGTTCTCTCTGGCTCTCTTTGTTTCTCTGTCTCTCTCTGTCACTCTCTGTCTCTCTCTCTCTGTCTCTGTCTCTCTCTGTCTCTCTCCGCCTCTCTCGGTCTCTCTCCGTCTCTCTCTCTGTCTGTCTCCTTCTCTCTCTATCTGCCTCTCTCTGTCCCTCTATGTCTCTCTCTGTCTCTCTCCGTCTCTCTCTGTCTCTCTCTGTCTCTCTCCGTCTCTCTCTGTCTCTCTCTCTCTCTCTGTCTGTCTCCGTCTCTGTCTATCTGCCTCTCTCTGTCCCTCTCTGTCCCGCTCTGACTTTCTCTGTCTTTCTCTGTCTTCCTCGGTGTCTCTCTGTCACTCTCTGTCTCCCTCTGTCTCTGTCTCTCTCCGCCTCTCTCCGTCTCTCTCTGTCTCTCTCTGTCTCTCTCCGTCTCTCTCTGTCTGTCTTGATCATTAGCTTTCTGCCGCTCTCCGTTCTCTCTGGCTCTCTTTGTTTCTCTGTCTCTCTCTGTCTCTCTCCGTCTCTCTCTCTCTGTCTCTCTCAGCCTCTCTCCGTCTCTCTGTGTCTCTCTTTGTCTCTCACTGCCTCACTCTGCCTCTCTCTGTCCCTCTCTGTCTGTCTCTGTCTCTCTCCATCTCACTCATTCTCTCTTAGTCTCTCTTAGTCTCTCTCTGCCTCTCTCTGCCTCTCTCTGTCCCTCACTGTCTGTCTCTCTCTCTCTCTCGGTCTCTCTATCTCACTCTGTCTCTCTCTGCCTCTCTCTGTCTCTCTCTGTCTCTCTCTGTCTCTCTCTGTCCCTCTCTGTCTCTCTTTATCTCTCGCTGTTTCTCTCTACTTCTCTCTGTCTCTCTCTCTATCTCTTTCTGTCCCTCTCTGACTCTCCTTGCCTCTCTCTGTCTCTCTCTGTCTCTCTCTGCCTCTCTCCAAATCTCTGATTTTCTCTGGCTCTCTTTATTTCTCTATCACTTTCTTTCTCTCTCCGTTTCTCTCTGTCTCGTTCTATCTCTCTCTCCACCTCTCTCTGCCTCTCGCTGGCCTTTTCTGACTTTCTCTGTCTTTCTCGGTGTCTCTCTGTCACTCTGTGTCTCCCTCTATCTCTCGCTGTTTCTCTCTATTTCACTCTGTCTCCCTCTCTTTCTGCCCCTCTCTGTCTCTCTCTGTCTCTCCCTGTCCCTCTCTGACTTTCTCTGTCTTTCTCGGTGTCTCTCTGTCACGCCCTCTCTCCCTCTACCTCTCGCGGTATCTCACTGCTTCTCTCTGTCTCTCTCTGGCTCTGGTTGTTTCTCCATCTCTCTCTCCCTTTCTCCGTTCCTCTCTTGCTCTCTTTGTGTCTGTATCTCTCTCTGTCTGTCTCTGTCTCTCCTTGCCTCTCCCTGTCCCTCTCTGACTTGCTCTGTCTTTCTCGGTGTCTCTCTGTCACTCTCTGTCTCTCTCTATCTCTCGCTGTTTCTCTCTACTTGTCTCTGTCTCACTCTGTCTCTTTCTGTCCCTCTCTGTCTCTCCTTGCCTCTCTGTCTCTGTCTCTCTCTGTCTCTCTCCGCCTCTCTCGGTCTCTCTCCGTCTCTCTCTCTCTGTCTCTCTCAGCCTCTCTCCGTCTCTCTCTGTCTCTCTTTGTCTCTCACTGCCTCACTCTGCCTCTCTCTGTCCCTCTCTGTCTGTCTCTGTCTCTCTCCATCTCACTCATTCTCTCTTAGTCTCTCTTAGTCTCTCTCTGCCTCTCTCTGCCTCTCTCTGTCCCTCACTGTCTGTCTCTCTCTCTCTCGGTCTCTCTATCTCACTCTGTCTCTCTCTGCCTCTCTCTGTCTCTCTCTGTCTCTCCCGGTCTCTGTCTCTGTCTCCCTGTCTCTCTCTACCTCTCTCTGTCTCTATCTGCCTCCCTCTGTCCCTCTCTGTCTCTTTCTGTCTCTCTCCGTCTCTGTCTCTTCTCTCCCTCTCTGTCTCTCCTTGCCTCTCTCTGTATCCCTCTGTCTCTCTCTGTCTCTCTCTGTCTCTCTCCGCTTCTCTCCGTCTCTCTCTGTCCCTCTCTGTCTCTCTCTGTCTCTCTCTGCCTCTCTCTAACCCTCTGCCTCTCTCCGCCTCTCTCCGTCTCTCTCTGCCTCTCTCTGTCTCTCGCTGTGCCTCTCTCTGCCTCTCTCTGTCTCCCTCTGTCTCTGTCTCTCTCCGCCTCTCTCTGCCTCTCTCTGTCTCCCTCTGTCTCTGTCTCGCTCCGTCTCTCTCCGTCTCTCTCTGTCTCTCTCTGTCTCTCTCCGTCTCTCTCTGTCTGTCTTGATCATTAGCTTCCTGCCGCTCTCCGTTCTCTCTGGCTCTCTTTGTTTCTCTGTCTCTCTCTGTCACTCTCTGTCTGTCTCCTTCTCTCTCTATCTGCCTCTCTCTGTCCCTCTATGTCTCTTTCTGTCTCTCTCCGTCTCTGTCTCTTTCTGTCCCTCTCTGTCTCTCCTTGCCTCTCTCTCTCTTTCTCTGTCTCTCTCTGTCTCTCTCCGCCTCTCTCGGTCTCTCTCCGTCTCTCTCTCTGTCTCTCTCAGCCTCTCTCTGTCTCTCCCTGCCTCTCTCTGTCTCTCTTTGTCTCTCACTGCCTCACTCTGCCTCTCTCTGTCCCTCTCTGTCTGTCTCTGTCTCTCTCCATCTCACTCTGTCTCTCTTAGTCTCTCTTAGTCTCTCTCGGTCTCTCTATCTCACTCTGTCTCTCTCTGCCTCTCTCTGTCTCTCTCTGTCTCTCCCGGTCTCTGTCTCTGTCTCCCTGTCTCTCTCTACCTCTCTCTGTCTCTATCTGCCTCTCTCCGTCCCTCTCTGTCTCTTTCTGTCTCACTCCGTCTCTGTCTCTTTCTGTCCCTCTCTGTCTCTCCTTGCCTCTCCCTGTCCCTCTCTGACTTTCTCAGTCTTTCTCGGTGTCTCTCTGTCACTCTCTGTCTCTCTCTGTCTCTCTCCGCCTCTCTCCGTCTCTCTCTGTCTCTCTCTGTCTCTCTCCGTCTCTCTCTGTCTGTCTTGATCATTAGCTTTCTGCCGCTCTCCGTACTCTCTGGCTCTCTTTGTTTCTCTATCTCTCTCTGTCACTCTCTGTCTCTCTCTCTCTCTGTCTCTCTCTGTCTCTCTCCGCCTCTCTCGGTCTCTCTCCGTCTCTCTCTCTGTCTGTCTCCTTCTCTCTCTATCTGCCTCTCTCTGTCCCTCTATGTCTCTTTCTGTCTCTCTCCGTCTCTGTCTCTTTCTGTCCCTCTCTGTCTCTCCTTGCCTCTCGCTCTCTGTCTCTGTCTCTCTCTGTCTCTCTCCGCCTCTATCGGTCTCTCTCCATCTCTCTCTGTCTCTCTTTGTCTCTCACTGCCTCACTCTGCCTCTCTCTGTCCCTCTCTGTCTGTCTTGATCATTAGCTTTCTGCCGCTCTCCGTTCTCTCTGGCTCTCTTTGTTTCTCTATCTCTCTCTCCCTCTCTCCGTCTCTCTCTATCACCCTCTCTCTGTCCCTCTCTGTCTCTCTCTATCTCTCGCTGTTTCTCTCTACTTCTCTCTGTCTCTCTCTCTCTCTTTCTGTCCCTCTGTCTCTCCTTGCCTCTCTGTCTCTCTCCGTCTCTCTCTGTCTCTCTCTCTCTCTCTGTCTGTCTCCGTCTCTGTCTATCTGCCTCTCTCTGTCCCTCTCTGTCCCGCTCTGACTTTCTCTGTCTTTCTCTGTCTTCCTCGGTGTCTCTCTGTCCCTCTCTGTCTCTCTCCATCTCTCGCTGTTTCTCTCTACTTCTCTCTGTCTCTCTCTCTCTCTCTTTCTGTCCCTCTCTGTCTCTCCTTGCCTCTCTCTGTCTCCCTCTGTCTCTCTCTGTCTCTCTCCGCCTCTCTCCGTCTCTCTCTGTCTCTCTCTGTCTGTCTCTGTCTCTCTCCGCCTCTCTCCGTCTCTCTCTGTCTCTCTCCGCCTCTCTACGTCTCTCTCTGTCTCTCTCTGTCTCTCTCCGTCTCTCTCTGTCTGTCTTGATCATTAGCTTTCTGCCGCTCTCCGTTCTCTCCGCCTCTCTCGGTCTCTCTCCGTCTCTCTCTCTGTCTCTCTCTGTCTGTCTTGATCATTAGCTTTCTGCCGCTCTCCGTTCTCTCCGCCTCTCTCGGTCTCTCTCCGCCTCTCTCTCTGTCTCTCTCAGCCTCTCTCCGTCTCTCTCTGTCTCTCTCTCTCTCTCTATGTCTCTCTCTATCTGCCCCTCTCTCTCCCTCTCTATCTCTCTCTATCCCTCGCTGTTTCTCTCTACTTTTCTCTGTCTCTCTCTGTCTCCTTCTGTCCCTCTCTGTCTCTCTCTGTGTCTCTCTGTCTCTCTCTATCTCTCTCTCTGCCTCTCTCGGTCTCCCTCTGTCTCTCTCTCCCTCTCTCCGTCTTTCTCTATCTGCCTCTCTCTGTCCCCCTCTGTCTCTCTCTGTCCCTCTCTGTCTCTCTCTGTCTCTTTCTGTCTCTCTCTGTCTCTCCCGGTCTCTGTCTCTACCCTCCTGTCTCTCTCTCCCTCTCTCCGTCTCTCTCTATCTGTCTCTCTCTGTCTCTTTCTGTCTATCTCTGTCTCTTTCTGTCCCTCCTTGACTTTCTCTGTCTTTCTCGGTGTCTCTCTGTCACTCTCTGTCTCTCTCTATCTCTCGCTGTTTCTCTCTACTTGTCTCTGTCTCTCTCTGTCTCTTTCTGTCCCTCTCTGTCTCTCTCTGTCTCTTTCTGTCCCTCTCTGTCTCTCCTTGCCTCTCTCTGTCTCTCTCTGTATTCCGCCTCTCTCCGTCTCTCTCTGTCTCTCTCTCCCTCTCTCCGTCTCTCTCTATCTGCCTCTCTCTGTCCCTCTCTATCACTCTCTATCTCTCGCTGTTTCTCTCTACTTTTCTCTGTCTCTCTCTGTCTCCTTGTGTCCCTCTCTATCTCTCCTTGCCTCTCTCTGTGTCTCTCTGTCTCCCTCTGTCTCTCTCTGTCTCTCTCTGCCTCTCTCTGTCTCTCTTTCTCTCTCTCTTTCGCTCTCTCTGCCTCTCTCTCCCTCTATCTGCCTCTCTCTGTCTCTCTCTACTTCTCTCTGTCTCTCTCTGTCTCTTTCTGTCCCTCTCTGCCTCTTTCTGTCCCTCTCTGTCTCCCCTTGCCACTCTCTGTCTCCCTCTGTCTCTCTCTGTCTCTCTCCGCCTCTCTCCGTCTCTCTCTGTCTCTCTCTGTCTTTCTCCGTCTCTCTCTGTCTGTCTTGATCATTAGCTTTCTGCCGCTCTCCGTCTCTCTCTATCTGCCTCTCTCTATCCCTCTCTACTTCTCTCTGTCTCTCTCTGTCTCTTTCTGTCCCTCTCTGCCTCTTTTTGTCCCTCTCTGTCTCTCCTTGCCTCTCTCTGTCTCCCTCTGTCTCTCTCTATCTCTCGCTGTTTCTCTCTACTTTTCTCTGTCTCTCTCTGTCTCCTTGTGTCCCTCTCCATCTCTCCTTGCCTCTCTCTGTGTCTCTCTGTCTCTCTCTGTCTCTCTCTGTCTCTCTCTGCCTCTCTCTGTCTCTCTTTCTCTCTCTCTGCCTCTCTCTCCCTCTATCTGCCTCTCTCTGTCTCTCTCTGTCTCTTTCTGTCCCTCTCTGCCTCTTTCTGTCCCTCTCTGTCTCCCCTTGCCTCTCTCTGTCTCCCTCTGTCTCTCTCTGTCTCTCTCCGCCTCTCTCCGTCTCTCTCTGTCTCTCTCTGTCTTTCTCCGTCTCTCTCTGTCTGTCTTGAGCATTAGCTTTCTGCCGCTCTCCGTTCTCTCTGGCTCTCTTTGTTTCTCTGTCTCTCTCTGTCACTCTCTGTCTCTCTCTCTCTGTCTCTGTCTCTCTCTGTCTCTCTCCGCCTCTCTCGGTCTCTCTCCGTCTCTCTCTCTGTCTGTCTCCTTCTCTCTCTATCTGCCTCTCTCTGTCCCTCTATGTCTCTTTCTGTCTCTCTCCGTCTCTGTCTCTTTCTGTCCCTCTCTGTCTCTCCTTGCCTCTCTCTCTCTGTCTCTGTCTCTCTCTGTCTCTCTCCGCCTCTCTCGGTCTCTCTCCGTCTCTCTCTGGCTCTCTCCGTCTTTCTCTCTCTGTCTGTCTCCGTCTCTGTCTATCTGCCTCTCTCTGTCCCTCTCTGTCCCGCTCGGACTTTCTCTGTCTTTCTCGGTGTCTCTCTGTCACTCTCTGTCTCTCTCCATCTCTCGCTGTTTCTCTCTACTTCTCTCTGTCCCTCTCTCTCTCTTTCTGTCCCTCTCTGTCTCTCTCTGTCTCTCTCCGCCTCTCTCCGTCTCTCTCTGTCTCTCTCTGTCTCTCTCCGTCTCTCTCTGTCTCGCTCTGTCTCTCTCCGTCTCTCTCTGTCTCTCTCTCTCTCTGTCTGTCTCCGTCTCTGTCTATCTGCCTCTCTCTGTCCCTCTCTGTCCCGCTCTGACTTTCTCTGTCTTTCTCTGTCTTCCTCGGTGTCTCTCTGTCACTCTCTGTCTCCCTCCATCTCTCACTGTTTCTCTATACTTCTCTCTGTCTCTCTCTCTCTCTTTCTGTCCCTCTCTGTCTCTCCTTGCCTCTCTCTGTCTCCCTCTGTCTCACTCTGTCTCTCTCCGCCTCTCTCCGTCTCTCTCTGTCTCTCTCTGTCTCTCTCTGTCTCTCTCAGTCTCTCTCCGCCTCTCTCCGTCTCTCTCCGGCTCTCTCTGTCCCTCTCTGTCTCTCTCTGTCTCTCTCTAACCCTCTGCCTCTCTGCCTCTCCCTGTCCCTCTCTGACTTTCTCTGTATTTCTCGGTGTCTCTCTTTCACTCTCTGTCTCCCTCTATCTCTCGCTATTTCTCTCTACTTGTCTCTGTCTCTCTCTGTCTCTTTCTGTCCCTCTCTGTCTCTCTCCGTCTCTTTCTGTCCCTCTCTGTCTCTCCTTGCCTCTCTCTGTCCCCCTCTGTCTCTCTCTGTCTCTCTCTGTCTCTCTCTCTTCCTCTCTCTGTCTCTCTCTGTCTCTCTCCACCTCTCTCTGCCTCTCTCTGGCGTTCTCTGACTTTCGCTGTCTTTCTCGATGTCTCTCCGTCACTCTCTGTCTCCCTCTATGTCTCGCTGTTTCTCGCTACTTCTCTCTGTCTCTCTCTGTCTCTTTCTGTCCCTCTCTGTCTCTCCTTGCCTCTCTCTGTCTCCCTCTGTCTCTCTCTGTCTCTCTCTGTCCCTCTCTGTCTCTCTCTATCTCTCGCTGTTTCTCTCTACTTCTCTCTGTCTCTCTCTATCTCTTTCTGTCCCTCTCTGACTCTCCTTGCCTCTCTCTGTCTCTCTCTGTCTCTCTCTGCCTCTCTCCAAATCTCTGCCTCTCTCTGGCTCTCTTTATTTCACTATCACTTTCTTCCTCTCTCCGTTTCTCTCTGTCTCGTTCTATCTCTCTCTCCACCTTTCTCTGCCTCTCGCTGGCCTTTTCTGACTTTCTCTGTCTTTCTCGGTGTCTCTCTGTCACGCCCTCTCTCCCTCTACCTCTCGCTGTATCTCACTGCTTCTCTCTGTCTCTCTCTGGCTCTGGTTGTTTCTCCATCTCTCTCTCCCTTTCTCCGTTCCTCTCTTGCTCTCTTTGTGTCTGTATCTCTCTCTGTCTGTCTCTGTCTCTCCTTGCCTCTCCCTGTCCCTCTCTGACTTGCTCTGTCTTTCTCGGTGTCTCTCTGTCACTCTCTGTCTCTCTCTATCTCTCGCTGTTTCTCTCTACTTGTCTCTGTCTCACTCTGTCTCTTTCTGTCCCTCTCTGTCTCTCCTTGCCTCTCTGTCTCTGTCTCTCTCTGTCTCTCTCCGCCTCTCTCGGTCTCTCTCCGTCTCTCTCTCTCTGTCTCTCTCAGCCTCTCTCCGTCTCTCTCTGTCTCTCTTTGTCTCTCACTGCCTCACTCTGCCTCTCTCTGTCCCTCTCTGTCTGTCTCTGTCTCTCTCCATCTCACTCATTCTCTCTTAGTCTCTCTTAGTCTCTCTCTGCCTCTCTCTGCCTCTCTCTGTCCCTCACTGTCTGTCTCTCTCCGTCTCTGTCTCTTCTCTCCCTCTCTGTCTCTCCTTGCCTCTCTCTGTCTCTCTCTGTCTCTCTCTGGCTCTTTTATTTCTCTATCGATTTCTTCCTCTCTCCGTTCCTCTGTGTCTCGTTCTGTCTCTCTCTCCACCTCTCTCTGGCCTTCTCTGACTTTCTCTGTCTTTCTCGGTGTCTCTCTGTCACTCTCTGTCTCTCCTTGCCTCTCTCTGTCTCTCTCTGTCTCTCTCCGCTTCTCTCCGTCTCTCTCTGTCCCTCTCTGTCTCTCTCTGTCTCTCTCTGCCTCTCTCTAACCCTCTGCCTTTCTCCGCCTCTCTCCGTCTCTCTCTGTCTCTCTCTGTCTCTCTCCGTCTCTCTCTGTCTCGCTCTGTCTCTCTCCGTCTCTCTCTGTCTCTCTCTCTCTCTCTGTCTGTCTCCGTCTCTGTCTATCTGCCTCTCTCTGTCCCTCTCTGTCCCGCTCTGACTTTCTCTGTCTTTCTCTGTCTTCCTCGGTGTCTCTCTGTCACTCTCTGTCTCCCTCCATCTCTCACTGTTTCTCTATACTTCTCTCTGTCTCTCTCTCTCTCTTTCTGTCCCTCTCTGTCTCTCCTTGCCTCTCTCTGTCTCCCTCTGTCTCACTCTGTCTCTCTCCGCTTCTCTCCGTCTCTCTCTGTCCCTCTCTGTCTCTCTCTGTCTCTCTCTGCCTCTCTCTAACCCTCTGCCTTTCTCCGCCTCTCTCCGTCTCTCTCCGTCTCTCTCTGTCTGTCTTGATCATTAGCTTTCTGCCGCTCTCCGTTCTCTCTGGCTCTCTTTGTTTCTCTGTCTCTCTCTGTCTCTCTCCGTCTCTCTCTCTCTGTCTCTCTCAGCCTCTCTCCGTCTCTCTGTGTCTCTCTTTGTCTCTCACTGCCTCACTCTGCCTCTCTCTGTCCCTCTCTGTCTGTCTCTGTCTCTCTCCATCTCACTCATTCTCTCTTAGTCTCTCTTAGTCTCTCTCTGCCTCTCTCTGCCTCTCTCTGTCCCTCACTGTCTGTCTCTCTCTCTCTCTCGGTCTCTCTATCTCACTCTGTCTCTCTCTGCCTCTCTCTGTCTCTCTCTGTCTCTCTCTGTCTCTCTCTGTCCCTCTCTGTCTCTCTTTATCTCTCGCTGTTTCTCTCTACTTCTCTCTGTCTCTCTCTCTATCTCTTTCTGTCCCTCTCTGACTCTCCTTGCCTCTCTCTGTCTCTCTCTGTCTCTCTCTGCCTCTCTCCAAATCTCTGATTTTCTCTGGCTCTCTTTATTTCTCTATCACTTTCTTCCTCTCTCCGTTTCTCTCTGTCTCGTTCTATCTCTCTCTCCACCTCTCTCTGCCTCTCGCTGGCCTTTTCTGACTTTCTCTGTCTTTCTCGGTGTCTCTCTGTCACTCTGTGTCTCCCTCTATCTCTCGCTGTTTCTCTCTATTTCACTCTGTCTCCCTCTCTTTCTGCCCCTCTCTGTCTCTCTCTGTCTCTCCCTGTCCCTCTCTGACTTTCTCTGTCTTTCTCGGTGTCTCTCTGTCACGCCCTCTCTCCCTCTACCTCTCGCTGTATCTCACTGCTTCTCTCTGTCTCTCTCTGGCTCTGGTTGTTTCTCCATCTCTCTCTCCCTTTCTCCGTTCCTCTCTTGCTCTCTTTGTGTCTGTATCTCTCTCTGTCTGCCTCTGTCTCTCCTTGCCTCTCCCTGTCCCTCTCTGACTTGCTCTGTCTTTCTCGGTGTCTCTCTGTCACTCTCTGTCTCTCTCTATCTCTCGCTGTTTCTCTCTACTTGTCTCTGTCTCACTCTGTCTCTTTCTGTCCCTCTCTGTCTCTCCTTGCCTCTCTGTCTCTGTCTCTCTCTGTCTCTCTCCGCCTCTCTCGGTCTCTCTCCGTCTCTCTCTCTCTGTCTCTCTCAGCCTCTCTCCGTCTCTCTCTGTCTCTCTTTGTCTCTCACTGCCTCACTCTGCCTCTCTCTGTCCCTCTCTGTCTGTCTCTGTCTCTCTCCATCTCACTCATTCTCTCTTAGTCTCTCTTAGTCTCTCTCTGCCTCTCTCTGCCTCTCTCTGTCCCTCACTGTCTGTCTCTCTCTCTCTCGGTCTCTCTATCTCACTCTGTCTCTCTCTGCCTCTCTCTGTCTCTCTCTGTCTCTCCCGGTCTCTGTCTCTGTCTCCCTGTCTCTCTCTACCTCTCTCTGTCTCTATCTGCCTCCCTCTGTCCCTCTCTGTCTCTTTCTGTCTCTCTCCGTCTCTGTCTCTTCTCTCCCTCTCTGTCTCTCCTTGCCTCTCTCTGTATCCCTCTGTCTCTCTCTGTCTCTCTCTGTCTCTCTCTGTCTCTCTCCGTCTCTCTCTGCCTCTCTCTGCCTCTCTCTGTCTCTCTCTGTGCCTCTCTGGCTCTTTTATTTCTCTATCGATTTCTTCCTCTCTCCGTTTCTCTCTGTCTCGTTCTGTCTCTCTCTCCACCTCTCTCTGGCCTTCTCTGACTTTCTCTGTCTTTCTCGGTGTCTGTCTGTCACTCTCTGTCTCTCCTTGCCTCTCTCTGTCTCTCTCTGTCTCTCTCCGCTTCTCTCCGTCTCTCTCTGTCCCTCTCTGTCTCTCTCTGTCTCTCTCTGCCTCTCTCTAACCCTCTGCCTCTCTCCGCCTCTCTCCGTCTCTCTCTGCCTCTCTCTGTCTCTCGCTGTGCCTCTCTCTGCCTCTCTCTGTCTCCCTCTGTCTCTGTCTCTCTCCGCCTCTCTCTGCCTCTCTCTGTCTCCCTCTGTCTCTGTCTCGCTCCGTCTCTCTCCGTCTCTCTCTGTCTCTCTCTGTCTCTCTCCGTCTCTCTCTGTCTGTCTTGATCATTAGCTTTCTGCCGCTCTCCGTTCTCTCTGGCTCTCTTTGTTTCTCTGTCTCTCTCTGTCACTCTCTGTCTGTCTCCTTCTCTCTCTATCTGCCTCTCTCTGTCCCTCTATGTCTCTTTCTGTCTCTCTCCGTCTCTGTCTCTTTCTGTCCCTCTCTGTCTCTCCTTGCCTCTCTCTCTCTTTCTCTGTCTCTCTCTGTCTCTCTCCGCCTCTCTCGGTCTCTCTCCGTCTCTCTCTCTGTCTCTCTCAGCCTCTCTCTGTCTCTCCCTGCCTCTCTCTGTCTCTCTCTGTCTCTATCTGCCTCCCTCTGTCCCTCTCTGTCTCTTTCTGTCTCTCTCCGTCGATGTCTCTTCTCTCCCTCTCTGTCTCTCCTTGCCTCTCTCTGTATCCCTCTGTCTCTCTCTGTCTCTCTCTGTCTCTCTCTGTCTCTCTCCGTCTCTCTCTGCCTCTCTCTGCCTCTCTCTGTCTCTCTCTGTGCCTCTCTGGCTCTTTTATTTCTCTATCGATTTCTTCCTCTCTCCGTTTCTCTCTGTCTCGTTCTGTCTCTCTCTCCACCTCTCTCTGGCCTTCTCTGACTTTCTCTGTCTTTCTCGGTGTCTGTCTGTCACTCTCTGTCTCTCCTTGCCTCTCTCTGTCTCCCTCTGTCTCTCTCTGTCTCTCTCCGCCTCTCTCCGTCTCTCTCTGTCTCTCTCTGTCTTTCTCCGTCTCTCTCTGTCTGTCTTGATCATTAGCTTTCTGCCGCTCTCCGTCTCTCTCTATCTGCCTCTCTCTGTCCCTCTCTACTTCTCTCTGTCTCTCTCTGTCTCTTTCTGTCCCTCTCTGCCTCTTTTTGTCCCTCTCTGTCTCTCCTTGCCTCTCTCTGTCTCCCTCTGTCTCTCTCTATCTCTCGCTGTTTCTCTCTACTTTTCTCTGTCTCTCTCTGTCTCCTTGTGTCCCTCTCCATCTCTCCTTGCCTCTCTCTGTGTCTCTCTGTCTCTCTCTGTCTCTCTCTGTCTCTCTCTGCCTCTCTCTGTCTCTCTTTCTCTCTCTCTGCCTCTCTCTCCCTCTATCTGCCTCTCTCTGTCTCTCTCTGTCTCTTTCTGTCCCTCTCTGCCTCTTTCTGTCCCTCTCTGTCTCCCCTTGCCTCTCTCTGTCTCCCTCTGTCTCTCTCTGTCTCTCTCCGCCTCTCTCCGTCTCTCTCTGTCTCTCTCTGTCTTTCTCCGTCTCTCTCTGTCTGTCTTGAGCATTAGCTTTCTGCCGCTCTCCGTTCTCTCTGGCTCTCTTTGTTTCTCTGTCTCTCTCTGTCACTCTCTGTCTCTCTCTCTCTGTCTCTGTCTCTCTCTGTCTCTCTCCGCCTCTCTCGGTCTCTCTCCGTCTCTCTCTCTGTCTGTCTCCTTCTCTCTCTATCTGCCTCTCTCTGTCCCTCTATGTCTCTTTCTGTCTCTCTCCGTCTCTGTCTCTTTCTGTCCCTCTCTGTCTCTCCTTGCCTCTCTCTCTCTGTCTCTGTCTCTCTCTGTCTCTCTCCGCCTCTCTCGGTCTCTCTCCGTCTCTCTCTGGCTCTCTCCGTCTTTCTCTCTCTGTCTGTCTCCGTCTCTGTCTATCTGCCTCTCTCTGTCCCTCTCTGTCCCGCTCGGACTTTCTCTGTCTTTCTCGGTGTCTCTCTGTCACTCTCTGTCTCTCTCCATCTCTCGCTGTTTCTCTCTACTTCTCTCTGTCCCTCTCTCTCTCTTTCTGTCCCTCTCTGTCTCTCTCTGTCTCTCTCCGCCTCTCTCCGTCTCTCTCTGTCTCTCTCTGTCTCTCTCCGTCTCTCTCTGTCTCTCTCTGTCTCTCTCCGTCTCTCTCTGTCTCTCTCTCTCTCTGTCTGTCTCCGTCTCTGTCTATCTGCCTCTCTCTGTCCCTCTCTGTCCCGCTCTGACTTTCTCTGTCTTTCTCTGTCTTCCTCGGTGTCTCTCTGTCACTCTCTGTCTCCCTCCATCTCTCACTGTTTCTCTATACTTCTCTCTGTCTCTCTCTCTCTCTTTCTGTCCCTCTCTGTCTCTCCTTGCCTCTCTCTGTCTCCCTCTGTCTCACTCTGTCTCTCTCCGCCTCTCTCCGTCTCTCTCTGTCTCTCTCTGTCTCTCTCTGTCTCTCTCAGTCTCTCTCCGCCTCTCTCCGTCTCTCTCCGGCTCTCTCTGTCCCTCTCTGTCTCTCTCTGTCTCTCTCTAACCCTCTGCCTCTCTGCCTCTCCCTGTCCCTCTCTGACTTTCTCTGTATTTCTCGGTGTCTCTCTTTCACTCTCTGTCTCCCTCTATCTCTCGCTATTTCTCTCTACTTGTCTCTGTCTCTCTCTGTCTCTTTCTGTCCCTCTCTGTCTCTCTCCGTCTCTTTCTGTCCCTCTCTGTCTCTCCTTGCCTCTCTCTGTCCCCCTCTGTCTCTCTCTGTCTCTCTCTGTCTCTCTCTCTTCCTCTCTCTGTCTCTCTCTGTCTCTCTCCACCTCTCTCTGCCTCTCTCTGGCGTTCTCTGACTTTCGCTGTCTTTCTCGATGTCTCTCCGTCACTCTCTGTCTCCCTCTATGTCTCGCTGTTTCTCGCTACTTCTCTCTGTCTCTCTCTGTCTCTTTCTGTCCCTCTCTGTCTCTCCTTGCCTCTCTCTGTCTCCCTCTGTCTCTCTCTGTCTCTCTCTGTCCCTCTCTGTCTCTCTCTATCTCTCGCTGTTTCTCTCTACTTCTCTCTGTCTCTCTCTATCTCTTTCTGTCCCTCTCTGACTCTCCTTGCCTCTCTCTGTCTCTCTCTGTCTCTCTCTGCCTCTCTCCAAATCTCTGCCTCTCTCTGGCTCTCTTTATTTCTCTATCACTTTCTTCCTCTCTCCGTTTCTCTCTGTCTCGTTCTATCTCTCTCTCCACCTTTCTCTGCCTCTCGCTGGCCTTTTCTGACTTTCTCTGTCTTTCTCGGTGTCTCTCTGTCACGCCCTCTCTCCCTCTACCTCTCGCTGTATCTCACTGCTTCTCTCTGTCTCTCTCTGGCTCTGGTTGTTTCTCCATCTCTCTCTCCCTTTCTCCGTTCCTCTCTTGCTCTCTTTGTGTCTGTATCTCTCTCTGTCTGTCTCTGTCTCTCCTTGCCTCTCCCTGTCCCTCTCTGACTTGCTCTGTCTTTCTCGGTGTCTCTCTGTCACTCTCTGTCTCTCTCTATCTCTCGCTGTTTCTCTCTACTTGTCTCTGTCTCACTCTGTCTCTTTCTGTCCCTCTCTGTCTCTCCTTGCCTCTCTGTCTCTGTCTCTCTCTGTCTCTCTCCGCCTCTCTCGGTCTCTCTCCGTCTCTCTCTCTCTGTCTCTCTCAGCCTCTCTCCGTCTCTCTCTGTCTCTCTTTGTCTCTCACTGCCTCACTCTGCCTCTCTCTGTCCCTCTCTGTCTGTCTCTGTCTCTCTCCATCTCACTCATTCTCTCTTAGTCTCTCTTAGTCTCTCTCTGCCTCTCTCTGCCTCTCTCTGTCCCTCACTGTCTGTCTCTCTCCGTCTCTGTCTCTTCTCTCCCTCTCTGTCTCTCCTTGCCTCTCTCTGTCTCTCTCTGTCTCTCTCTGGCTCTTTTATTTCTCTATCGATTTCTTCCTCTCTCCGTTCCTCTGTGTCTCGTTCTGTCTCTCTCTCCACCTCTCTCTGGCCTTCTCTGACTTTCTCTGTCTTTCTCGGTGTCTCTCTGTCACTCTCTGTCTCTCCTTGCCTCTCTCTGTCTCTCTCTGTCTCTCTCCGCCTCTCTCCGTCTCTCTCTGTCCCTCTCTGTCTCTCTCTGTCTCTCTCTGCCTCTCTCTAACCCTCTGCCTTTCTCCGCCTCTCTCCGTCTCTCTCTGCCTCTCTCTGTCTCTCGCTGTGCCTCTCTCTGCCTCTCTCTGTCTCCCTCTGTCTCTGTCTCTCTCCGCCTCTCTCCGTCTCTCTCTGTCTCTCTCTGTCTCTCTCCGTCTCTCTCTGTCTGTCTTGATCATTAGCTTTCTGCCGCTCTCCGTTCTCTCTGGCTCTCTTTGTTTCTCTGTCTCTCTCTGTCTCTCTCCGTCTCTCTCTCTCTGTCTCTCTCAGCCTCTCTCCGTCTCTCTGTGTCTCTCTTTGTCTCTCACTGCCTCACTCTGCCTCTCTCTGTCCCTCTCTGTCTGTCTCTGTCTCTCTCCATCTCACTCATTCTCTCTTAGTCTCTCTTAGTCTCTCTCTGCCTCTCTCTGCCTCTCTCTGTCCCTCACTGTCTGTCTCTCTCTCTCTCTCGGTCTCTCTATCTCACTCTGTCTCTCTCTGCCTCTCTCTGTCTCTCTCTGTCTCTCTCTGTCTCTCTCTGTCCCTCTCTGTCTCTCTTTATCTCTCGCTGTTTCTCTCTACTTCTCTCTGTCTCTCTCTCTATCTCTTTCTGTCCCTCTCTGACTCTCCTTGCCTCGCTCTGTCTCTCTCTGTCTCTCTCTGCCTCTCTCCAAATCTCTGATTTTCTCTGGCTCTCTTTATTTCTCTATCACTTTCTTCCTCTCTCCGTTTCTCTCTGTCTCGTTCTATCTCTCTCTCCACCTCTCTCTGCCTCTCGCTGGCCTTTTCTGACTTTCTCTGTCTTTCTCGGTGTCTCTCTGTCACTCTGTGTCTCCCTCTATCTCTCGCTGTTTCTCTCTATTTCACTCTGTCTCCCTCTCTTTCTGCCCCTCTCTGTCTCTCTCTGTCTCTCCCTGTCCCTCTCTGACTTTCTCTGTCTTTCTCGGTGTCTCTCTGTCACGCCCTCTCTCCCTCTACCTCTCGCTGTATCTCACTGCTTCTCTCTGTCTCTCTCTGGCTCTGGTTGTTTCTCCATCTCTCTCTCCCTTTCTCCGTTCCTCTCTTGCTCTCTTTGTGTCTGTATCTCTCTCTGTCTGCCTCTGTCTCTCCTTGCCTCTCCCTGTCCCTCTCTGACTTGCTCTGTCTTTCTCGGTGTCTCTCTGTCACTCTCTGTCTCTCTCTATCTCTCGCTGTTTCTCTCTACTTGTCTCTGTCTCACTCTGTCTCTTTCTGTCCCTCTCTGTCTCTCCTTGCCTCTCTGTCTCTGTCTCTCTCTGTCTCTCTCCGCCTCTCTCGGTCTCTCTCCGTCTCTCTCTCTCTGTCTCTCTCAGCCTCTCTCCGTCTCTCTCTGTCTCTCTTTGTCTCTCACTGCCTCACTCTGCCTCTCTCTGTCCCTCTCTGTCTGTCTCTGTCTCTCTCCATCTCACTCATTCTCTCTTAGTCTCTCTTAGTCTCTCTCTGCCTCTCTCTGCCTCTCTCTGTCCCTCACTGTCTGTCTCTCTCTCTCTCGGTCTCTCTATCTCACTCTGTCTCTCTCTGCCTCTCTCTGTCTCTCTCTGTCTCTCCCGGTCTCTGTCTCTGTCTCCCTGTCTCTCTCTACCTCTCTCTGTCTCTATCTGCCTCCCTCTGTCCCTCTCTGTCTCTTTCTGTCTCTCTCCGTCTCTGTCTCTTCTCTCCCTCTCTGTCTCTCCTTGCCTCTCTCTGTATCCCTCTGTCTCTCTCTGTCTCTCTCTGTCTCTCTCTGTCTCTCTCCGTCTCTCTCTGCCTCTCTCTGCCTCTCTCTGTCTCTCTCTGTGCCTCTCTGGCTCTTTTATTTCTCTATCGATTTCTTCCTCTCTCCGTTTCTCTCTGTCTCGTTCTGTCTCTCTCTCCACCTCTCTCTGGCCTTCTCTGACTTTCTCTGTCTTTCTCGGTGTCTGTCTGTCACTCTCTGTCTCTCCTTGCCTCTCTCTGTCTCTCTCTGTCTCTCTCCGCTTCTCTCCGTCTCTCTCTGTCCCTCTCTGTCTCTCTCTGTCTCTCTCTGCCTCTCTCTAACCCTCTGCCTCTCTCCGCCTCTCTCCGTCTCTCTCTGCCTCTCTCTGTCTCTCGCTGTGCCTCTCTCTGCCTCTCTCTGTCTCCCTCTGTCTCTGTCTCTCTCCGCCTCTCTCTGCCTCTCTCTGTCTCCCTCTGTCTCTGTCTCGCTCCGTCTCTCTCCGTCTCTCTCTGTCTCTCTCTGTCTCTCTCCGTCTCTCTCTGTCTGTCTTGATCATTAGCTTTCTGCCGCTCTCCGTTCTCTCTGGCTCTCTTTGTTTCTCTGTCTCTCTCTGTCACTCTCTGTCTGTCTCCTTCTCTCTCTATCTGCCTCTCTCTGTCCCTCTATGTCTCTTTCTGTCTCTCTCCGTCTCTGTCTCTTTCTGTCCCTCTCTGTCTCTCCTTGCCTCTCTCTCTCTTTCTCTGTCTCTCTCTGTCTCTCTCCGCCTCTCTCGGTCTCTCTCCGTCTCTCTCTCTGTCTCTCTCAGCCTCTCTCTGTCTCTCCCTGCCTCTCTCTGTCTCTCTTTGTCTCTCACTGCCTCACTCTGCCTCTCTCTGTCCCTCTCTGTCTGTCTCTGTCTCTCTCCATCTCACTCTGTCTCTCTTAGTCTCTCTTAGTCTCTCTCGGTCTCTCTATCTCACTCTGTCTCTCTCTGCCTCTCTCTGTCTCTCTCTGTCTCTCCCGGTCTCTGTCTCTGTCTCCCTGTCTCTCTCTACCTCTCTCTGTCTCTATCTGCCTCTCTCCGTCCCTCTCTGTCTCTTTCTCTCTCACTCCGTCTCTGTCTCTTTCTGTCCCTCTCTGTCTCTCCTTGCCTCTCCCTGTCCCTCTCTGACTTTCTCTGTCTTTCTCGGTGTCTCTCTGTCACTCTCTGTCTCTCTCTGTCTCTCTCCGCCTCTCTCCGTCTCTCTCTGTCTCTCTCTGTCTCTCTCCGTCTCTCTCTGTCTGTCTTGATCATTAGCTTTCTGCCGCTCTCCGTACGCTCTGGCTCTCTTTGTTTCTCTATCTCTCTCTGTCACTCTCTGTCTCTCTCTCTCTCTGTCTCTCTCTGTCTCTCTCCGCCTCTCTCGGTCTCTCTCCGTCTCTCTCTCTGTCTGTCTCCTTCTCTCTCTATCTGCCTCTCTCTGTCCCTCTATGTCTCTTTCTGTCTCTCTCCGTCTCTGTCTCTTTCTGTCCCTCTCTGTCTCTCCTTTCCTCTCGCTCTCTGTCTCTGTCTCTCTCTGTCTCTCTCCGCCTCTATCGGTCTCTCTCCATCTCTCTCTGTCTCTCTTTGTCTCTCACTGCCTCACTCTGCCTCTCTCTGTCCCTCTCTGTCTGTCTTGATCATTAGCTTTCTGCCGCTCTCCGTTCTCTCTGGCTCTCTTTGTTTCTCTATCTCTCTCTCCCTCTCTCCGTCTCTCTCTATCACCCTCTCTCTGTCCCTCTCTGTCTCTCTCTATCTCTCGCTGTTTCTCTCTACTTCTCTCTGTCTCTCTCTCTCTCTTTCTGTCCCTCTGTCTCTCCTTGCCTCTCTGTCTCTCTCCGTCTCTCTCTGTCTCTCTCTCTCTCTGTCTGTCTCCGTCTCTGTCTATCTGCCTCTCTCTGTCCCTCTCTGTCCCGCTCTGACTTTCTCTGTCTTTCTCTGTCTTCCTCGGTGTCTCTCTGTCCCTCTCTGTCTCTCTCCATCTCTCGCTGTTTCTCTCTACTTCTCTCTGTCTCTCTCTCTCTCTCTTTCTGTCCCTCTCTGTCTCTCCTTGCCTCTCTCTGTCTCCCTCTGTCTCTCTCTGTCTCTCTCCGCCTCTCTCCGTCTCTCTCTGTCTCTCTCTGTCTGTCTCTGTCTCTCTCCGCCTCTCTCCGTCTCTCTCTGTCTCTCTCCGCCTCTCTACGTCTCTCTCTGTCTCTCTCTGTCTCTCTCCGTCTCTCTCTGTCTGTCTTGATCATTAGCTTTCTGCCGCTCTCCGTTCTCTCCGCCTCTCTCGGTCTCTCTCCGTCTCTCTCTCTGTCTCTCTCTGTCTGTCTTGATCATTAGCTTTCTGCCGCTCTCCGTTCTCTCCGCCTCTCTCGGTCTCTCTCCGCCTCTCTCTCTGTCTCTCTCAGCCTCTCTCCGTCTCTCTCTGTCTCTCTCTCTCTCTCTCTATGTCTCTCTCTATCTGCCCCTCTCTCTCCCTCTCTATCTCTCTCTATCCCTCGCTGTTTCTCTCTACTTTTCTCTGTCTCTCTCTGTCTCCTTCTGTCCCTCTCTGTCTCTCTCTGTGTCTCTCTGTCTCTCTCTATCTCTCTCTCTGCCTCTCTCGGTCTCCCTCTGTCTCTCTCTCCCTCTCTCCGTCTTTCTCTATCTGCCTCTCTCTGTCCCCCTCTGTCTCTCTCTGTCCCTCTCTGTCTCTCTCTGTCTCTTTCTGTCTCTCTCTGTCTCTCCCGGTCTCTGTCTCTACCCTCCTGTCTCTCTCTCCCTCTCTCCGTCTCTCTCTATCTGTCTCTCTCTGTCTCTTTCTGTCTATCTCTGTCTCTTTCTGTCCCTCCTTGACTTTCTCTGTCTTTCTCGGTGTCTCTCTGTCACTCTCTGTCTCTCTCTATCTCTCGCTGTTTCTCTCTACTTGTCTCTGTCTCTCTCTGTCTCTTTCTGTCCCTCTCTGTCTCTCTCTGTCTCTTTCTGTCCCTCTCTGTCTCTCCTTGCCTCTCTCTGTCTCTCTCTGTATTCCGCCTCTCTCCGTCTCTCTCTGTCTCTCTCTCCCTCTCTCCGTCTCTCTCTATCTGCCTCTCTCTGTCCCTCTCTATCTCTCTCTATCTCTCGCTGTTTCTCTCTACTTTTCTCTGTCTCTCTCTGTCTCCTTGTGTCCCTCTCTATCTCTCCTTGCCTCTCTCTGTGTCTCTCTGTCTCCCTCTGTCTCTCTCTGTCTCTCTCTGCCTCTCTCTGTCTCTCTTTCTCTCTCTCTTTCTCTCTCTCTGCCTCTCTCTCCCTCTATCTGCCTCTCTCTGTCTCTCTCTACTTCTCTCTGTCTCTCTCTGTCTCTTTCTGTCCCTCTCTGCCTCTTTCTGTCCCTCTCTGTCTCCCCTTGCCACTCTCTGTCTCCCTCTGTCTCTCTCTGTCTCTCTCCGCCTCTCTCCGTCTCTCTCTGTCTCTCTCTGTCTTTCTCCGTCTCTCTCTGTCTGTCTTGATCATTAGCTTTCTGCCGCTCTCCGTCTCTCTCTATCTGCCTCTCTCTGTCCCTCTCTACTTCTCTCTGTCTCTCTCTGTCTCTTTCTGTCCCTCTCTGCCTCTTTTTGTCCCTCTCTGTCTCTCCTTGCCTCTCTCTGTCTCCCTCTGTCTCTCTCTATCTCTCGCTGTTTCTCTCTACTTTTCTCTGTCTCTCTCTGTCTCCTTGTGTCCCTCTCCATCTCTCCTTGCCTCTCTCTGTGTCTCTCTGTCTCTCTCTGTCTCTCTCTGTCTCTCTCTGCCTCTCTCTGTCTCTCTTTCTCTCTCTCTGCCTCTCTCTCCCTCTATCTGCCTCTCTCTGTCTCTCTCTGTCTCTTTCTGTCCCTCTCTGCCTCTTTCTGTCCCTCTCTGTCTCCCCTTGCCTCTCTCTGTCTCCCTCTGTCTCTCTCTGTCTCTCTCCGCCTCTCTCCGTCTCTCTCTGTCTCTCTCTGTCTTTCTCCGTCTCTCTCTGTCTGTCTTGAGCATTAGCTTTCTGCCGCTCTCCGTTCTCTCTGGCTCTCTTTGTTTCTCTGTCTCTCTCTGTCACTCTCTGTCTCTCTCTCTCTGTCTCTGTCTCTCTCTGTCTCTCTCCGCCTCTCTCGGTCTCTCTCCGTCTCTCTCTCTGTCTGTCTCCTTCTCTCTCTATCTGCCTCTCTCTGTCCCTCTATGTCTCTTTCTGTCTCTCTCCGTCTCTGTCTCTTTCTGTCCCTCTCTGTCTCTCCTTGCCTCTCTCTCTCTGTCTCTGTCTCTCTCTGTCTCTCTCCGCCTCTCTCGGTCTCTCTCCGTCTCTCTCTGGCTCTCTCCGTCTTTCTCTCTCTGTCTGTCTCCGTCTCTGTCTATCTGCCTCTCTCTGTCCCTCTCTGTCCCGCTCGGACTTTCTCTGTCTTTCTCGGTGTCTCTCTGTCACTCTCTGTCTCTCTCCATCTCTCGCTGTTTCTCTCTACTTCTCTCTGTCCCTCTCTCTCTCTTTCTGTCCCTCTCTGTCTCTCTCTGTCTCTCTCCGCCTCTCTCCGTCTCTCTCTGTCTCTCTCTGTCTCTCTCCGTCTCTCTCTGTCTCTCTCTGTCTCTCTCCGTCTCTCTCTGTCTCTCTCTCTCTCTGTCTGTCTCCGTCTCTGTCTATCTGCCTCTCTCTGTCCCTCTCTGTCCCGCTCTGACTTTCTCTGTCTTTCTCTGTCTTCCTCGGTGTCTCTCTGTCACTCTCTGTCTCCCTCCATCTCTCACTGTTTCTCTATACTTCTCTCTGTCTCTCTCTCTCTCTTTCTGTCCCTCTCTGTCTCTCCTTGCCTCTCTCTGTCTCCCTCTGTCTCACTCTGTCTCTCTCCGCCTCTCTCCGTCTCTCTCTGTCTCTCTCTGTCTCTCTCTGTCTCTCTCAGTCTCTCTCCGCCTCTCTCCGTCTCTCTCCGGCTCTCTCTGTCCCTCTCTGTCTCTCTCTGTCTCTCTCTAACCCTCTGCCTCTCTGCCTCTCCCTGTCCCTCTCTGACTTTCTCTGTATTTCTCGGTGTCTCTCTTTCACTCTCTGTCTCCCTCTATCTCTCGCTATTTCTCTCTACTTGTCTCTGTCTCTCTCTGTCTCTTTCTGTCCCTCTCTGTCTCTCTCCGTCTCTTTCTGTCCCTCTCTGTCTCTCCTTGCCTCTCTCTGTCCCCCTCTGTCTCTCTCTGTCTCTCTCTGTCTCTCTCTCTTCCTCTCTCTGTCTCTCTCTGTCTCTCTCCACCTCTCTCTGCCTCTCTCTGGCGTTCTCTGACTTTCGCTGTCTTTCTCGATGTCTCTCCGTCACTCTCTGTCTCCCTCTATGTCTCGCTGTTTCTCGCTACTTCTCTCTGTCTCTCTCTGTCTCTTTCTGTCCCTCTCTGTCTCTCCTTGCCTCTCTCTGTCTCCCTCTGTCTCTCTCTGTCTCTCTCTGTCCCTCTCTGTCTCTCTCTATCTCTCGCTGTTTCTCTCTACTTCTCTCTGTCTCTCTCTATCTCTTTCTGTCCCTCTCTGACTCTCCTTGCCTCTCTCTGTCTCTCTCTGTCTCTCTCTGCCTCTCTCCAAATCTCTGCCTCTCTCTGGCTCTCTTTATTTCTCTATCACTTTCTTCCTCTCTCCGTTTCTCTCTGTCTCGTTCTATCTCTCTCTCCACCTTTCTCTGCCTCTCGCTGGCCTTTTCTGACTTTCTCTGTCTTTCTCGGTGTCTCTCTGTCACGCCCTCTCTCCCTCTACCTCTCGCTGTATCTCACTGCTTCTCTCTGTCTCTCTCTGGCTCTGGTTGTTTCTCCATCTCTCTCTCCCTTTCTCCGTTCCTCTCTTGCTCTCTTTGTGTCTGTATCTCTCTCTGTCTGTCTCTGTCTCTCCTTGCCTCTCCCTGTCCCTCTCTGACTTGCTCTGTCTTTCTCGGTGTCTCTCTGTCACTCTCTGTCTCTCTCTATCTCTCGCTGTTTCTCTCTACTTGTCTCTGTCTCACTCTGTCTCTTTCTGTCCCTCTCTGTCTCTCCTTGCCTCTCTGTCTCTGTCTCTCTCTGTCTCTCTCCGCCTCTCTCGGTCTCTCTCCGTCTCTCTCTCTCTGTCTCTCTCAGCCTCTCTCCGTCTCTCTCTGTCTCTCTTTGTCTCTCACTGCCTCACTCTGCCTCTCTCTGTCCCTCTCTGTCTGTCTCTGTCTCTCTCCATCTCACTCATTCTCTCTTAGTCTCTCTTAGTCTCTCTCTGCCTCTCTCTGCCTCTCTCTGTCCCTCACTGTCTGTCTCTCTCCGTCTCTGTCTCTTCTCTCCCTCTCTGTCTCTCCTTGCCTCTCTCTGTCTCTCTCTGTCTCTCTCTGGCTCTTTTATTTCTCTATCGATTTCTTCCTCTCTCCGTTCCTCTGTGTCTCGTTCTGTCTCTCTCTCCACCTCTCTCTGGCCTTCTCTGACTTTCTCTGTCTTTCTCGGTGTCTCTCTGTCACTCTCTGTCTCTCCTTGCCTCTCTCTGTCTCTCTCTGTCTCTCTCCGCTTCTCTCCGTCTCTCTCTGTCCCTCTCTGTCTCTCTCTGTCTCTCTCTGCCTCTCTCTAACCCTCTGCCTTTCTCCGCCTCTCTCCGTCTCTCTCTGCCTCTCTCTGTCTCTCGCTGTGCCTCTCTCTGCCTCTCTCTGTCTCCCTCTGTCTCTGTCTCTCTCCGCCTCTCTCCGTCTCTCTCTGTCTCTCTCTGTCTCTCTCCGTCTCTCTCTGTCTGTCTTGATCATTAGCTTTCTGCCGCTCTCCGTTCTCTCTGGCTCTCTTTGTTTCTCTGTCTCTCTCTGTCTCTCTCCGTCTCTCTCTCTCTGTCTCTCTCAGCCTCTCTCCGTCTCTCTGTGTCTCTCTTTGTCTCTCACTGCCTCACTCTGCCTCTCTCTGTCCCTCTCTGTCTGTCTCTGTCTCTCTCCATCTCACTCATTCTCTCTTAGTCTCTCTTAGTCTCTCTCTGCCTCTCTCTGCCTCTCTCTGTCCCTCACTGTCTGTCTCTCTCTCTCTCTCGGTCTCTCTATCTCACTCTGTCTCTCTCTGCCTCTCTCTGTCTCTCTCTGTCTCTCTCTGTCTCTCTCTGTCCCTCTCTGTCTCTCTTTATCTCTCGCTGTTTCTCTCTACTTCTCTCTGTCTCTCTCTCTATCTCTTTCTGTCCCTCTCTGACTCTCCTTGCCTCTCTCTGTCTCTCTCTGCCTCTCTCCAAATCTCTGATTTTCTCTGGCTCTCTTTATTTCTCTATCACTTTCTTCCTCTCTCCGTTTCTCTCTGTCTCGTTCTATCTCTCTCTCCACCTCTCTCTGCCTCTCGCTGGCCTTTTCTGACTTTCTCTGTCTTTCTCGGTGTCTCTCTGTCACTCTGTGTCTCCCTCTATCTCTCGCTGTTTCTCTCTATTTCACTCTGTCTCCCTCTCTTTCTGCCCCTCTCTGTCTCTCTCTGTCTCTCCCTGTCCCTCTCTGACTTTCTCTGTCTTTCTCGGTGTCTCTCTGTCACGCCCTCTCTCCCTCTACCTCTCGCTGTATCTCACTGCTTCTCTCTGTCTCTCTCTGGCTCTGGTTGTTTCTCCATCTCTCTCTCCCTTTCTCCGTTCCTCTCTTGCTCTCTTTGTGTCTGTATCTCTCTCTGTCTGTCTCTGTCTCTCCTTGCCTCTCCCTGTCCCTCTCTGACTTGCTCTGTCTTTCTCGGTGTCTCTCTGTCACTCTCTGTCTCTCTCTATCTCTCGCTGTTTCTCTCTACTTGTCTCTGTCTCACTCTGTCTCTTTCTGTCCCTCTCTGTCTCTCCTTGCCTCTCTGTCTCTGTCTCTCTCTGTCTCTCTCCGCCTCTCTCGGTCTCTCTCCGTCTCTCTCTCTCTGTCTCTCTCAGCCTCTCTCCGTCTCTCTCTGTCTCTCTTTGTCTCTCACTGCCTCACTCTGCCTCTCTCTGTCCCTCTCTGTCTGTCTCTGTCTCTCTCCATCTCACTCATTCTCTCTTAGTCTCTCTTAGTCTCTCTCTGCCTCTCTCTGCCTCTCTCTGTCCCTCACTGTCTGTCTCTCTCTCTCTCGGTCTCTCTATCTCACTCTGTCTCTCTCTGCCTCTCTCTGTCTCTCTCTGTCTCTCCCGGTCTCTGTCTCTGTCTCCCTGTCTCTCTCTACCTCTCTCTGTCTCTATCTGCCTCCCTCTGTCCCTCTCTGTCTCTTTCTGTCTCTCTCCGTCTCTGTCTCTTCTCTCCCTCTCTGTCTCTCCTTGCCTCTCTCTGTATCCCTCTGTCTCTCTCTGTCTCTCTCTGTCTCTCTCTGTCTCTCTCCGTCTCTCTCTGCCTCTCTCTGCCTCTCTCTGTCTCTCTCTGTGCCTCTCTGGCTCTTTTATTTCTCTATCGATTTCTTCCTCTCTCCGTTTCTCTCTGTCTCGTTCTGTCTCTCTCTCCACCTCTCTCTGGCCTTCTCTGACTTTCTCTGTCTTTCTCGGTGTCTGTCTGTCACTCTCTGTCTCTCCTTGCCTCTCTCTGTCTCTCTCTGTCTCTCTCCGCTTCTCTCCGTCTCTCTCTGTCCCTCTCTGTCTCTCTCTGTCTCTCTCTGCCTCTCTCTAACCCTCTGCCTCTCTCCGCCTCTCTCCGTCTCTCTCTGCCTCTCTCTGTCTCTCGCTGTGCCTCTCTCTGCCTCTCTCTGTCTCCCTCTGTCTCTGTCTCTCTCCGCCTCTCTCTGCCTCTCTCTGTCTCCCTCTGTCTCTGTCTCGCTCCGTCTCTCTCCGTCTCTCTCTGTCTCTCTCTGTCTCTCTCCGTCTCTCTCTGTCTGTCTTGATCATTAGCTTTCTGCCGCTCTCCGTTCTCTCTGGCTCTCTTTGTTTCTCTGTCTCTCTCTGTCACTCTCTGTCTGTCTCCTTCTCTCTCTATCTGCCTCTCTCTGTCCCTCTATGTCTCTTTCTGTCTCTCTCCGTCTCTGTCTCTTTCTGTCCCTCTCTGTCTCTCCTTGCCTCTCTCTCTCTTTCTCTGTCTCTCTCTGTCTCTCTCCGCCTCTCTCGGTCTCTCTCCGTCTCTCTCTCTGTCTCTCTCAGCCTCTCTCTGTCTCTCCCTGCCTCTCTCTGTCTCTCTCTGTCTCTATCTGCCTCCCTCTGTCCCTCTCTGTCTCTTTCTGTCTCTCTCCGTCGATGTCTCTTCTCTCCCTCTCTGTCTCTCCTTGCCTCTCTCTGTATCCCTCTGTCTCTCTCTGTCTCTCTCTGTCTCTCTCTGTCTCTCTCCGTCTCTCTCTGCCTCTCTCTGCCTCTCTCTGTCTCTCTCTGTGCCTCTCTGGCTCTTTTATTTCTCTATCGATTTCTTCCTCTCTCCGTTTCTCTCTGTCTCGTTCTGTCTCTCTCTCCACCTCTCTCTGGCCTTCTCTGACTTTCTCTGTCTTTCTCGGTGTCTGTCTGTCACTCTCTGTCTCTCCTTGCCTCTCTCTGTCTCCCTCTGTCTCTCTCTGTCTCTCTCCGCCTCTCTCCGTCTCTCTCTGTCTCTCTCTGTCTTTCTCCGTCTCTCTCTGTCTGTCTTGATCATTAGCTTTCTGCCGCTCTCCGTCTCTCTCTATCTGCCTCTCTCTGTCCCTCTCTACTTCTCTCTGTCTCTCTCTGTCTCTTTCTGTCCCTCTCTGCCTCTTTTTGTCCCTCTCTGTCTCTCCTTGCCTCTCTCTGTCTCCCTCTGTCTCTCTCTATCTCTCGCTGTTTCTCTCTACTTTTCTCTGTCTCTCTCTGTCTCCTTGTGTCCCTCTCCATCTCTCCTTGCCTCTCTCTGTGTCTCTCTGTCTCTCTCTGTCTCTCTCTGTCTCTCTCTGCCTCTCTCTGTCTCTCTTTCTCTCTCTCTGCCTCTCTCTCCCTCTATCTGCCTCTCTCTGTCTCTCTCTGTCTCTTTCTGTCCCTCTCTGCCTCTTTCTGTCCCTCTCTGTCTCCCCTTGCCTCTCTCTGTCTCCCTCTGTCTCTCTCTGTCTCTCTCCGCCTCTCTCCGTCTCTCTCTGTCTCTCTCTGTCTTTCTCCGTCTCTCTCTGTCTGTCTTGAGCATTAGCTTTCTGCCGCTCTCCGTTCTCTCTGGCTCTCTTTGTTTCTCTGTCTCTCTCTGTCACTCTCTGTCTCTCTCTCTCTGTCTCTGTCTCTCTCTGTCTCTCTCCGCCTCTCTCGGTCTCTCTCCGTCTCTCTCTCTGTCTGTCTCCTTCTCTCTCTATCTGCCTCTCTCTGTCCCTCTATGTCTCTTTCTGTCTCTCTCCGTCTCTGTCTCTTTCTGTCCCTCTCTGTCTCTCCTTGCCTCTCTCTCTCTGTCTCTGTCTCTCTCTGTCTCTCTCCGCCTCTCTCGGTCTCTCTCCGTCTCTCTCTGGCTCTCTCCGTCTTTCTCTCTCTGTCTGTCTCCGTCTCTGTCTATCTGCCTCTCTCTGTCCCTCTCTGTCCCGCTCGGACTTTCTCTGTCTTTCTCGGTGTCTCTCTGTCACTCTCTGTCTCTCTCCATCTCTCGCTGTTTCTCTCTACTTCTCTCTGTCCCTCTCTCTCTCTTTCTGTCCCTCTCTGTCTCTCTCTGTCTCTCTCCGCCTCTCTCCGTCTCTCTCTGTCTCTCTCTGTCTCTCTCCGTCTCTCTCTGTCTCTCTCTGTCTCTCTCCGTCTCTCTCTGTCTCTCTCTCTCTCTGTCTGTCTCCGTCTCTGTCTATCTGCCTCTCTCTGTCCCTCTCTGTCCCGCTCTGACTTTCTCTGTCTTTCTCTGTCTTCCTCGGTGTCTCTCTGTCACTCTCTGTCTCCCTCCATCTCTCACTGTTTCTCTATACTTCTCTCTGTCTCTCTCTCTCTCTTTCTGTCCCTCTCTGTCTCTCCTTGCCTCTCTCTGTCTCCCTCTGTCTCACTCTGTCTCTCTCCGCCTCTCTCCGTCTCTCTCTGTCTCTCTCTGTCTCTCTCTGTCTCTCTCAGTCTCTCTCCGCCTCTCTCCGTCTCTCTCCGGCTCTCTCTGTCCCTCTCTGTCTCTCTCTGTCTCTCTCTAACCCTCTGCCTCTCTGCCTCTCCCTGTCCCTCTCTGACTTTCTCTGTATTTCTCGGTGTCTCTCTTTCACTCTCTGTCTCCCTCTATCTCTCGCTATTTCTCTCTACTTGTCTCTGTCTCTCTCTGTCTCTTTCTGTCCCTCTCTGTCTCTCTCCGTCTCTTTCTGTCCCTCTCTGTCTCTCCTTGCCTCTCTCTGTCCCCCTCTGTCTCTCTCTGTCTCTCTCTGTCTCTCTCTCTTCCTCTCTCTGTCTCTCTCTGTCTCTCTCCACCTCTCTCTGCCTCTCTCTGGCGTTCTCTGACTTTCGCTGTCTTTCTCGATGTCTCTCCGTCACTCTCTGTCTCCCTCTATGTCTCGCTGTTTCTCGCTACTTCTCTCTGTCTCTCTCTGTCTCTTTCTGTCCCTCTCTGTCTCTCCTTGCCTCTCTCTGTCTCCCTCTGTCTCTCTCTGTCTCTCTCTGTCCCTCTCTGTCTCTCTCTATCTCTCGCTGTTTCTCTCTACTTCTCTCTGTCTCTCTCTATCTCTTTCTGTCCCTCTCTGACTCTCCTTGCCTCTCTCTGTCTCTCTCTGTCTCTCTCTGCCTCTCTCCAAATCTCTGCCTCTCTCTGGCTCTCTTTATTTCTCTATCACTTTCTTCCTCTCTCCGTTTCTCTCTGTCTCGTTCTATCTCTCTCTCCACCTTTCTCTGCCTCTCGCTGGCCTTTTCTGACTTTCTCTGTCTTTCTCGGTGTCTCTCTGTCACGCCCTCTCTCCCTCTACCTCTCGCTGTATCTCACTGCTTCTCTCTGTCTCTCTCTGGCTCTGGTTGTTTCTCCATCTCTCTCTCCCTTTCTCCGTTCCTCTCTTGCTCTCTTTGTGTCTGTATCTCTCTCTGTCTGTCTCTGTCTCTCCTTGCCTCTCCCTGTCCCTCTCTGACTTGCTCTGTCTTTCTCGGTGTCTCTCTGTCACTCTCTGTCTCTCTCTATCTCTCGCTGTTTCTCTCTACTTGTCTCTGTCTCACTCTGTCTCTTTCTGTCCCTCTCTGTCTCTCCTTGCCTCTCTGTCTCTGTCTCTCTCTGTCTCTCTCCGCCTCTCTCGGTCTCTCTCCGTCTCTCTCTCTCTGTCTCTCTCAGCCTCTCTCCGTCTCTCTCTGTCTCTCTTTGTCTCTCACTGCCTCACTCTGCCTCTCTCTGTCCCTCTCTGTCTGTCTCTGTCTCTCTCCATCTCACTCATTCTCTCTTAGTCTCTCTTAGTCTCTCTCTGCCTCTCTCTGCCTCTCTCTGTCCCTCACTGTCTGTCTCTCTCCGTCTCTGTCTCTTCTCTCCCTCTCTGTCTCTCCTTGCCTCTCTCTGTCTCTCTCTGTCTCTCTCTGGCTCTTTTATTTCTCTATCGATTTCTTCCTCTCTCCGTTCCTCTGTGTCTCGTTCTGTCTCTCTCTCCACCTCTCTCTGGCCTTCTCTGACTTTCTCTGTCTTTCTCGGTGTCTCTCTGTCACTCTCTGTCTCTCCTTGCCTCTCTCTGTCTCTCTCTGTCTCTCTCCGCTTCTCTCCGTCTCTCTCTGTCCCTCTCTGTCTCTCTCTGTCTCTCTCTGCCTCTCTCTAACCCTCTGCCTTTCTCCGCCTCTCTCCGTCTCTCTCTGCCTCTCTCTGTCTCTCGCTGTGCCTCTCTCTGCCTCTCTCTGTCTCCCTCTGTCTCTGTCTCTCTCCGCCTCTCTCCGTCTCTCTCTGTCTCTCTCTGTCTCTCTCCGTCTCTCTCTGTCTGTCTTGATCATTAGCTTTCTGCCGCTCTCCGTTCTCTCTGGCTCTCTTTGTTTCTCTGTCTCTCTCTGTCTCTCTCCGTCTCTCTCTCTCTGTCTCTCTCAGCCTCTCTCCGTCTCTCTGTGTCTCTCTTTGTCTCTCACTGCCTCACTCTGCCTCTCTCTGTCCCTCTCTGTCTGTCTCTGTCTCTCTCCATCTCACTCATTCTCTCTTAGTCTCTCTTAGTCTCTCTCTGCCTCTCTCTGCCTCTCTCTGTCCCTCACTGTCTGTCTCTCTCTCTCTCTCGGTCTCTCTATCTCACTCTGTCTCTCTCTGCCTCTCTCTGTCTCTCTCTGTCTCTCTCTGTCTCTCTCTGTCCCTCTCTGTCTCTCTTTATCTCTCGCTGTTTCTCTCTACTTCTCTCTGTCTCTCTCTCTATCTCTTTCTGTCCCTCTCTGACTCTCCTTGCCTCGCTCTGTCTCTCTCTGTCTCTCTCTGCCTCTCTCCAAATCTCTGATTTTCTCTGGCTCTCTTTATTTCTCTATCACTTTCTTCCTCTCTCCGTTTCTCTCTGTCTCGTTCTATCTCTCTCTCCACCTCTCTCTGCCTCTCGCTGGCCTTTTCTGACTTTCTCTGTCTTTCTCGGTGTCTCTCTGTCACTCTGTGTCTCCCTCTATCTCTCGCTGTTTCTCTCTATTTCACTCTGTCTCCCTCTCTTTCTGCCCCTCTCTGTCTCTCTCTGTCTCTCCCTGTCCCTCTCTGACTTTCTCTGTCTTTCTCGGTGTCTCTCTGTCACGCCCTCTCTCCCTCTACCTCTCGCTGTATCTCACTGCTTCTCTCTGTCTCTCTCTGGCTCTGGTTGTTTCTCCATCTCTCTCTCCCTTTCTCCGTTCCTCTCTTGCTCTCTTTGTGTCTGTATCTCTCTCTGTCTGCCTCTGTCTCTCCTTGCCTCTCCCTGTCCCTCTCTGACTTGCTCTGTCTTTCTCGGTGTCTCTCTGTCACTCTCTGTCTCTCTCTATCTCTCGCTGTTTCTCTCTACTTGTCTCTGTCTCACTCTGTCTCTTTCTGTCCCTCTCTGTCTCTCCTTGCCTCTCTGTCTCTGTCTCTCTCTGTCTCTCTCCGCCTCTCTCGGTCTCTCTCCGTCTCTCTCTCTCTGTCTCTCTCAGCCTCTCTCCGTCTCTCTCTGTCTCTCTTTGTCTCTCACTGCCTCACTCTGCCTCTCTCTGTCCCTCTCTGTCTGTCTCTGTCTCTCTCCATCTCACTCATTCTCTCTTAGTCTCTCTTAGTCTCTCTCTGCCTCTCTCTGCCTCTCTCTGTCCCTCACTGTCTGTCTCTCTCTCTCTCGGTCTCTCTATCTCACTCTGTCTCTCTCTGCCTCTCTCTGTCTCTCTCTGTCTCTCCCGGTCTCTGTCTCTGTCTCCCTGTCTCTCTCTACCTCTCTCTGTCTCTATCTGCCTCCCTCTGTCCCTCTCTGTCTCTTTCTGTCTCTCTCCGTCTCTGTCTCTTCTCTCCCTCTCTGTCTCTCCTTGCCTCTCTCTGTATCCCTCTGTCTCTCTCTGTCTCTCTCTGTCTCTCTCTGTCTCTCTCCGTCTCTCTCTGCCTCTCTCTGCCTCTCTCTGTCTCTCTCTGTGCCTCTCTGGCTCTTTTATTTCTCTATCGATTTCTTCCTCTCTCCGTTTCTCTCTGTCTCGTTCTGTCTCTCTCTCCACCTCTCTCTGGCCTTCTCTGACTTTCTCTGTCTTTCTCGGTGTCTGTCTGTCACTCTCTGTCTCTCCTTGCCTCTCTCTGTCTCTCTCTGTCTCTCTCCGCTTCTCTCCGTCTCTCTCTGTCCCTCTCTGTCTCTCTCTGTCTCTCTCTGCCTCTCTCTAACCCTCTGCCTCTCTCCGCCTCTCTCCGTCTCTCTCTGCCTCTCTCTGTCTCTCGCTGTGCCTCTCTCTGCCTCTCTCTGTCTCCCTCTGTCTCTGTCTCTCTCCGCCTCTCTCTGCCTCTCTCTGTCTCCCTCTGTCTCTGTCTCGCTCCGTCTCTCTCCGTCTCTCTCTGTCTCTCTCTGTCTCTCTCCGTCTCTCTCTGTCTGTCTTGATCATTAGCTTTCTGCCGCTCTCCGTTCTCTCTGGCTCTCTTTGTTTCTCTGTCTCTCTCTGTCACTCTCTGTCTGTCTCCTTCTCTCTCTATCTGCCTCTCTCTGTCCCTCTATGTCTCTTTCTGTCTCTCTCCGTCTCTGTCTCTTTCTGTCCCTCTCTGTCTCTCCTTGCCTCTCTCTCTCTTTCTCTGTCTCTCTCTGTCTCTCTCCGCCTCTCTCGGTCTCTCTCCGTCTCTCTCTCTGTCTCTCTCAGCCTCTCTCTGTCTCTCCCTGCCTCTCTCTGTCTCTCTTTGTCTCTCACTGCCTCACTCTGCCTCTCTCTGTCCCTCTCTGTCTGTCTCTGTCTCTCTCCATCTCACTCTGTCTCTCTTAGTCTCTCTTAGTCTCTCTCGGTCTCTCTATCTCACTCTGTCTCTCTCTGCCTCTCTCTGTCTCTCTCTGTCTCTCCCGGTCTCTGTCTCTGTCTCCCTGTCTCTCTCTACCTCTCTCTGTCTCTATCTGCCTCTCTCCGTCCCTCTCTGTCTCTTTCTCTCTCACTCCGTCTCTGTCTCTTTCTGTCCCTCTCTGTCTCTCCTTGCCTCTCCCTGTCCCTCTCTGAATTTCTCTGTCTTTCTCGGTGTCTCTCTGTCACTCTCTGTCTCTCTCTGTCTCTCTCCGCCTCTCTCCGTCTCTCTCTGTCTCTCTCTGTCTCTCTCCGTCTCTCTCTGTCTGTCTTGATCATTAGCTTTCTGCCGCTCTCCGTACGCTCTGGCTCTCTTTGTTTCTCTATCTCTCTCTGTCACTCTCTGTCTCTCTCTCTCTCTGTCTCTCTCTGTCTCTCTCCGCCTCTCTCGGTCTCTCTCCGTCTCTCTCTCTGTCTGTCTCCTTCTCTCTCTATCTGCCTCTCTCTGTCCCTCTATGTCTCTTTCTGTCTCTCTCCGTCTCTGTCTCTTTCTGTCCCTCTCTGTCTCTCCTTTCCTCTCGCTCTCTGTCTCTGTCTCTCTCTGTCTCTCTCCGCCTCTATCGGTCTCTCTCCATCTCTCTCTGTCTCTCTTTGTCTCTCACTGCCTCACTCTGCCTCTCTCTGTCCCTCTCTGTCTGTCTTGATCATTAGCTTTCTGCCGCTCTCCGTTCTCTCTGGCTCTCTTTGTTTCTCTATCTCTCTCTCCCTCTCTCCGTCTCTCTCTATCACCCTCTCTCTGTCCCTCTCTGTCTCTCTCTATCTCTCGCTGTTTCTCTCTACTTCTCTCTGTCTCTCTCTCTCTCTTTCTGTCCCTCTGTCTCTCCTTGCCTCTCTGTCTCTCTCCGTCTCTCTCTGTCTCTCTCTCTCTCTGTCTGTCTCCGTCTCTGTCTATCTGCCTCTCTCTGTCCCTCTCTGTCCCGCTCTGACTTTCTCTGTCTTTCTCTGTCTTCCTCGGTGTCTCTCTGTCCCTCTCTGTCTCTCTCCATCTCTCGCTGTTTCTCTCTACTTCTCTCTGTCTCTCTCTCTCTCTCTTTCTGTCCCTCTCTGTCTCTCCTTGCCTCTCTCTGTCTCCCTCTGTCTCTCTCTGTCTCTCTCCGCCTCTCTCCGTCTCTCTCTGTCTCTCTCTGTCTGTCTCTGTCTCTCTCCGCCTCTCTCCGTCTCTCTCTGTCTCTCTCCGCCTCTCTACGTCTCTCTCTGTCTCTCTCTGTCTCTCTCCGTCTCTCTCTGTCTGTCTTGATCATTAGCTTTCTGCCGCTCTCCGTTCTCTCCGCCTCTCTCGGTCTCTCTCCGTCTCTCTCTCTGTCTCTCTCTGTCTGTCTTGATCATTAGCTTTCTGCCGCTCTCCGTTCTCTCCGCCTCTCTCGGTCTCTCTCCGCCTCTCTCTCTGTCTCTCTCAGCCTCTCTCCGTCTCTCTCTGTCTCTCTCTCTCTCTCTATGTCTCTCTCTATCTGCCCCTCTCTCTCCCTCTCTATCTCTCTCTATCCCTCGCTGTTTCTCTCTACTTTTCTCTGTCTCTCTCTGTCTCCTTCTGTCCCTCTCTGTCTCTCTCTGTGTCTCTCTGTCTCTCTCTATCTCTCTCTCTGCCTCTCTCGGTCTCCCTCTGTCTCTCTCTCCCTCTCTCCGTCTTTCTCTATCTGCCTCTCTCTGTCCCCCTCTGTCTCTCTCTGTCCCTCTCTGTCTCTCTCTGTCTCTTTCTGTCTCTCTCTGTCTCTCCCGGTCTCTGTCTCTACCCTCCTGTCTCTCTCTCCCTCTCTCCGTCTCTCTCTATCTGTCTCTCTCTGTCTCTTTCTGTCTATCTCTGTCTCTTTCTGTCCCTCCTTGACTTTCTCTGTCTTTCTCGGTGTCTCTCTGTCACTCTCTGTCTCTCTCTATCTCTCGCTGTTTCTCTCTACTTGTCTCTGTCTCTCTCTGTCTCTTTCTGTCCCTCTCTGTCTCTCTCTGTCTCTTTCTGTCCCTCTCTGTCTCTCCTTGCCTCTCTCTGTCTCTCTCTGTATTCCGCCTCTCTCCGTCTCTCTCTGTCTCTCTCTCCCTCTCTCCGTCTCTCTCTATCTGCCTCTCTCTGTCCCTCTCTATCTCTCTCTATCTCTCGCTGTTTCTCTCTACTTTTCTCTGTCTCTCTCTGTCTCCTTGTGTCCCTCTCTATCTCTCCTTGCCTCTCTCTGTGTCTCTCTGTCTCCCTCTGTCTCTCTCTGTCTCTCTCTGCCTCTCTCTGTCTCTCTTTCTCTCTCTCTTTCTCTCTCTCTGCCTCTCTCTCCCTCTATCTGCCTCTCTCTGTCTCTCTCTACTTCTCTCTGTCTCTCTCTGTCTCTTTCTGTCCCTCTCTGCCTCTTTCTGTCCCTCTCTGTCTCCCCTTGCCACTCTCTGTCTCCCTCTGTCTCTCTCTGTCTCTCTCCGCCTCTCTCCGTCTCTCTCTGTCTCTCTCTGTCTTTCTCCGTCTCTCTCTGTCTGTCTTGATCATTAGCTTTCTGCCGCTCTCCGTCTCTCTCTATCTGCCTCTCTCTGTCCCTCTCTACTTCTCTCTGTCTCTCTCTGTCTCTTTCTGTCCCTCTCTGCCTCTTTTTGTCCCTCTCTGTCTCTCCTTGCCTCTCTCTGTCTCCCTCTGTCTCTCTCTATCTCTCGCTGTTTCTCTCTACTTTTCTCTGTCTCTCTCTGTCTCCTTGTGTCCCTCTCCATCTCTCCTTGCCTCTCTCTGTGTCTCTCTGTCTCTCTCTGTCTCTCTCTGTCTCTCTCTGCCTCTCTCTGTCTCTCTTTCTCTCTCTCTGCCTCTCTCTCCCTCTATCTGCCTCTCTCTGTCTCTCTCTGTCTCTTTCTGTCCCTCTCTGCCTCTTTCTGTCCCTCTCTGTCTCCCCTTGCCTCTCTCTGTCTCCCTCTGTCTCTCTCTGTCTCTCTCCGCCTCTCTCCGTCTCTCTCTGTCTCTCTCTGTCTTTCTCCGTCTCTCTCTGTCTGTCTTGAGCATTAGCTTTCTGCCGCTCTCCGTTCTCTCTGGCTCTCTTTGTTTCTCTGTCTCTCTCTGTCACTCTCTGTCTCTCTCTCTCTGTCTCTGTCTCTCTCTGTCTCTCTCCGCCTCTCTCGGTCTCTCTCCGTCTCTCTCTCTGTCTGTCTCCTTCTCTCTCTATCTGCCTCTCTCTGTCCCTCTATGTCTCTTTCTGTCTCTCTCCGTCTCTGTCTCTTTCTGTCCCTCTCTGTCTCTCCTTGCCTCTCTCTCTCTGTCTCTGTCTCTCTCTGTCTCTCTCCGCCTCTCTCGGTCTCTCTCCGTCTCTCTCTGGCTCTCTCCGTCTTTCTCTCTCTGTCTGTCTCCGTCTCTGTCTATCTGCCTCTCTCTGTCCCTCTCTGTCCCGCTCGGACTTTCTCTGTCTTTCTCGATGTCTCTCCGTCACTCTCTGTCTCCCTCTATGTCTCGCTGTTTCTCGCTACTTCTCTCTGTCTCTCTCTGTCTCTTTCTGTCCCTCTCTGTCTCTCCTTGCCTCTCTCTGTCTCCCTCTGTCTCTCTCTGTCTCTCTCTGTCCCTCTCTGTCTCTCTCTATCTCTCGCTGTTTCTCTCTACTTCTCTCTGTCTCTCTCTATCTCTTTCTGTCCCTCTCTGACTCTCCTTGCCTCTCTCTGTCTCTCTCTGTCTCTCTCTGCCTCTCTCCAAATCTCTGCCTCTCTCTGGCTCTCTTTATTTCTCTATCACTTTCTTCCTCTCTCCGTTTCTCTCTGTCTCGTTCTATCTCTCTCTCCACCTTTCTCTGCCTCTCGCTGGCCTTTTCTGACTTTCTCTGTCTTTCTCGGTGTCTCTCTGTCACGCCCTCTCTCCCTCTACCTCTCGCTGTATCTCACTGCTTCTCTCTGTCTCTCTCTGGCTCTGGTTGTTTCTCCATCTCTCTCTCCCTTTCTCCGTTCCTCTCTTGCTCTCTTTGTGTCTGTATCTCTCTCTGTCTGTCTCTGTCTCTCCTTGCCTCTCCCTGTCCCTCTCTGACTTGCTCTGTCTTTCTCGGTGTCTCTCTGTCACTCTCTGTCTCTCTCTATCTCTCGCTGTTTCTCTCTACTTGTCTCTGTCTCACTCTGTCTCTTTCTGTCCCTCTCTGTCTCTCCTTGCCTCTCTGTCTCTGTCTCTCTCTGTCTCTCTCCGCCTCTCTCGGTCTCTCTCCGTCTCTCTCTCTCTGTCTCTCTCAGCCTCTCTCCGTCTCTCTCTGTCTCTCTTTGTCTCTCACTGCCTCACTCTGCCTCTCTCTGTCCCTCTCTGTCTGTCTCTGTCTCTCTCCATCTCACTCATTCTCTCTTAGTCTCTCTTAGTCTCTCTCTGCCTCTCTCTGCCTCTCTCTGTCCCTCACTGTCTGTCTCTCTCTCTCTCGGTCTCTCTATCTCACTCTGTCTCTCTCTGCCTCTCTCTGTCTCTCTCTGTCTCTCTCTGTCTCTCCCGGTCTCTGTCTCTGTCTCCCTGTCTCTCTCTACCTCTCTCTGTCTCTATCTGCCTCCCTCTGTCCCTCTCTGTCTCTTTCTGTCTCTCTCCGTCTCTGTCTCTTCTCTCCCTCTCTGTCTCTCCTTGCCTCTCTCTGTATCCCTCTGTCTCTCTCTGTCTCTCTCTGTCTCTCTCTGTCTCTCTCCGTCTCTCTCTGCCTCTCTCTGCCTCTCTCTGTCTCTCTCTGTGCCTCTCTGGCTCTTTTATTTCTCTATCGATTTCTTCCTCTCTCCGTTTCTCTCTGTCTCGTTCTGTCTCTCTCTCCACCTCTCTCTGGCCTTCTCTGACTTTCTCTGTCTTTCTCGGTGTCTGTCTGTCACTCTCTGTCTCTCCTTGCCTCTCTCTGTCTCTCTCTGTCTCTCTCCGCTTCTCTCCGTCTCTCTCTGTCCCTCTCTGTCTCTCTCTGTCTCTCTCTGCCTCTCTCTAACCCTCTGCATCTCTCCGCCTCTCTCCGTCTCTCTCTGCCTCTCTCTGTCTCTCGCTGTGCCTCTCTCTGCCTCTCTCTGTCTCCCTCTGTCTCTGTCTCTCTCCGCCTCTCTCTGCCTCTCTCTGTCTCCCTCTGTCTCTGTCTCGCTCCGTCTCTCTCCGTCTCTCTCTGTCTCTCTCTGTCTCTCTCCGTCTCTCTCTGTCTGTCTTGATCATTAGCTTTCTGCCGCTCTCCGTTCTCTCTGGCTCTCTTTGTTTCTCTGTCTCTCTCTGTCACTCTCTGTCTGTCTCCTTCTCTCTCTATCTGCCTCTCTCTGTCCCTCTATGTCTCTTTCTGTCTCTCTCCGTCTCTGTCTCTTTCTGTCCCTCTCTGTCTCTCCTTGCCTCTCTCTCTCTTTCTCTGTCTCTCTCTGTCTCTCTCCGCCTCTCTCGGTCTCTCTCCGTCTCTCTCTCTGTCTCTCTCAGCCTCTCTCTGTCTCTCCCTGCCTCTCTCTGTCTCTCTTTGTCTCTCACTGCCTCACTCTGCCTCTCTCTGTCCCTCTCTGTCTGTCTCTGTCTCTCTCCATCTCACTCTGTCTCTCTTAGTCTCTCTTAGTCTCTCTCGGTCTCTCTATCTCACTCTGTCTCTCTCTGCCTCTCTCTGTCTCTCTCTGTCTCTCCCGGTCTCTGTCTCTGTCTCCCTGTCTCTCTCTACCTCTCTCTGTCTCTATCTGCCTCTCTCCGTCCCTCTCTGTCTCTTTCTCTCTCACTCCGTCTCTGTCTCTTTCTGTCCCTCTCTGTCTCTCCTTGCCTCTCCCTGTCCCTCTCTGACTTTCTCTGTCTTTCTCGGTGTCTCTCTGTCACTCTCTGTCTCTCTCTGTCTCTCTCCGCCTCTCTCCGTCTCTCTCTGTCTCTCTCTGTCACTCTCCGTCTCTCTCTGTCTGTCTTGATCATTAGCTTTCTGCCGCTCTCCGTACTCTCTGGCTCTCTTTGTTTCTCTATCTCTCTCTGTCACTCTCTGTCTCTCTCTCTCTCTCTCTCTCTGTCTCTCTCTGTCTCTCTCCGCCTCTCTCGGTCTCTCTCCGTCTCTCTCTCTGTCTGTCTCCTTCTCTCTCTATCTGCCTCTCTCTGTCCCTCTATGTCTCTTTCTGTCTCTCTCCGTCTCTGTCTCTTTCTGTCCCTCTCTGTCTCTCCTTGCCTCTCGCTCTCTGTCTCTGTCTCTCTCTGTCTCTCTCCGCCTCTATCGGTCTCTCTCCATCTCTCTCTGTCTCTCTTTGTCTCTCACTGCCTCACTCTGCCTCTCTCTGTCCCTCTCTGTCTGTCTTGATCATTAGCTTTCTGCCGCTCTCCGTTCTCTCTGGCTCTCTTTGTTTCTCTATCTCTCTCTGTCTCTCTCTCCCTCTCTCCGTCTCTCTCTATCACCCTCTCTCTGTCCCTCTCTGTCTCTCTCTATCTCTCGCTGTTTCTCTCTACTTCTCTCTGTCTCTCTCTCTCTCTTTCTGTCCCTCTGTCTCTCCTTGCCTCTCTGTCTCTCTCCGTCTCTCTCTGTCTCTCTCTCTCTCTGTCTGTCTCCGTCTCTGTCTATCTGCCTCTCTCTGTCCCTCTCTGTCCCGCTCTGACTTTCTCTGTCTTTCTCTGTCTTCCTCGGTGTCTCTCTGTCCCTCTCTGTCTCTCTCCATCTCTCGCTGTTTCTCTCTACTTCTCTCTGTCTCTCTCTCTCTCTCTCTCTTTCTGTCCCTCTCTGTCTCTCCTTGCCTCTCTCTGTCTCCCTCTGTCTCTCTCTGTCTCTCTCCGCCTCTCTCCGTCTCTCTCTGTCTCTCTCTGTCTGTCTCTGTCTCTCTCCGCCTCTCTCCGTCTCTCTCTGTCTCTCTCCGCCTCTCTACGTCTCTCTCTGTCTCTCTCTGTCTCTCTCCGTCTCTCTCTGTCTGTCTTGATCATTAGCTTTCTGCCGCTCTCCGTTCTCTCCGCCTCTCTCGGTCTCTTTCCGTCTCTCTCTCTGTCTCTCTCTGTCTGTCTTGATCATTAGCTTTCTGCCGCTCTCCGTTCTCTCCGCCTCTCTCGGTCTCTCTCCGCCTCTCTCTCTGTCTCTCTCAGCCTCTCTCCGTCTCTCTCTGTCTCTCTCTCTCTCTCTATGTCTCTCTCTATCTGCCCCTCTCTCTCCCTCTCTATCTCTCTCTATCCCTCGCTGTTTCTCTCTACTTTTCTCTGTCTCTCTCTGTCTCCTTCTGTCCCTCTCTGTCTCTCTCTGTGTCTCTCTGTCTCTCTCTGTCTCTCTCTCTGCCTCTCTCGGTCTCCCTCTGTCTCTCTCTCCCTCTCTCCGTCTTTCTCTATCTGCCTCTCTCTGTCCCCCTCTGTCTCTCTCTGTCCCTCTGTCTCTCTCTGTCTCTTTCTGTCTCTCTCTGTCTCTCCCGGTCTCTGTCTCTACCCTCCTGTCTCTCTCTCCCTCTCTCCGTCTCTCTCTATCTGTCTCTCTCTGTCTCTTTCTGTCTATCTCTGTCTCTTTCTGTCCCTCTCTGACTTTCTCTGTCTTTCTCGGTGTCTCTCTGTCACTCTCTGTCTCTCTCTATCTCTCGCTGTTTCTCTCTACTTGTCTCTGTCTCTCTCTGTCTCTTTCTGTCCCTCTCTGTCTCTCTCTGTCTCTTTCTGTCCCTCTCTGTCTCTCCTTGCCTCTCTCTGTCTCTCTCTGTATTCCGCCTCTCTCCGTCTCTCTCTGTCTCTCTCTCCCTCTCTCCGTCTCTCTCTATCTGCCTCTCTCTGTCCCTCTCTATCTCTCTCTATCTCTCGCTGTTTCTCTCTACTTTTCTCTGTCTCTCTCTGTCTCCTTGTGTCCCTCTCTATCTCTCCTTGCCTCTCTCTGTGTCTCTCTGTCTCCCTCTGTCTCTCTCTGTCTCTCTCTGCCTCTCTCTGTCTCTCTTTCTCTCTCTCTTTCTCTCTCTCTGCCTCTCTCTCCCTCTATCTGCCTCTCTCTGTCTCTCTCTACTACTCTCTGTCTCTCTCTGTCTCTTTCTGTCCCTCTCTGCCTCTTTCTGTCCCTCTCTGTCTCCCCTTGCCTCTCTCTGTCTCCCTCTGTCTCTCTCTGTCTCTCTCCGCCTCTCTCCGTCTCTCTCTGTCTCTCTCTGTCTTTCTCCGTCTCTCTCTGTCTGTCTTGAGCATTAGCTTTCTGCCGCTCTCCGTTCTCTCTGGCTCTCTTTGTTTCTCTGTCTCTCTCTGTCACTCTCTGTCTCTCTCTCTCTGTCTCTGTCTCTCTCTGTCTCTCTCCGCCTCTCTCGGTCTCTCTCCGTCTCTCTCTCTGTCTGTCTCCTTCTCTCTCTATCTGCCTCTCTCTGTCCCTCTATGTCTCTTTCTGTCTCTCTCCGTCTCTGTCTCTTTCTGTCCCTCTCTGTCTCTCCTTGCCTCGCTCTCTCTGTCTCTGTCTCTCTCTGTCTCTCTCCGCCTCTCTCGGTCTCTCTCCGTCTCTCTCTGGCTCTCTCCGTCTTTCTCTCTCTGTCTGTCTCCGTCTCTGTCTATCTGCCTCTCTCTGTCCCTCTCTGTCCCGCTCGGACTTTCTCTGTCTTTCTCGGTGTCTCTCTGTCACTCTCTGTCTCTCTCCATCTCTCGCTGTTTCTCTCTACTTCTCTCTGTCCTTCTCTCTCTCTTTCTGTCCCTCTCTGTCTCTCCTTGCCTCTCTCTGTCTCCCTCTGTCTCTCTCTGTCTCTCTCCGCCTCTCTCCGTCTCTCTCTGTCTCTCTCTGGCTCTCTCCGTCTCCCTCTGTCTCTCTCCGTCTATGTCTCTTTCTGTCTCTTTCCGTCTCTGTCCCTCTCTGTCTCTCTTTGCCTCTCTCTGTCTCTCTCCGTCTGTTCCTGCCTCTCTCTGACTCTCTGTCTCTCTCTGTCTCTTTCTGTCTCTATCTGTCTCTCTCTGTCTCCCTCTGTCTCTCTCTGTCTCTCTCTGTCTCTCTCTCCCTCTCGCCGTCTCTCTCTATCTGCCTCTCTCTGTCCCTCTCTGTCTCTCTCTATCTCTCCCTGTCTCTCTCTACTTCTCTCTGTCTCTCTCTGTCTCTCCCGATCTCTGTCTCTACCCTCCTGTCTCTCTCTCCCTCTCTCCGTCTCTCTCTATCTGTCTCTCTCTGTCTCTTTCTGTCTATCTCTGTCTCTCTCTGTCCCTCTCTGACTTTCTCTGTCTTTCTCGGTGTCTCTCTGTCACTCTCTGTCTCTCTCTATCTCTCGCTGTTTCTCTCTACTTCTCTCTGTCTCTCTCTGTCTCTTTCTCTCCCTCTCTGTCTCTCTCTGTCTCTTTCTGTCCCTCTCTGTCTCTCCTTGCCTCTCTCTGTCTCTCTCTGTATTCCGCCTCTCTCCGTCTCTCTCTGTCTCTCTCTCCCTCTCTCCGTCTCTCTCTGTCTGTCTTGATCATTAGCTTTCTGCCGCTCTCCGTCTCTCTCTATCTGCCTCTCTCTGTCCCTCTCTACTTCTCTCTGTCTATCTCTGTCTCTTTCTGTCCCTCTCTGTCTCTCCTTGCATCTCTCTGTCTCCCTCTGTCTCTCTCTGTCTCTCTCCGCCTCTCTCCGTCTCTCTCTGTCTCTCTCTGTCTCTCTCCGTCTCTCTCTGTCTGTCTTGATCATTAGCTTTCTGCCGCTCTCCGTTCTCTCTGGTTCTCTTTGTTTCTCTATCTCTCTCTGTCTCTCTCTCCCTCTCTCCGTCTCTCTCTATCACTCTCTCTCTGTCCCTCTCTGTCTCTCTGTTGGAAGAATGTTCTGGATCGGAGGGGATCGGTGTGGGTGGGTTTGAGCAGTCCAAAAAAAAATAGATAACCGGTTACACGGCACGTCACTTATTTATTGACTTACAAAAAATTAATTAACTTTAATAACTAATGAAATATAAATGCCTCAATAATGAGCGGTGCTTTATAATTCGATTATCAATATTTCAGCGGTCTAGAACAATTTGAAGAATATCCGAAACACAGATAGACACGTGTTGCTTCTACTGAATCCCGGACGAAAGTGAACGAGCGAGGCTGCCCGATCGCTCAATCGGACGATTTCGAGGGGCCTCGAGGTCGGTGGTGGGGCATCCCCCTTATGCCGGATGGCTGTGAGCGGTCCAGAAAGTGGCGCCCCATCACCCAAAAAATGTGAAATAGGCCCTTAGTAACAACCGGGTTGTTATGGTTTGGCCTGACGGTGAGCAGGCGTTAGTGTTAGTAATGGAATCCTGGTCGGCTTCCAGGAATTCCAACATCCTCCCCAGCCGTCAGCAACTTGAGTGTAGCTGTCGATGAACAATATGACCTAAAACAAAAATTTGGGAATCAAAAATATTCACAGAGCGTATGCTGGGTGGATCACCCTGTAGCTGTCCGAAGAGCTGATCCTTGGTGTGCTGGCTAAGCTTGGAATCATCCGAGACGTTGGGGGGGGGGTCGTAAATCCCGTCCAATCCGGGTGACTCCATCTTCACGGTGGACCTCGCTGATCGTGCCGGGTCGTAAATCCGTCAGGGTTGACGAAGTCCAGGTGAAGGCCAATGAGCTGACGAGCTGTAGCGCTGAGATGTGGTTCTAGGTCCTTGACGTCGGTACTGGCAGGAGTACGAGCTTAACGATGGGGCGCGTTAACGTCGCCTGAGCGGTCCGGAGTGTGACTACTCGCGTAAGCCCATCCTTGCCAGGGTGAAGAGCGGTCACTCGGGCGAGAGGCCACTTTGATGGAGGAAACCTCTCGTCCGTGAGTAGGACTAAAGAGCCGACGTTGATGTCGTGAGTTGGGTGGTACCACTTGGATATGGCCTGTAGACGTTGGAGATATCCTGTGGACCATCTCTTCCAGAACCCTTGGAGTTTTTGTTGGATGAGCTGCCATCGGGAGAGTCTAGAGATGTTAAGATTCTCCAGTGATGGCTCTGGAAGAGTCGTAGGAGCCTGGCCTATAAGGAAATGCCCTGGTGTCAGAGCCGAGCAGTCATCAGGATCATCAGTGAGCGGTTCAAGCGGCCGTGAGTTGAGAACTGCCTCAACTTGGGTGAGCAAGGTGGTAAGTTCCTCGAAGGTGAGCAGGTCCTCCCCAATAGTCCGGGTGAGATGATATTTCACCGACTTCACTGCCGCCTCCCATTTGCCTCCGAAGTGTGGTGCGCTTGGAGGGTTGAAGGACCATTGAGTCCCATCTTGAATGAGGAGCTGGGCGAGCTGTCGAGATTTGGATGATCCTGCTATGAATAGCCTCCTGAGCTCCCTATCAGCGCCGAGAAAGGTGGTACCGCAGTCGCTGAATAAGGTGTGAGCGATCCCGCGCCGACTGGAGAAACGTCTGTATGCCGCTAGGAATGTATCAGCTGAGTAGTCTGATACTACCTCGAGATGCACGGCTGAGGTGGTCATACAGACAAAGATAGCCAACCATCCCTTGTATGACTTGTGGCCCCGTCCCTTCCAGGACCGGAGCGATATGGGGCCGGCGTAATCAACCCCCGTGTTGAGAAAGGCGCGAGCGGGGGTGAGTCGGGCTGGTGGCAGCTGTCCCATGAGCTGTTGAGCACGTATCCCACGTTGTCGAGCGCACTTCACGCATTTAAGGATGAAGGAGCGTACTGGAGCTCGGCCTCCGAGGATCCAGTAAGCTGTCCTGAGCTGACGAAGAGTGAGCTGTGTCCCGCCGTGAAGTGTCCTTAGGTGAGCTTGGCTTATCAGCAAGCGAGCCAGTTGCGATTCCTTTGGGATGATTGCTTGATTTTTGCTCTCGGGGTCGAGCTGTGCGAACCTGAGCCGTCCACCAACACGCAGGATCCCTTGACGATCGATAAACGGGGTGAGCTTGGTGAGCGGATGGGACCTGGTGAATTTCTCCCCGCGAGAGATGATCCGTAGTTCCTCCCTGAAATGAGCTGTCTGGGTGAGCTTGATCCAAAGGAGCCGTGCGTCTTCCAGTTCGCTGAGCGTGAGCGGATAATGGAGTGACGTATTAGGAACCCTCCTAAGCCGAGCGATGAACCTTGAGCAGATCGCGGTGATCCGAAGTAGTCGGTTGAACGAAGAGAACTTATCGATGAGATCCCAAATAGCTATTTGCTGAGCGGCGCCGTAGTAAATCTGACCCGGTTTCTCTTCGAGGTCCACATTGAGGTCCCTTTCTAGAACGTGAGTTGGCCAAGATGAGCTATCCTGTTGTAGCCATGGTGGGCCTGTCCACCACAGCTTATGTGCAGCTAACTGTTGCGCGGTGAGACCTCGAGAAGCACAATCTGCTGGATTCTCCTTGCCAGGCACCAGCCTCCAGTGACTTGGCTGAGTTAGCTCTTGGATAAGAGCGACACGATTCCTCACGAATTCTTTCCATCGTGATGGGTGGGAGCTGATCCATGTGAGTGTTACGGAGGAATCCGTCCAGAGGTATGTGGGCGCTGCGCTGAGGTTGAGCTGATCCTGAACGTAACGTATGAGCTTGGCTAGGAGCAGGGCAGCCGTAAGTTCCAGGCGTGGGATGGTCAGCCGTTTGAGCGGGGCTACTTTAGTCTTGGAGCAGACGAGCGTTATACCATTTCCAGGTAGGTGCGGAACCTTCAGGTAAATGACAGCAGCCATAGCCACCTGAGATGCGTCGGAGAATCCATGGACTTCCACGTCGAAGCCCTTGAGCAGTCCTAGCCATCGTGGCACGGTGACCTCCGACAACTGGTTGAGCTCATCCCTGAACTGTCGCCATCGATGCGCTGTTGTCGGGGAAACTGGGTCATCCCATCCCAGTTTCTCAATCCAGAGCGCCTGTAGTAGTATCTTCGCTCGTACCACCACTGGCGCGAGGAAGCCAAGTGGGTCGAAGAGCTGAGCGGTTTCCGACAGAATGATTCGTTTTGAGATGGAGTTGGTTTCAGGCCGAGCGATGGAGAACGTGAAGCTGTCCGTGCCTGGGTGCCATGAGACTCCTAAGATCTTGGTGATCGAGTCCTCGATCACCTTTTGATCGTGGGAGGTGCTGTCCAACCTGAGTGTGCTGAGCAGACCTGCACTGTTGGAGTGCCATTTTGCCAACGGGAAGCCGCCTGATTGGCAAAGTTGAGTCACGTGATGAGCGGTCTTGAGTAACTCCTCCTCCGAGTCAGCACCTCCGCAAATATCATCTACATATCGTCCTTTCGTGAGCGGCTCCACGGCGAGAGGATAGTTACTGCCCTCGTCCTCCACGAGCTGGTTCAAGACACGTATGGAAAGAAATGGAGCGGATCTAGTTCCATACGTGACGGTGGTGAGCTGATATGTTGTGACGTTCCCATTTGCATCGGCCCAAAGTATCTGTTGGAGCGGCCAATCATCCTGATGTACTCCGATTTGGCGGAACATCTTGGTGATGTCCGTCATGAAGATGAGCTTATGCCGTCGAGTGAAGAGCAGTACATCAGCAATGTCTCTCTGGAGTTTGGCTCCAGTATGCATAATCTCATTGAGCGTCTGCCCCGAGCTGGTCTTATGGGAGCCGTTGAACACGACTCTCATCTTAGTCGTCTCGCTGCTGGTTCGGACGACACCGTGGTGAGGAAAGAAATATTCCGGAGAAGTGACAGCCTGAGCGGAGTACGAGCTATTCGGGACCCTCAACCCTCCTGAAGCCGGAGCTTCATGTGCTAAGGTCGTCCCGAGAGCTGTGTACTCCCCCATACGCTGTCGATGAGCTGTCTGAGTGAGCTGTCCGGAGACCCGGCGCATATGGCCAAGGGCTTCATATTCCTTGAGGAAGTCTGTATAGAGTTGATGGTATTCCTCATCACGGGAGAACTTCCGGAGCAGTCGGTGAAGGCATGCGAGCGCTGACGTTCGTGAATCCCCAAGCACTGAGGGCGGAGCCTTGAGCGGTAACCGGACAATGTAACGTCCGGAGCAGTCCCTGGTGTGTGTCCGCCGAAAGTGTTCCTCGCATTGAGCTTCCTCGTCGGTGAGTTGTATCTCTGAAGTCTCAGGAACCTCTTCCTGGACCCAGAACCTGGTGAGTAAGCCATCGAGGTCCTCATTGGATACCGCCAGGTGAGCTGTGGCCGTGTGAGCTAACGCAACACTTTCAGTGGGCCCGAAGATGACCCATCCGAGTCGGGTGAGCTGAGCCGATGGTGATCCTGGGTCATGTGTAATGACCTCTGGCAGGATGAGCTGACCGTAGACGTCAGCACCAAGTAAGACGTCAATTGGTGCTGGTGCTTGGAAGCTGGGATCAGCGAGTTGTAACCCTTCAAGATGATCCCACTTGAGCTGTCCGGGTGTAAACGTCGGTAACGATGTGGTGAGCTGGCTGAGAGCATAAGCCGTGACTCTCAGCTGAAATGAAGAATGAGTGGACTGTATAGTGAGCGGTACCTTGCCTAGTGCCGGCCCAGATGCCGAGTTTCCGATTCCGGAAATAAGTAGTGAAGTCTTGGACCGGGTAAGTCCGAGACGACGCACAATCTGGTCCCCAATAAGAGATATCTCTGATCCTGGGTCGATGAGCAGACGAATGCGGTGAGCGGCTCCATCTGGGCACACGAGATAAGCTAGACTCGTAGCCAGAAGTACCCCAGGACGGCAATCAGTAATTCCAGAATCGAGCTGACGAGCTGAGCACGAAACGGCAATCTGTCCGGATGACCTTCATTCCGCAGATGTGGAAGGTCTGGGCTCAGAGGTCTTCACAGTAGTGACCCCATCCCCGTAGGTGTACGTGACCATTGGTACCCCAGATGGTCGAGCTGATGACGATGCAGCTTGGTTTTGAGCAGTACCTTGAGCGGTCCTAGAAGATGGCCTTTGACTGGGCTTAGGTGGAGCTGTGGTCGAGGTGGAGTGTAGCATCGTATGATGGAGACCTCCACAGAGCTGGCATCTCGTCTGCGATCTGCAGTCCTTGACTGAATGACGACCGAGACAGTTGTAGCAGAGATAGTACCTTTCCACTATCTCCCGACGAGCTGGACCGTTGAGCTGACGAAATGATGTGCAGGTTGACAGATAGTGGTCTGCCTGACACATTGAGCAGGGGTACGTCACTTTCCCTGATGAGGTGTTCCTGGGAGTTGGCCTGGTCTGCTGTGGCTGTGGAGCAGCTGCATGATGCACCTTGACCGACAGGGGAGGCCTTCTTGAGCTGACAGTAGTAGGCCTCGTAGCCTGATCCGTAGAGCGAGCGGGCGTATTAATCTCCATGCTCTCCATGGCACGAGCTCTCCCGGTGAGGAAGTCCTTGAAAGCTGAGAAGCTGGGGAAGTCGGTGGACGACCCGACTTTCACTTCCCATGCTTCTCGGAGCTTCGAGCTGAGCCGTTTGGATACCACGTAGACGAGGACCTGATCCCAATGAGCAGTCGGTGACCCTAATGCCTCCAGAGCGTTCAATGCTTCGGCGACAGTGGTCAATAGAGTGTTTAACTCTCGAGCACTGTGAGCGGTCATCCCTGGTGGGTTGAGTAGGCGCTCGAGCTGCGCCGAGACGAGGAGGCGCTTATTTTCATAGCGCGTAAGGAGCAGTTCCCAAGCAGAGGCAAATGAGTCATCAGAGATGGCGATGTTGGAGATGATTCGAGCTGGCTCATCCTTGAGGCTCGTCCTCAAGTAATGCATCTTCTCCACGTTTGGAATATCTGGGTTTGAGCCGACCAGTGAGCTGAACAAATCTCGGAAGGACCTCCATTCCGAGAATACCCCAGAATATTTGGGAAGAGCAATTTCTGGCAGGCACCTTTTAGCCGTTGAAGGTTGAGCTGTTCCCCCTGCGGCAGAGCGACGTGAGCCGGTGGACACCCCCTTCCTGTCTATGAGCTGAACCAGAATCCCCTTGGCCTCGTGATAGTGTACGATGGTCCGATCAAAGAGGCTGTCCTTGAAGTATGACAACTCCAAGACGTTGTCCACCTTCGCGCTCCCACCGACGAGCTTCTCATGAGTGGCCTCGAACTTCTCCCAATAAGTTTCGAGGATATCCAGCTTGGCATGTAGGGATGTTATGGTGAGCTGGTCCACCTCATTATCGAGCAGTTCGTTATGCACCCTTTCGATGAATGCACCTCTCGATGTGTTCAGCCCCAGGGTAACCTCAAAGGAGGCCATAGCTGACAGCTGTGACTGAGCGGTGCCAATGGGAATGATTCCCAAAAAATTACCAGAACGTGGTTTTGCTGACGATGATCCGGAAAAATATTCCAGAATCCCAGATGAGCGGATCCCTATCTGAACGGCAGGAGCAGGCCCTCGATGATGGAGGGTCGGTACTGTCGAATGGTAGGAGCGGGCCCTGGTTGTGGTGAGACGGCACTATCAAGTGCCGGTGGCGCTCGGCGTGGTTGGGGCGACACTGTCGGACGGCAGGGGCGGGCCCTCGTTGATGGTGGGGCGGCACTGCGAATGCCGCTATGCTTCCCGCGCTGAGCCGATTTTTCCCACTCACACACTCGCACAATTTCACCAATTAACACGAAATGTTCCTCCAATCCGGCTCGAAGGACCAAAAAATGTTGGAAGAATGTTCTGGATCGGAGGGGATCGGTGTGGGTGGGTTTGAGCAGTCCAAAAAAAAATAGATAACCGGTTACACGGCACGTCACTTATTTATTGACTTACAAAAAATTAATTAACTTTAATAACTAATGAAATATAAATGCCTCAATAATGAGCGGTGCTTTATAATTCGATTATCAATATTTGAGCGGTCTAGAACAATTTGAAGAATATCCGAAACACAGATAGACACGTGTTGCTTCTACTGAATCCCGGACGAAAGTGAACGAGCGAGGCTGCCCGATCGCTCAATCGGACGATTTCGAGGGGCCTCGAGGTCGGTGGTGGGGCATCCCCCTTATGCCGGATGGCTGTGAGCGGTCCAGAAAGTGGCGCCCCATCACCCAAAAAATGTGAAATAGGCCCTTAGTAACAACTGGGTTGTTATGGTTTGGCCTGACGGTGAGCAGGCGTTAGTGTTAGTAATGGAATCCTGGTCGGCTTCCAGGAATTCCAACACTCTCTCTATCTCTCGCTGTTTCTCTCTACTTCTCTCTGTCTCTCTCTCTCTCTTTCTGTCCCTCTCTGTCTCTCCTTGCCTCTTTGTCTCCCTCTCTCTCTCTTTCTGTCCCTCTCTGTCTCTCCTTGCCTCTTTGTCTCCCTCTGTCTCTCTCTGTCTCTCTCTGTCTCTCTCCGCCTCTCTCCGTCTCTCTCTGTCTCTCTCTGTCTCTCTCCGTCTCTCTCTGTCTCTCTCTCTCTGTCTGTCTGTCTCCGTCTCTGTCTATCTGCCTCTCTCTGTCCCTCTCTGTCCCGCTCGGACTTTCTCTGTCTTTCTCGGTGTCTCTCTGTCACTCTCTGTCTCTCTCCATCTCTCGCTGTTTTTCTATACTTCTCTCTGTCCCTCTCTGCCTCTTTCTGTCCCTCTCTGTCGCCCCTTGCCACTCTCTGTCTCCCTCTGTCTCCCTCTGTCTCTCTCTGTCTCTCTCCGCCTCTCTCCGTCTCTCTTTGTTTCTCTATCTCTCTCTGTCACTCTCTGTCTCTCTCTCTCTGTCTCTGTCTCTCTCTGTCTCTCTCCGCCTCTCTCGGTCTCTCTCCGTCTCTGTCTCTGTCTCTCTCCTTCTCTCTCTATCTGCCTCTCTCTGTCCCTCTATGTCTCTTTCTGTCTCTCTCCGTCTCTGTCTCTTTCTGTCCCTCTCTGTCTCTCCTTGCCTCTCGCTCTCTGTCTCTGTCTCTCTCTGTCTCTCTCCGCCTCTATCGGTCTCTCTCCATCTCTCTCTGTCTCTCTTTGTCTCTCACTGCCTCACTCTGCCTCTCTCTGTCCCTCTCTGTCTGTCTTGATCATTAGCTTTCTGCCACTCTCCGTTCTCTCTGGCTCTCTTTGTTTCTCTATCTCTCTCTGTCTCTCTCTCCCTCTCTCCGTCTCTCTCTATCACCCTCTCTCTGTCCCTCTCTGTCTCTCTCTATCTCTCGCTGTTTCTCTCTACTTCTCTCTGTCTCTCTCTCTCTCTTTCTGTCCCTCTGTCTCTCCTTGCCTCTCTGTCTCTCTCCGTCTCTCTCTGTCTCTCTCTCTCTCTGTCTGTCTCCGTCTCTGTCTATCTGCCTCTCTCTGTCCCTCTCTGTCCCGCTCTGACTTTCTCTGTCTTTCTCTGTCTTCCTCGGTGTCTCTCTGTCCCTCTCTGTCTCTCTCCATCTCTCGCTGTTTCTCTCTACTTCTCTCTGTCTCTCTCTCTCTCTCTTTCTGTCCCTCTCTGTCTCTCCTTGCCTCTCTCTGTCTCCCTCTGTCTCTCTCTGTCTCTCTCCGCCTCTCTCCGTCTCTCTCTGTCTCTCTCTGTCTGTCTCTGTCTCTCTCCGCCTCTCTCCGTCTCTCTCTGTCTCTCTCCGCCTCTCTACGTCTCTCTCTGTCTCTCTCTGTCTCTCTCCGTCTCTCTCTGCCTGTCTTGATCATTAGCTTTCTGCCGCTCTCCGTTCTCTCCGCCTCTCTCGGTCTCTCTCCGTCTCTCTCTCTGTCTGTCTTGATCATTAGCTTTCTGCCGCTCTCCGTTCTCTCCGCCTCTCTCGGTCTCTCTCCGCCTCTCTCTCTGTCTCTCTCAGCCTCTCTCCGTCTTTCTGTCTCTCTCTCTCTCTCTAAGTCTCTCTCTATCTGCCTCTCTCTCTCCCTCTCTATCTCTCTCTATCTCTCGCTGTTTCTCTCTACTTTTCTCTGTCTCTCTCTGTCTCCTTCTGTCTCTCTCTGTCTCTCCTTGCCTCTCTCTGTCTCTCTCTGTGTATCTCTGTCTCTCTCTGTCTCTCTCTGCCTCTCTCGGTCTCCCTCTGTCTCTCTCTCCCTCTCTCCGTCTTTCTCTATCTGCCTCTCTCTGTCCCCCTCTGTCTCTCTCTCTCCCTCTCTGTCTCTCTCTGTCTCTCTCTGTCTCTCTCCGCCTCTCTCCGTCTCTCTCTGTCTCTCTCTGTCTCTCTCCGTCTCTCTCTGTCTCTCTCTGTCTCTCTCTCTCTCTGTCTGTCTCCGTCTCTGTCTATCTGCCTCTCTCTGTCCCTCTCTGTCCCGCTCGGACTTTCTCTGTCTTTCTCGGTGTCTCTCTGTCACTCTCTGTCTCTCTCCATCTCTCGCTGTTTCTCTCTCCTTCTCTCTGTCCCTCTCTTTCTCTTTCTGTCCCTCTCTGTCTCTCCTTGCCTCTCTCTGTCTCCCTCTGTCTCTCTCTGTCTCTCTCCGCCTCTCTCCGTCTCTCTCTGTCTCTCTCTGGCTCTCTCCGTCTCTTTCTGTCTCTCTCCGTCTCTGTCCCTCTCTGTCTCTCCTTGCCTCTCTCTGACTCTCTCTGTCTGTCCCTGCCTCTCTCTAACTCTCTGTCTCTCTCTGTCTCTCTCTGTCTCTATCTGTCTCTCTCTCTGTCTCCCTCTGTCTCTCTCTGTCTCTCTCTCCCTCTCGCCGTCTCTCTCTATCTGCCTCTCTCTGTCCCTCTCTGTCTCTCTCTATCTCTCCCTGTTTCTCTCTACTTCTCTCTGTCTCTCTCTGTCTCTCCCGGTCTCTGTCTCTACCCTCCTGTCTCTCTCTCCCTCTCTGACTTTCTCTGTCTTTCTCGGTGTCTCTCTGTCACTCTCTGTCTCGCTCTATCTCTCGCTGTTTCTCTCTACTTGTCTCTGTCTCCCTCTGTCTCCCTCTGTCTCTCTCTGTCTCTCTCCGCCTCTCTCCGTCTCTCTCTGTCTCTCTCTCCCTCTCTCCGTCTCTCTCTATCTGCCCCTCTCTGTCCCTCTCTATCTCTCTCTATCTCTCGCTGTTTCTCTCTACTTTTCTCTGTCTCTCTCTGTCTCCTTGTGTCCCTCTCCATCTCTCCTTGCCTCTCTCTGTGTCTCTCTGTCTCTCTCTGTCTCTCTCTATCTCTCTCTGCCTCTCTCTGTCTCTCTTTCTCTCTCTCTGCCTCTCTCTCCCTCTATCTGCCTCTCTCTGTCTCTCTCTACTTCTCTCTGTCTCTCTCTGTCTCTTTCTGTCCCTCTCTGCCTCTTTCTGTCCCTCTCTGTCTCTCTCTGTCTCTCTCCATCTCTCTCTGTCTCTCTCTCTCTGTCTGTCTCCGTCTCTGTCTATCTCTCGCTGTTTCTCTCTACTTCTCTCTGTCTCTCTCTCTCTCTTTCTGTCCCTCTCTGTCTCTCGTTGCCTCTCCCTGTCCCTCTCTGACTTTCTCTGTCTTTCTCGGTGTCTCTCTGTCACTCTCTGTCTCTCTCTATCTCTCGCTGTTTCTCTCTACTTGTCTCTGTCTCTCTCTGTCTCTTTCTGTCCCTCTCTGTCTCTCTCTGTCTCTTTCTGTCCCTCTCTGTCTCTCCTTGCCTCTCTCTGTCTCTCTCTGTATTCCGCCTCTCTCCGTCTCTCTCTGTCTCTCTCTCCCTCTCTCCGTCTCTCTCTATCTGCCCCTCTCTGTCCCTCTCTATCTCTCTCTATCTCTCGCTGTTTCTCTCTAGTTTTCTCTGTCTCTCTCTGTCTCCTTGTGTCCCTGTCTATCTCTTCTTGCCTCTCTCTGTGTCTCTCTGTCTCCCTCTGTCTCTCTCTGTCTCTCTCTGCCTCTCTCTGTCTCTCTTTCTCTCTCTCTTTCTCTCTCTCTGCCTCTCTCTCCCTCTATCTGCCTCTCTCTGTCTCTCTCTACTTTTCTCTGTCTCTCTCTGTCTCCTTGTGTCCCTCTCTATCTCTTCTTGCCTCTCTCTGTGTCTCTCTGTCTCCCTCTGTCTCTCTCTGTCTCTCTCTGCCTCTCTCTGTCTCTCTTTCTCTCTCTCTTTCTCTCTCTCTGCCTCTCTCTCCCTCTATCTGCCTCTCTCTGTCTCTCTCTACTTCTCTCTGTCTCTCTCTGTCTCTTTCTGTCCCTCTCTGCCTCTTTCTGTCCCTCTCTGTCTCCCCTTGCCACTCTCTGTCTCCCTCTGTCTCTCTCTGTCTCTCTCCGCCTCTCTCCGTCTCTCTCTGTCTCTCTCTGTCTTTCTCCGTCTCTCTCTGTCTGTCTTGAGCATTAGCTTTCTGCCGCTCTCCGTTCTCTCTGGCTCTCTTTGTTTCTCTGTCTCTCTCTGTCACTCTCTGTCTCTCTCTCTCTGTCTCTGTCTCTCTCTGTCTCTCTCCGCCTCTCTCGGTCTCTCTCCGTCTCTGTCTCTTTCTGTCCCTCTCTGTCTCTCCTTGCCTCTCTCGGTCTCTCTCCGTCTCTCTCTCTGTCTGTCTCCTTCTCTCTCTATCTGCCTCTCTCTGTCCCTCTATGTCTCTTTCTGTCTCTCTCCGTCTCTGTCTCTTTCTGTCCCTCTCTGTCTCTCCTTGCCTCTCTCTCTCTGTCTCTGTCTCTCTCTGTCTCTCTCCGCCTCTCTCGGTCTCTCTCCGTCTCTCTCTGGCTCTCTCCGTCTTTCTCTCTCTGTCTGTCTCCGTCTCTGTCTATCTGCCTCTCTCTGTCCCTCTCTGTCCCGCTCGGACTTTCTCTGTCTTTCTCGGTGTCTCTCTGTCACTCTCTGTCTCTCTCCATCTCTCGCTGTTTCTCTCTACTTCTCTCTGTCCCTCTCTCTCTCTTTCTGTCCCTCTCTGTCTCTCTCTGTCTCTCTCCGCCTCTCTCCGTCTCTCTCTGTCTCTCTCTGTCTCTCTCCGTCTCTCTCTGTCTCTCTCTGTCTCTCTCCGTCTCTCTCTGTCTCTCTCTCTCTCTGTCTGTCTCCGTCTCTGTCTATCTGCCTCTCTCTGTCCCTCTCTGTCCCGCTCTGACTTTCTCTGTCTTTCTCTGTCTTCCTCGGTGTCTCTCTGTCACTCTCTGTCTCCCTCCATCTCTCACTGTTTCTCTATACTTCTCTCTGTCTCTCTCTCTCTCTTTCTGTCCCTCTCTGTCTCTCCTTGCCTCTCTCTGTCTCCCTCTGTCTCACTCTGTCTCTCTCCGCCTCTCTCCGTCTCTCTCTGTCTCTCTCTGTCTCTCTCTGTCTCTCTCAGTCTCTCTCCGCCTCTCTCCGTCTCTCTCCGGCTCTCTCTGTCCCTCTCTGTCTCTCTCTGTCTCTCTCTAACCCTCTGCCTCTCTGCCTCTCCCTGTCCCTCTCTGACTTTCTCTGTATTTCTCGGTGTCTCTCTTTCACTCTCTGTCTCCCTCTATCTCTCGCTATTTCTCTCTACTTGTCTCTGTCTCTCTCTGTCTCTTTCTGTCCCTCTCTGTCTCTCTCCGTCTCTTTCTGTCCCTCTCTGTCTCTCCTTGCCTCTCTCTGTCCCCCTCTGTCTCTCTCTGTCTCTCTCTGTCTCTCTCTCTTCCTCTCTCTGTCTCTCTCTGTCTCTCTCCACCTCTCTCTGCCTCTCTCTGGCGTTCTCTGACTTTCGCTGTCTTTCTCGATGTCTCTCCGTCACTCTCTGTCTCCCTCTATGTCTCGCTGTTTCTCGCTACTTCTCTCTGTCTCTCTCTGTCTCTTTCTGTCCCTCTCTGTCTCTCCTTGCCTCTCTCTGTCTCCCTCTGTCTCTCTCTGTCTCTCTCTGTCCCTCTCTGTCTCTCTCTATCTCTCGCTGTTTCTCTCTACTTCTCTCTGTCTCTCTCTATCTCTTTCTGTCCCTCTCTGACTCTCCTTGCCTCTCTCTGTCTCTCTCTGTCTCTCTCTGCCTCTCTCCAAATCTCTGCCTCTCTCTGGCTCTCTTTATTTCTCTATCACTTTCTTCCTCTCTCCGTTTCTCTCTGTCTCGTTCTATCTCTCTCTCCACCTTTCTCTGCCTCTCGCTGGCCTTTTCTGACTTTCTCTGTCTTTCTCGGTGTCTCTCTGTCACGCCCTCTCTCCCTCTACCTCTCGCTGTATCTCACTGCTTCTCTCTGTCTCTCTCTGGCTCTGGTTGTTTCTCCATCTCTCTCTCCCTTTCTCCGTTCCTCTCTTGCTCTCTTTGTGTCTGTATCTCTCTCTGTCTGTCTCTGTCTCTCCTTGCCTCTCCCTGTCCCTCTCTGACTTGCTCTGTCTTTCTCGGTGTCTCTCTGTCACTCTCTGTCTCTCTCTATCTCTCGCTGTTTCTCTCTACTTGTCTCTGTCTCACTCTGTCTCTTTCTGTCCCTCTCTGTCTCTCCTTGCCTCTCTGTCTCTGTCTCTCTCTGTCTCTCTCCGCCTCTCTCGGTCTCTCTCCGTCTCTCTCTCTCTGTCTCTCTCAGCCTCTCTCCGTCTCTCTCTGTCTCTCTTTGTCTCTGACTGCCTCACTCTGCCTCTCTCTGTCCCTCTCTGTCTGTCTCTGTCTCTCTCCATCTCACTCATTCTCTCTTAGTCTCTCTTAGTCTCTCTCTGCCTCTCTCTGCCTCTCTCTGTCCCTCACTGTCTGTCTCTCTCCGTCTCTGTCTCTTCTCTCCCTCTCTGTCTCTCCTTGCCTCTCTCTGTCTCTCTCTGTCTCTCTCTGGCTCTTTTATTTCTCTATCGATTTCTTCCTCTCTCCGTTCCTCTGTGTCTCGTTCTGTCTCTCTCTCCACCTCTCTCTGGCCTTCTCTGACTTTCTCTGTCTTTCTCGGTGTCTCTCTGTCACTCTCTGTCTCTCCTTGCCTCTCTCTGTCTCTCTCTGTCTCTCTCCGCTTCTCTCCGTCTCTCTCTGTCCCTCTCTGTCTCTCTCTGTCTCTCTCTGCCTCTCTCTAACCCTCTGCCTTTCTCCGCCTCTCTCCGTCTCTCTCTGCCTCTCTCTGTCTCTCGCTGTGCCTCTCTCTGCCTCTCTCTGTCTCCCTCTGTCTCTGTCTCTCTCCGCCTCTCTCCGTCTCTCTCTGTCTCTCTCTGTCTCTCTCCGTCTCTCTCTGTCTGTCTTGATCATTAGCTTTCTGCCGCTCTCCGTTCTCTCTGGCTCTCTTTGTTTCTCTGTCTCTCTCTGTCTCTCTCCGTCTCTCTCTCTCTGTCTCTCTCAGCCTCTCTCCGTCTCTCTGTGTCTCTCTTTGTCTCTCACTGCCTCACTCTGCCTCTCTCTGTCCCTCTCTGTCTGTCTCTGTCTCTCTCCATCTCACTCATTCTCTCTTAGTCTCTCTTAGTCTCTCTCTGCCTCTCTCTGCCTCTCTCTGTCCCTCACTGTCTGTCTCTCTCTCTCTCTCGGTCTCTCTATCTCACTCTGTCTCTCTCTGCCTCTCTCTGTCTCTCTCTGTCTCTCTCTGTCTCTCTCTGTCCCTCTCTGCCTCTCTCTGCCTCTCTCTGTCTCTCTCTGTGCCTCTCTGGCTCTTTTATTTCTCTATCGATTTCTTCCTCTCTCCGTTTCTCTCTGTCTCGTTCTGTCTCTCTCTCCACCTCTCTCTGGCCTTCTCTGACTTTCTCTGTCTTTCTCGGTGTCTGTCTGTCACTCTCTGTCTCTCCTTGCCTCTCTCTGTCTCTCTCTGTCTCTCTCCGCTTCTCTCCGTCTCTCTCTGTCCCTCTCTGTCTCTCTCTGTCTCTCTCTGCCTCTCTCTAACCCTCTGCCTCTCTCCGCCTCTCTCCGTCTCTCTCTGCCTCTCTCTGTCTCTCGCTGTGCCTCTCTCTGCCTCTCTCTGTCTCCCTCTGTCTCTGTCTCTCTCCGCCTCTCTCTGCCTCTCTCTGTCTCCCTCTGTCTCTGTCTCGCTCCGTCTCTCTCCGTCTCTCTCTGTCTCTCTCTGTCTCTCTCCGTCTCTCTCTGTCTGTCTTGATCATTAGCTTTCTGCCGCTCTCCGTTCTCTCTGGCTCTCTTTGTTTCTCTGTCTCTCTCTGTCACTCTCTGTCTGTCTCCTTCTCTCTCTATCTGCCTCTCTCTGTCCCTCTATGTCTCTTTCTGTCTCTCTCCGTCTCTGTCTCTTTCTGTCCCTCTCTGTCTCTCCTTGCCTCTCTCTCTCTTTCTCTGTCTCTCTCTGTCTCTCTCCGCCTCTCTCGGTCTCTCTCCGTCTCTCTCTCTGTCTCTCTCAGCCTCTCTCTGTCTCTCCCTGCCTCTCTCTGTCTCTCTTTGTCTCTCACTGCCTCACTCTGCCTCTCTCTGTCCCTCTCTGTCTGTCTCTGTCTCTCTCCATCTCACTCTGTCTCTCTTAGTCTCTCTTAGTCTCTCTCGGTCTCTCTATCTCACTCTGTCTCTCTCTGCCTCTCTCTGTCTCTCTCTGTCTCTCCCGGTCTCTGTCTCTGTCTCCCTGTCTCTCTCTACCTCTCTCTGTCTCTATCTGCCTCTCTCCGTCCCTCTCTGTCTCTTTCTCTCTCACTCCGTCTCTGTCTCTTTCTGTCCCTCTCTGTCTCTCCTTGCCTCTCCCTGTCCCTCTCTGACTTTCTCTGTCTTTCTCGGTGTCTCTCTGTCACTCTCTGTCTCTCTCTGTCTCTCTCCGCCTCTCTCCGTCTCTCTCTGTCTCTCTCTGTCTCTCTCCGTCTCTCTCTGTCTGTCTTGATCATTAGCTTTCTGCCGCTCTCCGTACTCTCTGGCTCTCTTTGTTTCTCTATCTCTCTCTGTCACTCTCTGTCTCTCTCTCTCTCTCTGTCTCTCTCTGTCTCTCTCCGCCTCTCTCGGTCTCTCTCCGTCTCTCTCTCTGTCTGTCTCCTTCTCTCTCTATCTGCCTCTCTCTGTCCCTCTATGTCTCTTTCTGTCTCTCTCCGTCTCTGTCTCTTTCTGTCCCTCTCTGTCTCTCCTTTCCTCTCTCTCTCTGTCTCTGTCTCTCTCTGTCTCTCTCCGCCTCTATCGGTCTCTCTCCATCTCTCTCTGTCTCTCTTTGTCTCTCACTGCCTCACTCTGCCTCTCTCTGTCCCTCTCTGTCTGTCTTGATCATTAGCTTTCTGCCGCTCTCCGTTCTCTCTGGCTCTCTTTGTTTCTCTATCTCTCTCTCCCTCTCTCCGTCTCTCTCTATCACCCTCTCTCTGTCCCTCTCTGTCTCTCTCTATCTCTCGCTGTTTCTCTCTACTTCTCTCTGTCTCTCTCTCTCTCTTTCTGTCCCTCTGTCTCTCCTTGCCTCTCTGTCTCTCTCCGTCTCTCTCTGTCTCTCTCTCTCTCTCTGTCTGTCTCCGTCTCTGTCTATCTGCCTCTCTCTGTCCCTCTCTGTCCCGCTCTGACTTTCTCTGTCTTTCTCTGTCTTCCTCGGTGTCTCTCTGTCCCTCTCTGTCTCTCTCCATCTCTCGCTGTTTCTCTCTACTTCTCTCTGTCTCTCTCTCTCTCTCTTTCTGTCCCTCTCTGTCTCTCCTTGCCTCTCTCTGTCTCCCTCTGTCTCTCTCTGTCTCTCTCCGCCTCTCTCCGTCTCTCTCTGTCTCTCTCTGTCTGTCTCTGTCTCTCTCCGCCTCTCTCCGTCTCTCTCTGTCTCTCTCCGCCTCTCTACGTCTCTCTCTGTCTCTCTCTGTCTCTCTCCGTCTCTCTCTGTCTGTCTTGATCATTAGCTTTCTGCCGCTCTCCGTTCTCTCCGCCTCTCTCGGTCTCTCTCCGTCTCTCTCTCTGTCTCTCTCTGTCTGTCTTGATCATTAGCTTTCTGCCGCTCTCCGTTCTCTCCGCCTCTCTCGGTCTCTCTCCGCCTCTCTCTCTGTCTCTCTCAGCCTCTCTCCGTCTCTCTCTGTCTCTCTCTCTCTCTCTATGTCTCTCTCTATCTGCCCCTCTCTCTCCCTCTCTATCTCTCTCTATCCCTCGCTGTTTCTCTCTACTTTTCTCTGTCTCTCTCTGTCTCCTTCTGTCCCTCTCTGTCTCTCTCTGTGTCTCTCTGTCTCTCTCTATCTCTCTCTCTGCCTCTCTCGGTCTCCCTCTGTCTCTCTCTCCCTCTCTCCGTCTTTCTCTATCTGCCTCTCTCTGTCCCCCTCTGTCTCTCTCTGTCCCTCTCTGTCTCTCTCTGTCTCTTTCTGTCTCTCTCTGTCTCTCCCGGTCTCTGTCTCTACCCTCCTGTCTCTCTCTCCCTCTCTCCGTCTCTCTCTATCTGTCTCTCTCTGTCTCTTTCTGTCTATCTCTGTCTCTTTCTGTCCCTCCTTGACTTTCTCTGTCTTTCTCGGTGTCTCTCTGTCACTCTCTGTCTCTCTCTATCTCTCGCTGTTTCTCTCTACTTGTCTCTGTCTCTCTCTGTCTCTTTCTGTCCCTCTCTGTCTCTCTCTGTCTCTTTCTGTCCCTCTCTGTCTCTCCTTGCCTCTCTCTGTCTCTCTCTGTATTCCGCCTCTCTCCGTCTCTCTCTGTCTCTCTCTCCCTCTCTCCGTCTCTCTCTATCTGCCTCTCTCTGTCCCTCTCTATCTCTCTCTATCTCTCGCTGTTTCTCTCTACTTTTCTCTGTCTCTCTCTGTCTCCTTGTGTCCCTCTCTATCTCTCCTTGCCTCTCTCTGTGTCTCTCTGTCTCCCTCTGTCTCTCTCTGTCTCTCTCTGCCTCTCTCTGTCTCTCTTTCTCTCTCTCTTTCTCTCTCTCTGCCTCTCTCTCCCTCTATCTGCCTCTCTCTGTCTCTCTCTACTTCTCTCTGTCTCTCTCTGTCTCTTTCTGTCCCTCTCTGCCTCTTTCTGTCCCTCTCTGTCTCCCCTTGCCACTCTCTGTCTCCCTCTGTCTCTCTCTGTCTCTCTCCGCCTCTCTCCGTCTCTCTCTGTCTCTCTCTGTCTTTCTCCGTCTCTCTCTGTCTGTCTTGATCATTAGCTTTCTGCCGCTCTCCGTCTCTCTCTATCTGCCTCTCTCTGTCCCTCTCTACTTCTCTCTGTCTCTCTCTGTCTCTTTCTGTCCCTCTCTGCCTCTTTTTGTCCCTCTCTGTCTCTCCTTGCCTCTCTCTGTCTCCCTCTGTCTCTCTCTATCTCTCGCTGTTTCTCTCTACTTTTCTCTGTCTCTCTCTGTCTCCTTGTGTCCCTCTCCATCTCTCCTTGCCTCTCTCTGTGTCTCTCTGTCTCTCTCTGTCTCTCTCTGTCTCTCTCTGCCTCTCTCTGTCTCTCTTTCTCTCTCTCTGCCTCTCTCTCCCTCTATCTGCCTCTCTCTGTCTCTCTCTGTCTCTTTCTGTCCCTCTCTGCCTCTTTCTGTCCCTCTCTGTCTCCCCTTGCCTCTCTCTGTCTCCCTCTGTCTCTCTCTGTCTCTCTCCGCCTCTCTCCGTCTCTCTCTGTCTCTCTCTGTCTTTCTCCGTCTCTCTCTGTCTGTCTTGAGCATTAGCTTTCTGCCGCTCTCCGTTCTCTCTGGCTCTCTTTGTTTCTCTGTCTCTCTCTGTCACTCTCTGTCTCTCTCTCTCTGTCTCTGTCTCTCTCTGTCTCTCTCCGCCTCTCTCGGTCTCTCTCCGTCTCTCTCTCTGTCTGTCTCCTTCTCTCTCTATCTGCCTCTCTCTGTCCCTCTATGTCTCTTTCTGTCTCTCTCCGTCTCTGTCTCTTTCTGTCCCTCTCTGTCTCTCCTTGCCTCTCTCTCTCTGTCTCTGTCTCTCTCTGTCTCTCTCCGCCTCTCTCGGTCTCTCTCCGTCTCTCTCTGGCTCTCTCCGTCTTTCTCTCTCTGTCTGTCTCCGTCTCTGTCTATCTGCCTCTCTCTGTCCCTCTCTGTCCCGCTCGGACTTTCTCTGTCTTTCTCGGTGTCTCTCTGTCACTCTCTGTCTCTCTCCATCTCTCGCTGTTTCTCTCTACTTCTCTCTGTCCCTCTCTCTCTCTTTCTGTCCCTCTCTGTCTCTCTCTGTCTCTCTCCGCCTCTCTCCGTCTCTCTCTGTCTCTCTCTGTCTCTCTCCGTCTCTCTCTGTCTCTCTCTGTCTCTCTCCGTCTCTCTCTGTCTCTCTCTCTCTCTGTCTGTCTCCGTCTCTGTCTATCTGCCTCTCTCTGTCCCTCTCTGTCCCGCTCTGACTTTCTCTGTCTTTCTCTGTCTTCCTCGGTGTCTCTCTGTCACTCTCTGTCTCCCTCCATCTCTCACTGTTTCTCTATACTTCTCTCTGTCTCTCTCTCTCTCTTTCTGTCCCTCTCTGTCTCTCCTTGCCTCTCTCTGTCTCCCTCTGTCTCACTCTGTCTCTCTCCGCCTCTCTCCGTCTCTCTCTGTCTCTCTCTGTCTCTCTCTGTCTCTCTCAGTCTCTCTCCGCCTCTCTCCGTCTCTCTCCGGCTCTCTCTGTCCCTCTCTGTCTCTCTCTGTCTCTCTCTAACCCTCTGCCTCTCTGCCTCTCCCTGTCCCTCTCTGACTTTCTCTGTATTTCTCGGTGTCTCTCTTTCACTCTCTGTCTCCCTCTATCTCTCGCTATTTCTCTCTACTTGTCTCTGTCTCTCTCTGTCTCTTTCTGTCCCTCTCTGTCTCTCTCCGTCTCTTTCTGTCCCTCTCTGTCTCTCCTTGCCTCTCTCTGTCCCCCTCTGTCTCTCTCTGTCTCTCTCTGTCTCTCTCTCTTCCTCTCTCTGTCTCTCTCTGTCTCTCTCCACCTCTCTCTGCCTCTCTCTGGCGTTCTCTGACTTTCGCTGTCTTTCTCGATGTCTCTCCGTCACTCTCTGTCTCCCTCTATGTCTCGCTGTTTCTCGCTACTTCTCTCTGTCTCTCTCTGTCTCTTTCTGTCCCTCTCTGTCTCTCCTTGCCTCTCTCTGTCTCCCTCTGTCTCTCTCTGTCTCTCTCTGTCCCTCTCTGTCTCTCTCTATCTCTCGCTGTTTCTCTCTACTTCTCTCTGTCTCTCTCTATCTCTTTCTGTCCCTCTCTGACTCTCCTTGCCTCTCTCTGTCTCTCTCTGTCTCTCTCTGCCTCTCTCCAAATCTCTGCCTCTCTCTGGCTCTCTTTATTTCTCTATCACTTTCTTCCTCTCTCCGTTTCTCTCTGTCTCGTTCTATCTCTCTCTCCACCTTTCTCTGCCTCTCGCTGGCCTTTTCTGACTTTCTCTGTCTTTCTCGGTGTCTCTCTGTCACGCCCTCTCTCCCTCTACCTCTCGCTGTATCTCACTGCTTCTCTCTGTCTCTCTCTGGCTCTGGTTGTTTCTCCATCTCTCTCTCCCTTTCTCCGTTCCTCTCTTGCTCTCTTTGTGTCTGTATCTCTCTCTGTCTGTCTCTGTCTCTCCTTGCCTCTCCCTGTCCCTCTCTGACTTGCTCTGTCTTTCTCGGTGTCTCTCTGTCACTCTCTGTCTCTCTCTATCTCTCGCTGTTTCTCTCTACTTGTCTCTGTCTCACTCTGTCTCTTTCTGTCCCTCTCTGTCTCTCCTTGCCTCTCTGTCTCTGTCTCTCTCTGTCTCTCTCCGCCTCTCTCGGTCTCTCTCCGTCTCTCTCTCTCTGTCTCTCTCAGCCTCTCTCCGTCTCTCTCTGTCTCTCTTTGTCTCTCACTGCCTCACTCTGCCTCTCTCTGTCCCTCTCTGTCTGTCTCTGTCTCTCTCCATCTCACTCATTCTCTCTTAGTCTCTCTTAGTCTCTCTCTGCCTCTCTCTGCCTCTCTCTGTCCCTCACTGTCTGTCTCTCTCCGTCTCTGTCTCTTCTCTCCCTCTCTGTCTCTCCTTGCCTCTCTCTGTCTCTCTCTGTCTCTCTCTGGCTCTTTTATTTCTCTATCGATTTCTTCCTCTCTCCGTTCCTCTGTGTCTCGTTCTGTCTCTCTCTCCACCTCTCTCTGGCCTTCTCTGACTTTCTCTGTCTTTCTCGGTGTCTCTCTGTCACTCTCTGTCTCTCCTTGCCTCTCTCTGTCTCTCTCTGTCTCTCTCCGCTTCTCTCCGTCTCTCTCTGTCCCTCTCTGTCTCTCTCTGTCTCTCTCTGCCTCTCTCTAACCCTCTGCCTTTCTCCGCCTCTCTCCGTCTCTCTCTGCCTCTCTCTGTCTCTCGCTGTGCCTCTCTCTGCCTCTCTCTGTCTCCCTCTGTCTCTGTCTCTCTCCGCCTCTCTCCGTCTCTCTCTGTCTCTCTCTGTCTCTCTCCGTCTCTCTCTGTCTGTCTTGATCATTAGCTTTCTGCCGCTCTCCGTTCTCTCTGGCTCTCTTTGTTTCTCTGTCTCTCTCTGTCTCTCTCCGTCTCTCTCTCTCTGTCTCTCTCAGCCTCTCTCCGTCTCTCTGTGTCTCTCTTTGTCTCTCACTGCCTCACTCTGCCTCTCTCTGTCCCTCTCTGTCTGTCTCTGTCTCTCTCCATCTCACTCATTCTCTCTTAGTCTCTCTTAGTCTCTCTCTGCCTCTCTCTGCCTCTCTCTGTCCCTCACTGTCTGTCTCTCTCTCTCTCTCGGTCTCTCTATCTCACTCTGTCTCTCTCTGCCTCTCTCTGTCTCTCTCTGTCTCTCTCTGTCTCTCTCTGTCCCTCTCTGTCTCTCTTTATCTCTCGCTGTTTCTCTCTACTTCTCTCTGTCTCTCTCTCTATCTCTTTCTGTCCCTCTCTGACTCTCCTTGCCTCTCTCTGTCTCTCTCTGCCTCTCTCCAAATCTCTGATTTTCTCTGGCTCTCTTTATTTCTCTATCACTTTCTTCCTCTCTCCGTTTCTCTCTGTCTCGTTCTATCTCTCTCTCCACCTCTCTCTGCCTCTCGCTGGCCTTTTCTGACTTTCTCTGTCTTTCTCGGTGTCTCTCTGTCACTCTGTGTCTCCCTCTATCTCTCGCTGTTTCTCTCTATTTCACTCTGTCTCCCTCTCTTTCTGCCCCTCTCTGTCTCTCTCTGTCTCTCCCTGTCCCTCTCTGACTTTCTCTGTCTTTCTCGGTGTCTCTCTGTCACGCCCTCTCTCCCTCTACCTCTCGCTGTATCTCACTGCTTCTCTCTGTCTCTCTCTGGCTCTGGTTGTTTCTCCATCTCTCTCTCCCTTTCTCCGTTCCTCTCTTGCTCTCTTTGTGTCTGTATCTCTCTCTGTCTGTCTCTGTCTCTCCTTGCCTCTCCCTGTCCCTCTCTGACTTGCTCTGTCTTTCTCGGTGTCTCTCTGTCACTCTCTGTCTCTCTCTATCTCTCGCTGTTTCTCTCTACTTGTCTCTGTCTCACTCTGTCTCTTTCTGTCCCTCTCTGTCTCTCCTTGCCTCTCTGTCTCTGTCTCTCTCTGTCTCTCTCCGCCTCTCTCGGTCTCTCTCCGTCTCTCTCTCTCTGTCTCTCTCAGCCTCTCTCCGTCTCTCTCTGTCTCTCTTTGTCTCTCACTGCCTCACTCTGCCTCTCTCTGTCCCTCTCTGTCTGTCTCTGTCTCTCTCCATCTCACTCATTCTCTCTTAGTCTCTCTTAGTCTCTCTCTGCCTCTCTCTGCCTCTCTCTGTCCCTCACTGTCTGTCTCTCTCTCTCTCGGTCTCTCTATCTCACTCTGTCTCTCTCTGCCTCTCTCTGTCTCTCTCTGTCTCTCCCGGTCTCTGTCTCTGTCTCCCTGTCTCTCTCTACCTCTCTCTGTCTCTATCTGCCTCCCTCTGTCCCTCTCTGTCTCTTTCTGTCTCTCTCCGTCTCTGTCTCTTCTCTCCCTCTCTGTCTCTCCTTGCCTCTCTCTGTATCCCTCTGTCTCTCTCTGTCTCTCTCTGTCTCTCTCTGTCTCTCTCCGTCTCTCTCTGCCTCTCTCTGCCTCTCTCTGTCTCTCTCTGTGCCTCTCTGGCTCTTTTATTTCTCTATCGATTTCTTCCTCTCTCCGTTTCTCTCTGTCTCGTTCTGTCTCTCTCTCCACCTCTCTCTGGCCTTCTCTGACTTTCTCTGTCTTTCTCGGTGTCTGTCTGTCACTCTCTGTCTCTCCTTGCCTCTCTCTGTCTCTCTCTGTCTCTCTCCGCTTCTCTCCGTCTCTCTCTGTCCCTCTCTGTCTCTCTCTGTCTCTCTCTGCCTCTCTCTAACCCTCTGCCTCTCTCCGCCTCTCTCCGTCTCTCTCTGCCTCTCTCTGTCTCTCGCTGTGCCTCTCTCTGCCTCTCTCTGTCTCCCTCTGTCTCTGTCTCTCTCCGCCTCTCTCTGCCTCTCTCTGTCTCCCTCTGTCTCTGTCTCGCTCCGTCTCTCTCCGTCTCTCTCTGTCTCTCTCTGTCTCTCTCCGTCTCTCTCTGTCTGTCTTGATCATTAGCTTTCTGCCGCTCTCCGTTCTCTCTGGCTCTCTTTGTTTCTCTGTCTCTCTCTGTCACTCTCTGTCTGTCTCCTTCTCTCTCTATCTGCCTCTCTCTGTCCCTCTATGTCTCTTTCTGTCTCTCTCCGTCTCTGTCTCTTTCTGTCCCTCTCTGTCTCTCCTTGCCTCTCTCTCTCTTTCTCTGTCTCTCTCTGTCTCTCTCCGCCTCTCTCGGTCTCTCTCCGTCTCTCTCTCTGTCTCTCTCAGCCTCTCTCTGTCTCTCCCTGCCTCTCTCTGTCTCTCTCTGTCTCTATCTGCCTCCCTCTGTCCCTCTCTGTCTCTTTCTGTCTCTCTCCGTCGATGTCTCTTCTCTCCCTCTCTGTCTCTCCTTGCCTCTCTCTGTATCCCTCTGTCTCTCTCTGTCTCTCTCTGTCTCTCTCTGTCTCTCTCCGTCTCTCTCTGCCTCTCTCTGCCTCTCTCTGTCTCTCTCTGTGCCTCTCTGGCTCTTTTATTTCTCTATCGATTTCTTCCTCTCTCCGTTTCTCTCTGTCTCGTTCTGTCTCTCTCTCCACCTCTCTCTGGCCTTCTCTGACTTTCTCTGTCTTTCTCGGTGTCTGTCTGTCACTCTCTGTCTCTCCTTGCCTCTCTCTGTCTCCCTCTGTCTCTCTCTGTCTCTCTCCGCCTCTCTCCGTCTCTCTCTGTCTCTCTCTGTCTTTCTCCGTCTCTCTCTGTCTGTCTTGATCATTAGCTTTCTGCCGCTCTCCGTCTCTCTCTATCTGCCTCTCTCTGTCCCTCTCTACTTCTCTCTGTCTCTCTCTGTCTCTTTCTGTCCCTCTCTGCCTCTTTTTGTCCCTCTCTGTCTCTCCTTGCCTCTCTCTGTCTCCCTCTGTCTCTCTCTATCTCTCGCTGTTTCTCTCTACTTTTCTCTGTCTCTCTCTGTCTCCTTGTGTCCCTCTCCATCTCTCCTTGCCTCTCTCTGTGTCTCTCTGTCTCTCTCTGTCTCTCTCTGTCTCTCTCTGCCTCTCTCTGTCTCTCTTTCTCTCTCTCTGCCTCTCTCTCCCTCTATCTGCCTCTCTCTGTCTCTCTCTGTCTCTTTCTGTCCCTCTCTGCCTCTTTCTGTCCCTCTCTGTCTCCCCTTGCCTCTCTCTGTCTCCCTCTGTCTCTCTCTGTCTCTCTCCGCCTCTCTCCGTCTCTCTCTGTCTCTCTCTGTCTTTCTCCGTCTCTCTCTGTCTGTCTTGAGCATTAGCTTTCTGCCGCTCTCCGTTCTCTCTGGCTCTCTTTGTTTCTCTGTCTCTCTCTGTCACTCTCTGTCTCTCTCTCTCTGTCTCTGTCTCTCTCTGTCTCTCTCCGCCTCTCTCGGTCTCTCTCCGTCTCTCTCTCTGTCTGTCTCCTTCTCTCTCTATCTGCCTCTCTCTGTCCCTCTATGTCTCTTTCTGTCTCTCTCCGTCTCTGTCTCTTTCTGTCCCTCTCTGTCTCTCCTTGCCTCTCTCTCTCTGTCTCTGTCTCTCTCTGTCTCTCTCCGCCTCTCTCGGTCTCTCTCCGTCTCTCTCTGGCTCTCTCCGTCTTTCTCTCTCTGTCTGTCTCCGTCTCTGTCTATCTGCCTCTCTCTGTCCCTCTCTGTCCCGCTCGGACTTTCTCTGTCTTTCTCGGTGTCTCTCTGTCACTCTCTGTCTCTCTCCATCTCTCGCTGTTTCTCTCTACTTCTCTCTGTCCCTCTCTCTCTCTTTCTGTCCCTCTCTGTCTCTCTCTGTCTCTCTCCGCCTCTCTCCGTCTCTCTCTGTCTCTCTCTGTCTCTCTCCGTCTCTCTCTGTCTCTCTCTGTCTCTCTCCGTCTCTCTCTGTCTCTCTCTCTCTCTGTCTGTCTCCGTCTCTGTCTATCTGCCTCTCTCTGTCCCTCTCTGTCCCGCTCTGACTTTCTCTGTCTTTCTCTGTCTTCCTCGGTGTCTCTCTGTCACTCTCTGTCTCCCTCCATCTCTCACTGTTTCTCTATACTTCTCTCTGTCTCTCTCTCTCTCTTTCTGTCCCTCTCTGTCTCTCCTTGCCTCTCTCTGTCTCCCTCTGTCTCACTCTGTCTCTCTCCGCCTCTCTCCGTCTCTCTCTGTCTCTCTCTGTCTCTCTCTGTCTCTCTCAGTCTCTCTCCGCCTCTCTCCGTCTCTCTCCGGCTCTCTCTGTCCCTCTCTGTCTCTCTCTGTCTCTCTCTAACCCTCTGCCTCTCTGCCTCTCCCTGTCCCTCTCTGACTTTCTCTGTATTTCTCGGTGTCTCTCTTTCACTCTCTGTCTCCCTCTATCTCTCGCTATTTCTCTCTACTTGTCTCTGTCTCTCTCTGTCTCTTTCTGTCCCTCTCTGTCTCTCTCCGTCTCTTTCTGTCCCTCTCTGTCTCTCCTTGCCTCTCTCTGTCCCCCTCTGTCTCTCTCTGTCTCTCTCTGTCTCTCTCTCTTCCTCTCTCTGTCTCTCTCTGTCTCTCTCCACCTCTCTCTGCCTCTCTCTGGCGTTCTCTGACTTTCGCTGTCTTTCTCGATGTCTCTCCGTCACTCTCTGTCTCCCTCTATGTCTCGCTGTTTCTCGCTACTTCTCTCTGTCTCTCTCTGTCTCTTTCTGTCCCTCTCTGTCTCTCCTTGCCTCTCTCTGTCTCCCTCTGTCTCTCTCTGTCTCTCTCTGTCCCTCTCTGTCTCTCTCTATCTCTCGCTGTTTCTCTCTACTTCTCTCTGTCTCTCTCTATCTCTTTCTGTCCCTCTCTGACTCTCCTTGCCTCTCTCTGTCTCTCTCTGTCTCTCTCTGCCTCTCTCCAAATCTCTGCCTCTCTCTGGCTCTCTTTATTTCTCTATCACTTTCTTCCTCTCTCCGTTTCTCTCTGTCTCGTTCTATCTCTCTCTCCACCTTTCTCTGCCTCTCGCTGGCCTTTTCTGACTTTCTCTGTCTTTCTCGGTGTCTCTCTGTCACGCCCTCTCTCCCTCTACCTCTCGCTGTATCTCACTGCTTCTCTCTGTCTCTCTCTGGCTCTGGTTGTTTCTCCATCTCTCTCTCCCTTTCTCCGTTCCTCTCTTGCTCTCTTTGTGTCTGTATCTCTCTCTGTCTGTCTCTGTCTCTCCTTGCCTCTCCCTGTCCCTCTCTGACTTGCTCTGTCTTTCTCGGTGTCTCTCTGTCACTCTCTGTCTCTCTCTATCTCTCGCTGTTTCTCTCTACTTGTCTCTGTCTCACTCTGTCTCTTTCTGTCCCTCTCTGTCTCTCCTTGCCTCTCTGTCTCTGTCTCTCTCTGTCTCTCTCCGCCTCTCTCGGTCTCTCTCCGTCTCTCTCTCTCTGTCTCTCTCAGCCTCTCTCCGTCTCTCTCTGTCTCTCTTTGTCTCTCACTGCCTCACTCTGCCTCTCTCTGTCCCTCTCTGTCTGTCTCTGTCTCTCTCCATCTCACTCATTCTCTCTTAGTCTCTCTTAGTCTCTCTCTGCCTCTCTCTGCCTCTCTCTGTCCCTCACTGTCTGTCTCTCTCCGTCTCTGTCTCTTCTCTCCCTCTCTGTCTCTCCTTGCCTCTCTCTGTCTCTCTCTGTCTCTCTCTGGCTCTTTTATTTCTCTATCGATTTCTTCCTCTCTCCGTTCCTCTGTGTCTCGTTCTGTCTCTCTCTCCACCTCTCTCTGGCCTTCTCTGACTTTCTCTGTCTTTCTCGGTGTCTCTCTGTCACTCTCTGTCTCTCCTTGCCTCTCTCTGTCTCTCTCTGTCTCTCTCCGCTTCTCTCCGTCTCTCTCTGTCCCTCTCTGTCTCTCTCTGTCTCTCTCTGCCTCTCTCTAACCCTCTGCCTTTCTCCGCCTCTCTCCGTCTCTCTCTGCCTCTCTCTGTCTCTCGCTGTGCCTCTCTCTGCCTCTCTCTGTCTCCCTCTGTCTCTGTCTCTCTCCGCCTCTCTCCGTCTCTCTCTGTCTCTCTCTGTCTCTCTCCGTCTCTCTCTGTCTGTCTTGATCATTAGCTTTCTGCCGCTCTCCGTTCTCTCTGGCTCTCTTTGTTTCTCTGTCTCTCTCTGTCTCTCTCCGTCTCTCTCTCTCTGTCTCTCTCAGCCTCTCTCCGTCTCTCTGTGTCTCTCTTTGTCTCTCACTGCCTCACTCTGCCTCTCTCTGTCCCTCTCTGTCTGTCTCTGTCTCTCTCCATCTCACTCATTCTCTCTTAGTCTCTCTTAGTCTCTCTCTGCCTCTCTCTGCCTCTCTCTGTCCCTCACTGTCTGTCTCTCTCTCTCTCTCGGTCTCTCTATCTCACTCTGTCTCTCTCTGCCTCTCTCTGTCTCTCTCTGTCTCTCTCTGTCTCTCTCTGTCCCTCTCTGTCTCTCTTTATCTCTCGCTGTTTCTCTCTACTTCTCTCTGTCTCTCTCTCTATCTCTTTCTGTCCCTCTCTGACTCTCCTTGCCTCGCTCTGTCTCTCTCTGTCTCTCTCTGCCTCTCTCCAAATCTCTGATTTTCTCTGGCTCTCTTTATTTCTCTATCACTTTCTTCCTCTCTCCGTTTCTCTCTGTCTCGTTCTATCTCTCTCTCCACCTCTCTCTGCCTCTCGCTGGCCTTTTCTGACTTTCTCTGTCTTTCTCGGTGTCTCTCTGTCACTCTGTGTCTCCCTCTATCTCTCGCTGTTTCTCTCTATTTCACTCTGTCTCCCTCTCTTTCTGCCCCTCTCTGTCTCTCTCTGTCTCTCCCTGTCCCTCTCTGACTTTCTCTGTCTTTCTCGGTGTCTCTCTGTCACGCCCTCTCTCCCTCTACCTCTCGCTGTATCTCACTGCTTCTCTCTGTCTCTCTCTGGCTCTGGTTGTTTCTCCATCTCTCTCTCCCTTTCTCCGTTCCTCTCTTGCTCTCTTTGTGTCTGTATCTCTCTCTGTCTGCCTCTGTCTCTCCTTGCCTCTCCCTGTCCCTCTCTGACTTGCTCTGTCTTTCTCGGTGTCTCTCTGTCACTCTCTGTCTCTCTCTATCTCTCGCTGTTTCTCTCTACTTGTCTCTGTCTCACTCTGTCTCTTTCTGTCCCTCTCTGTCTCTCCTTGCCTCTCTGTCTCTGTCTCTCTCTGTCTCTCTCCGCCTCTCTCGGTCTCTCTCCGTCTCTCTCTCTCTGTCTCTCTCAGCCTCTCTCCGTCTCTCTCTGTCTCTCTTTGTCTCTCACTGCCTCACTCTGCCTCTCTCTGTCCCTCTCTGTCTGTCTCTGTCTCTCTCCATCTCACTCATTCTCTCTTAGTCTCTCTTAGTCTCTCTCTGCCTCTCTCTGCCTCTCTCTGTCCCTCACTGTCTGTCTCTCTCTCTCTCGGTCTCTCTATCTCACTCTGTCTCTCTCTGCCTCTCTCTGTCTCTCTCTGTCTCTCCCGGTCTCTGTCTCTGTCTCCCTGTCTCTCTCTACCTCTCTCTGTCTCTATCTGCCTCCCTCTGTCCCTCTCTGTCTCTTTCTGTCTCTCTCCGTCTCTGTCTCTTCTCTCCCTCTCTGTCTCTCCTTGCCTCTCTCTGTATCCCTCTGTCTCTCTCTGTCTCTCTCTGTCTCTCTCTGTCTCTCTCCGTCTCTCTCTGCCTCTCTCTGCCTCTCTCTGTCTCTCTCTGTGCCTCTCTGGCTCTTTTATTTCTCTATCGATTTCTTCCTCTCTCCGTTTCTCTCTGTCTCGTTCTGTCTCTCTCTCCACCTCTCTCTGGCCTTCTCTGACTTTCTCTGTCTTTCTCGGTGTCTGTCTGTCACTCTCTGTCTCTCCTTGCCTCTCTCTGTCTCTCTCTGTCTCTCTCCGCTTCTCTCCGTCTCTCTCTGTCCCTCTCTGTCTCTCTCTGTCTCTCTCTGCCTCTCTCTAACCCTCTGCCTCTCTCCGCCTCTCTCCGTCTCTCTCTGCCTCTCTCTGTCTCTCGCTGTGCCTCTCTCTGCCTCTCTCTGTCTCCCTCTGTCTCTGTCTCTCTCCGCCTCTCTCTGCCTCTCTCTGTCTCCCTCTGTCTCTGTCTCGCTCCGTCTCTCTCCGTCTCTCTCTGTCTCTCTCTGTCTCTCTCCGTCTCTCTCTGTCTGTCTTGATCATTAGCTTTCTGCCGCTCTCCGTTCTCTCTGGCTCTCTTTGTTTCTCTGTCTCTCTCTGTCACTCTCTGTCTGTCTCCTTCTCTCTCTATCTGCCTCTCTCTGTCCCTCTATGTCTCTTTCTGTCTCTCTCCGTCTCTGTCTCTTTCTGTCCCTCTCTGTCTCTCCTTGCCTCTCTCTCTCTTTCTCTGTCTCTCTCTGTCTCTCTCCGCCTCTCTCGGTCTCTCTCCGTCTCTCTCTCTGTCTCTCTCAGCCTCTCTCTGTCTCTCCCTGCCTCTCTCTGTCTCTCTTTGTCTCTCACTGCCTCACTCTGCCTCTCTCTGTCCCTCTCTGTCTGTCTCTGTCTCTCTCCATCTCACTCTGTCTCTCTTAGTCTCTCTTAGTCTCTCTCGGTCTCTCTATCTCACTCTGTCTCTCTCTGCCTCTCTCTGTCTCTCTCTGTCTCTCCCGGTCTCTGTCTCTGTCTCCCTGTCTCTCTCTACCTCTCTCTGTCTCTATCTGCCTCTCTCCGTCCCTCTCTGTCTCTTTCTCTCTCACTCCGTCTCTGTCTCTTTCTGTCCCTCTCTGTCTCTCCTTGCCTCTCCCTGTCCCTCTCTGAATTTCTCTGTCTTTCTCGGTGTCTCTCTGTCACTCTCTGTCTCTCTCTGTCTCTCTCCGCCTCTCTCCGTCTCTCTCTGTCTCTCTCTGTCTCTCTCCGTCTCTCTCTGTCTGTCTTGATCATTAGCTTTCTGCCGCTCTCCGTACGCTCTGGCTCTCTTTGTTTCTCTATCTCTCTCTGTCACTCTCTGTCTCTCTCTCTCTCTGTCTCTCTCTGTCTCTCTCCGCCTCTCTCGGTCTCTCTCCGTCTCTCTCTCTGTCTGTCTCCTTCTCTCTCTATCTGCCTCTCTCTGTCCCTCTATGTCTCTTTCTGTCTCTCTCCGTCTCTGTCTCTTTCTGTCCCTCTCTGTCTCTCCTTTCCTCTCGCTCTCTGTCTCTGTCTCTCTCTGTCTCTCTCCGCCTCTATCGGTCTCTCTCCATCTCTCTCTGTCTCTCTTTGTCTCTCACTGCCTCACTCTGCCTCTCTCTGTCCCTCTCTGTCTGTCTTGATCATTAGCTTTCTGCCGCTCTCCGTTCTCTCTGGCTCTCTTTGTTTCTCTATCTCTCTCTCCCTCTCTCCGTCTCTCTCTATCACCCTCTCTCTGTCCCTCTCTGTCTCTCTCTATCTCTCGCTGTTTCTCTCTACTTCTCTCTGTCTCTCTCTCTCTCTTTCTGTCCCTCTGTCTCTCCTTGCCTCTCTGTCTCTCTCCGTCTCTCTCTGTCTCTCTCTCTCTCTGTCTGTCTCCGTCTCTGTCTATCTGCCTCTCTCTGTCCCTCTCTGTCCCGCTCTGACTTTCTCTGTCTTTCTCTGTCTTCCTCGGTGTCTCTCTGTCCCTCTCTGTCTCTCTCCATCTCTCGCTGTTTCTCTCTACTTCTCTCTGTCTCTCTCTCTCTCTCTTTCTGTCCCTCTCTGTCTCTCCTTGCCTCTCTCTGTCTCCCTCTGTCTCTCTCTGTCTCTCTCCGCCTCTCTCCGTCTCTCTCTGTCTCTCTCTGTCTGTCTCTGTCTCTCTCCGCCTCTCTCCGTCTCTCTCTGTCTCTCTCCGCCTCTCTACGTCTCTCTCTGTCTCTCTCTGTCTCTCTCCGTCTCTCTCTGTCTGTCTTGATCATTAGCTTTCTGCCGCTCTCCGTTCTCTCCGCCTCTCTCGGTCTCTCTCCGTCTCTCTCTCTGTCTCTCTCTGTCTGTCTTGATCATTAGCTTTCTGCCGCTCTCCGTTCTCTCCGCCTCTCTCGGTCTCTCTCCGCCTCTCTCTCTGTCTCTCTCAGCCTCTCTCCGTCTCTCTCTGTCTCTCTCTCTCTCTCTATGTCTCTCTCTATCTGCCCCTCTCTCTCCCTCTCTATCTCTCTCTATCCCTCGCTGTTTCTCTCTACTTTTCTCTGTCTCTCTCTGTCTCCTTCTGTCCCTCTCTGTCTCTCTCTGTGTCTCTCTGTCTCTCTCTATCTCTCTCTCTGCCTCTCTCGGTCTCCCTCTGTCTCTCTCTCCCTCTCTCCGTCTTTCTCTATCTGCCTCTCTCTGTCCCCCTCTGTCTCTCTCTGTCCCTCTCTGTCTCTCTCTGTCTCTTTCTGTCTCTCTCTGTCTCTCCCGGTCTCTGTCTCTACCCTCCTGTCTCTCTCTCCCTCTCTCCGTCTCTCTCTATCTGTCTCTCTCTGTCTCTTTCTGTCTATCTCTGTCTCTTTCTGTCCCTCCTTGACTTTCTCTGTCTTTCTCGGTGTCTCTCTGTCACTCTCTGTCTCTCTCTATCTCTCGCTGTTTCTCTCTACTTGTCTCTGTCTCTCTCTGTCTCTTTCTGTCCCTCTCTGTCTCTCTCTGTCTCTTTCTGTCCCTCTCTGTCTCTCCTTGCCTCTCTCTGTCTCTCTCTGTATTCCGCCTCTCTCCGTCTCTCTCTGTCTCTCTCTCCCTCTCTCCGTCTCTCTCTATCTGCCTCTCTCTGTCCCTCTCTATCTCTCTCTATCTCTCGCTGTTTCTCTCTACTTTTCTCTGTCTCTCTCTGTCTCCTTGTGTCCCTCTCTATCTCTCCTTGCCTCTCTCTGTGTCTCTCTGTCTCCCTCTGTCTCTCTCTGTCTCTCTCTGCCTCTCTCTGTCTCTCTTTCTCTCTCTCTTTCTCTCTCTCTGCCTCTCTCTCCCTCTATCTGCCTCTCTCTGTCTCTCTCTACTTCTCTCTGTCTCTCTCTGTCTCTTTCTGTCCCTCTCTGCCTCTTTCTGTCCCTCTCTGTCTCCCCTTGCCACTCTCTGTCTCCCTCTGTCTCTCTCTGTCTCTCTCCGCCTCTCTCCGTCTCTCTCTGTCTCTCTCTGTCTTTCTCCGTCTCTCTCTGTCTGTCTTGATCATTAGCTTTCTGCCGCTCTCCGTCTCTCTCTATCTGCCTCTCTCTGTCCCTCTCTACTTCTCTCTGTCTCTCTCTGTCTCTTTCTGTCCCTCTCTGCCTCTTTTTGTCCCTCTCTGTCTCTCCTTGCCTCTCTCTGTCTCCCTCTGTCTCTCTCTATCTCTCGCTGTTTCTCTCTACTTTTCTCTGTCTCTCTCTGTCTCCTTGTGTCCCTCTCCATCTCTCCTTGCCTCTCTCTGTGTCTCTCTGTCTCTCTCTGTCTCTCTCTGTCTCTCTCTGCCTCTCTCTGTCTCTCTTTCTCTCTCTCTGCCTCTCTCTCCCTCTATCTGCCTCTCTCTGTCTCTCTCTGTCTCTTTCTGTCCCTCTCTGCCTCTTTCTGTCCCTCTCTGTCTCCCCTTGCCTCTCTCTGTCTCCCTCTGTCTCTCTCTGTCTCTCTCCGCCTCTCTCCGTCTCTCTCTGTCTCTCTCTGTCTTTCTCCGTCTCTCTCTGTCTGTCTTGAGCATTAGCTTTCTGCCGCTCTCCGTTCTCTCTGGCTCTCTTTGTTTCTCTGTCTCTCTCTGTCACTCTCTGTCTCTCTCTCTCTGTCTCTGTCTCTCTCTGTCTCTCTCCGCCTCTCTCGGTCTCTCTCCGTCTCTCTCTCTGTCTGTCTCCTTCTCTCTCTATCTGCCTCTCTCTGTCCCTCTATGTCTCTTTCTGTCTCTCTCCGTCTCTGTCTCTTTCTGTCCCTCTCTGTCTCTCCTTGCCTCTCTCTCTCTGTCTCTGTCTCTCTCTGTCTCTCTCCGCCTCTCTCGGTCTCTCTCCGTCTCTCTCTGGCTCTCTCCGTCTTTCTCTCTCTGTCTGTCTCCGTCTCTGTCTATCTGCCTCTCTCTGTCCCTCTCTGTCCCGCTCGGACTTTCTCTGTCTTTCTCGATGTCTCTCCGTCACTCTCTGTCTCCCTCTATGTCTCGCTGTTTCTCGCTACTTCTCTCTGTCTCTCTCTGTCTCTTTCTGTCCCTCTCTGTCTCTCCTTGCCTCTCTCTGTCTCCCTCTGTCTCTCTCTGTCTCTCTCTGTCCCTCTCTGTCTCTCTCTATCTCTCGCTGTTTCTCTCTACTTCTCTCTGTCTCTCTCTATCTCTTTCTGTCCCTCTCTGACTCTCCTTGCCTCTCTCTGTCTCTCTCTGTCTCTCTCTGCCTCTCTCCAAATCTCTGCCTCTCTCTGGCTCTCTTTATTTCTCTATCACTTTCTTCCTCTCTCCGTTTCTCTCTGTCTCGTTCTATCTCTCTCTCCACCTTTCTCTGCCTCTCGCTGGCCTTTTCTGACTTTCTCTGTCTTTCTCGGTGTCTCTCTGTCACGCCCTCTCTCCCTCTACCTCTCGCTGTATCTCACTGCTTCTCTCTGTCTCTCTCTGGCTCTGGTTGTTTCTCCATCTCTCTCTCCCTTTCTCCGTTCCTCTCTTGCTCTCTTTGTGTCTGTATCTCTCTCTGTCTGTCTCTGTCTCTCCTTGCCTCTCCCTGTCCCTCTCTGACTTGCTCTGTCTTTCTCGGTGTCTCTCTGTCACTCTCTGTCTCTCTCTATCTCTCGCTGTTTCTCTCTACTTGTCTCTGTCTCACTCTGTCTCTTTCTGTCCCTCTCTGTCTCTCCTTGCCTCTCTGTCTCTGTCTCTCTCTGTCTCTCTCCGCCTCTCTCGGTCTCTCTCCGTCTCTCTCTCTCTGTCTCTCTCAGCCTCTCTCCGTCTCTCTCTGTCTCTCTTTGTCTCTCACTGCCTCACTCTGCCTCTCTCTGTCCCTCTCTGTCTGTCTCTGTCTCTCTCCATCTCACTCATTCTCTCTTAGTCTCTCTTAGTCTCTCTCTGCCTCTCTCTGCCTCTCTCTGTCCCTCACTGTCTGTCTCTCTCTCTCTCGGTCTCTCTATCTCACTCTGTCTCTCTCTGCCTCTCTCTGTCTCTCTCTGTCTCTCTCTGTCTCTCCCGGTCTCTGTCTCTGTCTCCCTGTCTCTCTCTACCTCTCTCTGTCTCTATCTGCCTCCCTCTGTCCCTCTCTGTCTCTTTCTGTCTCTCTCCGTCTCTGTCTCTTCTCTCCCTCTCTGTCTCTCCTTGCCTCTCTCTGTATCCCTCTGTCTCTCTCTGTCTCTCTCTGTCTCTCTCTGTCTCTCTCCGTCTCTCTCTGCCTCTCTCTGCCTCTCTCTGTCTCTCTCTGTGCCTCTCTGGCTCTTTTATTTCTCTATCGATTTCTTCCTCTCTCCGTTTCTCTCTGTCTCGTTCTGTCTCTCTCTCCACCTCTCTCTGGCCTTCTCTGACTTTCTCTGTCTTTCTCGGTGTCTGTCTGTCACTCTCTGTCTCTCCTTGCCTCTCTCTGTCTCTCTCTGTCTCTCTCCGCTTCTCTCCGTCTCTCTCTGTCCCTCTCTGTCTCTCTCTGTCTCTCTCTGCCTCTCTCTAACCCTCTGCATCTCTCCGCCTCTCTCCGTCTCTCTCTGCCTCTCTCTGTCTCTCGCTGTGCCTCTCTCTGCCTCTCTCTGTCTCCCTCTGTCTCTGTCTCTCTCCGCCTCTCTCTGCCTCTCTCTGTCTCCCTCTGTCTCTGTCTCGCTCCGTCTCTCTCCGTCTCTCTCTGTCTCTCTCTGTCTCTCTCCGTCTCTCTCTGTCTGTCTTGATCATTAGCTTTCTGCCGCTCTCCGTTCTCTCTGGCTCTCTTTGTTTCTCTGTCTCTCTCTGTCACTCTCTGTCTGTCTCCTTCTCTCTCTATCTGCCTCTCTCTGTCCCTCTATGTCTCTTTCTGTCTCTCTCCGTCTCTGTCTCTTTCTGTCCCTCTCTGTCTCTCCTTGCCTCTCTCTCTCTTTCTCTGTCTCTCTCTGTCTCTCTCCGCCTCTCTCGGTCTCTCTCCGTCTCTCTCTCTGTCTCTCTCAGCCTCTCTCTGTCTCTCCCTGCCTCTCTCTGTCTCTCTTTGTCTCTCACTGCCTCACTCTGCCTCTCTCTGTCCCTCTCTGTCTGTCTCTGTCTCTCTCCATCTCACTCTGTCTCTCTTAGTCTCTCTTAGTCTCTCTCGGTCTCTCTATCTCACTCTGTCTCTCTCTGCCTCTCTCTGTCTCTCTCTGTCTCTCCCGGTCTCTGTCTCTGTCTCCCTGTCTCTCTCTACCTCTCTCTGTCTCTATCTGCCTCTCTCCGTCCCTCTCTGTCTCTTTCTCTCTCACTCCGTCTCTGTCTCTTTCTGTCCCTCTCTGTCTCTCCTTGCCTCTCCCTGTCCCTCTCTGACTTTCTCTGTCTTTCTCGGTGTCTCTCTGTCACTCTCTGTCTCTCTCTGTCTCTCTCCGCCTCTCTCCGTCTCTCTCTGTCTCTCTCTGTCACTCTCCGTCTCTCTCTGTCTGTCTTGATCATTAGCTTTCTGCCGCTCTCCGTACTCTCTGGCTCTCTTTGTTTCTCTATCTCTCTCTGTCACTCTCTGTCTCTCTCTCTCTCTCTCTCTCTGTCTCTCTCTGTCTCTCTCCGCCTCTCTCGGTCTCTCTCCGTCTCTCTCTCTGTCTGTCTCCTTCTCTCTCTATCTGCCTCTCTCTGTCCCTCTATGTCTCTTTCTGTCTCTCTCCGTCTCTGTCTCTTTCTGTCCCTCTCTGTCTCTCCTTGCCTCTCGCTCTCTGTCTCTGTCTCTCTCTGTCTCTCTCCGCCTCTATCGGTCTCTCTCCATCTCTCTCTGTCTCTCTTTGTCTCTCACTGCCTCACTCTGCCTCTCTCTGTCCCTCTCTGTCTGTCTTGATCATTAGCTTTCTGCCGCTCTCCGTTCTCTCTGGCTCTCTTTGTTTCTCTATCTCTCTCTGTCTCTCTCTCCCTCTCTCCGTCTCTCTCTATCACCCTCTCTCTGTCCCTCTCTGTCTCTCTCTATCTCTCGCTGTTTCTCTCTACTTCTCTCTGTCTCTCTCTCTCTCTTTCTGTCCCTCTGTCTCTCCTTGCCTCTCTGTCTCTCTCCGTCTCTCTCTGTCTCTCTCTCTCTCTGTCTGTCTCCGTCTCTGTCTATCTGCCTCTCTCTGTCCCTCTCTGTCCCGCTCTGACTTTCTCTGTCTTTCTCTGTCTTCCTCGGTGTCTCTCTGTCCCTCTCTGTCTCTCTCCATCTCTCGCTGTTTCTCTCTACTTCTCTCTGTCTCTCTCTCTCTCTCTCTCTTTCTGTCCCTCTCTGTCTCTCCTTGCCTCTCTCTGTCTCCCTCTGTCTCTCTCTGTCTCTCTCCGCCTCTCTCCGTCTCTCTCTGTCTCTCTCTGTCTGTCTCTGTCTCTCTCCGCCTCTCTCCGTCTCTCTCTGTCTCTCTCCGCCTCTCTACGTCTCTCTCTGTCTCTCTCTGTCTCTCTCCGTCTCTCTCTGTCTGTCTTGATCATTAGCTTTCTGCCGCTCTCCGTTCTCTCCGCCTCTCTCGGTCTCTTTCCGTCTCTCTCTCTGTCTCTCTCTGTCTGTCTTGATCATTAGCTTTCTGCCGCTCTCCGTTCTCTCCGCCTCTCTCGGTCTCTCTCCGCCTCTCTCTCTGTCTCTCTCAGCCTCTCTCCGTCTCTCTCTGTCTCTCTCTCTCTCTCTATGTCTCTCTCTATCTGCCCCTCTCTCTCCCTCTCTATCTCTCTCTATCCCTCGCTGTTTCTCTCTACTTTTCTCTGTCTCTCTCTGTCTCCTTCTGTCCCTCTCTGTCTCTCTCTGTGTCTCTCTGTCTCTCTCTGTCTCTCTCTCTGCCTCTCTCGGTCTCCCTCTGTCTCTCTCTCCCTCTCTCCGTCTTTCTCTATCTGCCTCTCTCTGTCCCCCTCTGTCTCTCTCTGTCCCTCTGTCTCTCTCTGTCTCTTTCTGTCTCTCTCTGTCTCTCCCGGTCTCTGTCTCTACCCTCCTGTCTCTCTCTCCCTCTCTCCGTCTCTCTCTATCTGTCTCTCTCTGTCTCTTTCTGTCTATCTCTGTCTCTTTCTGTCCCTCTCTGACTTTCTCTGTCTTTCTCGGTGTCTCTCTGTCACTCTCTGTCTCTCTCTATCTCTCGCTGTTTCTCTCTACTTGTCTCTGTCTCTCTCTGTCTCTTTCTGTCCCTCTCTGTCTCTCTCTGTCTCTTTCTGTCCCTCTCTGTCTCTCCTTGCCTCTCTCTGTCTCTCTCTGTATTCCGCCTCTCTCCGTCTCTCTCTGTCTCTCTCTCCCTCTCTCCGTCTCTCTCTATCTGCCTCTCTCTGTCCCTCTCTATCTCTCTCTATCTCTCGCTGTTTCTCTCTACTTTTCTCTGTCTCTCTCTGTCTCCTTGTGTCCCTCTCTATCTCTCCTTGCCTCTCTCTGTGTCTCTCTGTCTCCCTCTGTCTCTCTCTGTCTCTCTCTGCCTCTCTCTGTCTCTCTTTCTCTCTCTCTTTCTCTCTCTCTGCCTCTCTCTCCCTCTATCTGCCTCTCTCTGTCTCTCTCTACTACTCTCTGTCTCTCTCTGTCTCTTTCTGTCCCTCTCTGCCTCTTTCTGTCCCTCTCTGTCTCCCCTTGCCTCTCTCTGTCTCCCTCTGTCTCTCTCTGTCTCTCTCCGCCTCTCTCCGTCTCTCTCTGTCTCTCTCTGTCTTTCTCCGTCTCTCTCTGTCTGTCTTGAGCATTAGCTTTCTGCCGCTCTCCGTTCTCTCTGGCTCTCTTTGTTTCTCTGTCTCTCTCTGTCACTCTCTGTCTCTCTCTCTCTGTCTCTGTCTCTCTCTGTCTCTCTCCGCCTCTCTCGGTCTCTCTCCGTCTCTCTCTCTGTCTGTCTCCTTCTCTCTCTATCTGCCTCTCTCTGTCCCTCTATGTCTCTTTCTGTCTCTCTCCGTCTCTGTCTCTTTCTGTCCCTCTCTGTCTCTCCTTGCCTCGCTCTCTCTGTCTCTGTCTCTCTCTGTCTCTCTCCGCCTCTCTCGGTCTCTCTCCGTCTCTCTCTGGCTCTCTCCGTCTTTCTCTCTCTGTCTGTCTCCGTCTCTGTCTATCTGCCTCTCTCTGTCCCTCTCTGTCCCGCTCGGACTTTCTCTGTCTTTCTCGGTGTCTCTCTGTCACTCTCTGTCTCTCTCCATCTCTCGCTGTTTCTCTCTACTTCTCTCTGTCCTTCTCTCTCTCTTTCTGTCCCTCTCTGTCTCTCCTTGCCTCTCTCTGTCTCCCTCTGTCTCTCTCTGTCTCTCTCCGCCTCTCTCCGTCTCTCTCTGTCTCTCTCTGGCTCTCTCCGTCTCCCTCTGTCTCTCTCCGTCTATGTCTCTTTCTGTCTCTTTCCGTCTCTGTCCCTCTCTGTCTCTCTTTGCCTCTCTCTGTCTCTCTCCGTCTGTTCCTGCCTCTCTCTGACTCTCTGTCTCTCTCTGTCTCTTTCTGTCTCTATCTGTCTCTCTCTGTCTCCCTCTGTCTCTCTCTGTCTCTCTCTGTCTCTCTCTCCCTCTCGCCGTCTCTCTCTATCTGCCTCTCTCTGTCCCTCTCTGTCTCTCTCTATCTCTCCCTGTCTCTCTCTACTTCTCTCTGTCTCTCTCTGTCTCTCCCGATCTCTGTCTCTACCCTCCTGTCTCTCTCTCCCTCTCTCCGTCTCTCTCTATCTGTCTCTCTCTGTCTCTTTCTGTCTATCTCTGTCTCTCTCTGTCCCTCTCTGACTTTCTCTGTCTTTCTCGGTGTCTCTCTGTCACTCTCTGTCTCTCTCTATCTCTCGCTGTTTCTCTCTACTTCTCTCTGTCTCTCTCTGTCTCTTTCTCTCCCTCTCTGTCTCTCTCTGTCTCTTTCTGTCCCTCTCTGTCTCTCCTTGCCTCTCTCTGTCTCTCTCTGTATTCCGCCTCTCTCCGTCTCTCTCTGTCTCTCTCTCCCTCTCTCCGTCTCTCTCTGTCTGTCTTGATCATTAGCTTTCTGCCGCTCTCCGTCTCTCTCTATCTGCCTCTCTCTGTCCCTCTCTACTTCTCTCTGTCTATCTCTGTCTCTTTCTGTCCCTCTCTGTCTCTCCTTGCATCTCTCTGTCTCCCTCTGTCTCTCTCTGTCTCTCTCCGCCTCTCTCCGTCTCTCTCTGTCTCTCTCTGTCTCTCTCCGTCTCTCTCTGTCTGTCTTGATCATTAGCTTTCTGCCGCTCTCCGTTCTCTCTGGTTCTCTTTGTTTCTCTATCTCTCTCTGTCTCTCTCTCCCTCTCTCCGTCTCTCTCTATCACTCTCTCTCTGTCCCTCTCTGTCTCTCTGTTGGAAGAATGTTCTGGATCGGAGGGGATCGGTGTGGGTGGGTTTGAGCAGTCCAAAAAAAAATAGATAACCGGTTACACGGCACGTCACTTATTTATTGACTTACAAAAAATTAATTAACTTTAATAACTAATGAAATATAAATGCCTCAATAATGAGCGGTGCTTTATAATTCGATTATCAATATTTCAGCGGTCTAGAACAATTTGAAGAATATCCGAAACACAGATAGACACGTGTTGCTTCTACTGAATCCCGGACGAAAGTGAACGAGCGAGGCTGCCCGATCGCTCAATCGGACGATTTCGAGGGGCCTCGAGGTCGGTGGTGGGGCATCCCCCTTATGCCGGATGGCTGTGAGCGGTCCAGAAAGTGGCGCCCCATCACCCAAAAAATGTGAAATAGGCCCTTAGTAACAACCGGGTTGTTATGGTTTGGCCTGACGGTGAGCAGGCGTTAGTGTTAGTAATGGAATCCTGGTCGGCTTCCAGGAATTCCAACATCCTCCCCAGCCGTCAGCAACTTGAGTGTAGCTGTCGATGAACAATATGACCTAAAACAAAAATTTGGGAATCAAAAATATTCACAGAGCGTATGCTGGGTGGATCACCCTGTAGCTGTCCGAAGAGCTGATCCTTGGTGTGCTGGCTAAGCTTGGAATCATCCGAGACGTTGGGGGGGGGGTCGTAAATCCCGTCCAATCCGGGTGACTCCATCTTCACGGTGGACCTCGCTGATCGTGCCGGGTCGTAAATCCGTCAGGGTTGACGAAGTCCAGGTGAAGGCCAATGAGCTGACGAGCTGTAGCGCTGAGATGTGGTTCTAGGTCCTTGACGTCGGTACTGGCAGGAGTACGAGCTTAACGATGGGGCGCGTTAACGTCGCCTGAGCGGTCCGGAGTGTGACTACTCGCGTAAGCCCATCCTTGCCAGGGTGAAGAGCGGTCACTCGGGCGAGAGGCCACTTTGATGGAGGAAACCTCTCGTCCGTGAGTAGGACTAAAGAGCCGACGTTGATGTCGTGAGTTGGGTGGTACCACTTGGATATGGCCTGTAGACGTTGGAGATATCCTGTGGACCATCTCTTCCAGAACCCTTGGAGTTTTTGTTGGATGAGCTGCCATCGGGAGAGTCTAGAGATGTTAAGATTCTCCAGTGATGGCTCTGGAAGAGTCGTAGGAGCCTGGCCTATAAGGAAATGCCCTGGTGTCAGAGCCGAGCAGTCATCAGGATCATCAGTGAGCGGTTCAAGCGGCCGTGAGTTGAGAACTGCCTCAACTTGGGTGAGCAAGGTGGTAAGTTCCTCGAAGGTGAGCAGGTCCTCCCCAATAGTCCGGGTGAGATGATATTTCACCGACTTCACTGCCGCCTCCCATTTGCCTCCGAAGTGTGGTGCGCTTGGAGGGTTGAAGGACCATTGAGTCCCATCTTGAATGAGGAGCTGGGCGAGCTGTCGAGATTTGGATGATCCTGCTATGAATAGCCTCCTGAGCTCCCTATCAGCGCCGAGAAAGGTGGTACCGCAGTCGCTGAATAAGGTGTGAGCGATCCCGCGCCGACTGGAGAAACGTCTGTATGCCGCTAGGAATGTATCAGCTGAGTAGTCTGATACTACCTCGAGATGCACGGCTGAGGTGGTCATACAGACAAAGATAGCCAACCATCCCTTGTATGACTTGTGGCCCCGTCCCTTCCAGGACCGGAGCGATATGGGGCCGGCGTAATCAACCCCCGTGTTGAGAAAGGCGCGAGCGGGGGTGAGTCGGGCTGGTGGCAGCTGTCCCATGAGCTGTTGAGCACGTATCCCACGTTGTCGAGCGCACTTCACGCATTTAAGGATGAAGGAGCGTACTGGAGCTCGGCCTCCGAGGATCCAGTAAGCTGTCCTGAGCTGACGAAGAGTGAGCTGTGTCCCGCCGTGAAGTGTCCTTAGGTGAGCTTGGCTTATCAGCAAGCGAGCCAGTTGCGATTCCTTTGGGATGATTGCTTGATTTTTGCTCTCGGGGTCGAGCTGTGCGAACCTGAGCCGTCCACCAACACGCAGGATCCCTTGACGATCGATAAACGGGGTGAGCTTGGTGAGCGGATGGGACCTGGTGAATTTCTCCCCGCGAGAGATGATCCGTAGTTCCTCCCTGAAATGAGCTGTCTGGGTGAGCTTGATCCAAAGGAGCCGTGCGTCTTCCAGTTCGCTGAGCGTGAGCGGATAATGGAGTGACGTATTAGGAACCCTCCTAAGCCGAGCGATGAACCTTGAGCAGATCGCGGTGATCCGAAGTAGTCGGTTGAACGAAGAGAACTTATCGATGAGATCCCAAATAGCTATTTGCTGAGCGGCGCCGTAGTAAATCTGACCCGGTTTCTCTTCGAGGTCCACATTGAGGTCCCTTTCTAGAACGTGAGTTGGCCAAGATGAGCTATCCTGTTGTAGCCATGGTGGGCCTGTCCACCACAGCTTATGTGCAGCTAACTGTTGCGCGGTGAGACCTCGAGAAGCACAATCTGCTGGATTCTCCTTGCCAGGCACCAGCCTCCAGTGACTTGGCTGAGTTAGCTCTTGGATAAGAGCGACACGATTCCTCACGAATTCTTTCCATCGTGATGGGTGGGAGCTGATCCATGTGAGTGTTACGGAGGAATCCGTCCAGAGGTATGTGGGCGCTGCGCTGAGGTTGAGCTGATCCTGAACGTAACGTATGAGCTTGGCTAGGAGCAGGGCAGCCGTAAGTTCCAGGCGTGGGATGGTCAGCCGTTTGAGCGGGGCTACTTTAGTCTTGGAGCAGACGAGCGTTATACCATTTCCAGGTAGGTGCGGAACCTTCAGGTAAATGACAGCAGCCATAGCCACCTGAGATGCGTCGGAGAATCCATGGACTTCCACGTCGAAGCCCTTGAGCAGTCCTAGCCATCGTGGCACGGTGACCTCCGACAACTGGTTGAGCTCATCCCTGAACTGTCGCCATCGATGCGCTGTTGTCGGGGAAACTGGGTCATCCCATCCCAGTTTCTCAATCCAGAGCGCCTGTAGTAGTATCTTCGCTCGTACCACCACTGGCGCGAGGAAGCCAAGTGGGTCGAAGAGCTGAGCGGTTTCCGACAGAATGATTCGTTTTGAGATGGAGTTGGTTTCAGGCCGAGCGATGGAGAACGTGAAGCTGTCCGTGCCTGGGTGCCATGAGACTCCTAAGATCTTGGTGATCGAGTCCTCGATCACCTTTTGATCGTGGGAGGTGCTGTCCAACCTGAGTGTGCTGAGCAGACCTGCACTGTTGGAGTGCCATTTTGCCAACGGGAAGCCGCCTGATTGGCAAAGTTGAGTCACGTGATGAGCGGTCTTGAGTAACTCCTCCTCCGAGTCAGCACCTCCGCAAATATCATCTACATATCGTCCTTTCGTGAGCGGCTCCACGGCGAGAGGATAGTTACTGCCCTCGTCCTCCACGAGCTGGTTCAAGACACGTATGGAAAGAAATGGAGCGGATCTAGTTCCATACGTGACGGTGGTGAGCTGATATGTTGTGACGTTCCCATTTGCATCGGCCCAAAGTATCTGTTGGAGCGGCCAATCATCCTGATGTACTCCGATTTGGCGGAACATCTTGGTGATGTCCGTCATGAAGATGAGCTTATGCCGTCGAGTGAAGAGCAGTACATCAGCAATGTCTCTCTGGAGTTTGGCTCCAGTATGCATAATCTCATTGAGCGTCTGCCCCGAGCTGGTCTTATGGGAGCCGTTGAACACGACTCTCATCTTAGTCGTCTCGCTGCTGGTTCGGACGACACCGTGGTGAGGAAAGAAATATTCCGGAGAAGTGACAGCCTGAGCGGAGTACGAGCTATTCGGGACCCTCAACCCTCCTGAAGCCGGAGCTTCATGTGCTAAGGTCGTCCCGAGAGCTGTGTACTCCCCCATACGCTGTCGATGAGCTGTCTGAGTGAGCTGTCCGGAGACCCGGCGCATATGGCCAAGGGCTTCATATTCCTTGAGGAAGTCTGTATAGAGTTGATGGTATTCCTCATCACGGGAGAACTTCCGGAGCAGTCGGTGAAGGCATGCGAGCGCTGACGTTCGTGAATCCCCAAGCACTGAGGGCGGAGCCTTGAGCGGTAACCGGACAATGTAACGTCCGGAGCAGTCCCTGGTGTGTGTCCGCCGAAAGTGTTCCTCGCATTGAGCTTCCTCGTCGGTGAGTTGTATCTCTGAAGTCTCAGGAACCTCTTCCTGGACCCAGAACCTGGTGAGTAAGCCATCGAGGTCCTCATTGGATACCGCCAGGTGAGCTGTGGCCGTGTGAGCTAACGCAACACTTTCAGTGGGCCCGAAGATGACCCATCCGAGTCGGGTGAGCTGAGCCGATGGTGATCCTGGGTCATGTGTAATGACCTCTGGCAGGATGAGCTGACCGTAGACGTCAGCACCAAGTAAGACGTCAATTGGTGCTGGTGCTTGGAAGCTGGGATCAGCGAGTTGTAACCCTTCAAGATGATCCCACTTGAGCTGTCCGGGTGTAAACGTCGGTAACGATGTGGTGAGCTGGCTGAGAGCATAAGCCGTGACTCTCAGCTGAAATGAAGAATGAGTGGACTGTATAGTGAGCGGTACCTTGCCTAGTGCCGGCCCAGATGCCGAGTTTCCGATTCCGGAAATAAGTAGTGAAGTCTTGGACCGGGTAAGTCCGAGACGACGCACAATCTGGTCCCCAATAAGAGATATCTCTGATCCTGGGTCGATGAGCAGACGAATGCGGTGAGCGGCTCCATCTGGGCACACGAGATAAGCTAGACTCGTAGCCAGAAGTACCCCAGGACGGCAATCAGTAATTCCAGAATCGAGCTGACGAGCTGAGCACGAAACGGCAATCTGTCCGGATGACCTTCATTCCGCAGATGTGGAAGGTCTGGGCTCAGAGGTCTTCACAGTAGTGACCCCATCCCCGTAGGTGTACGTGACCATTGGTACCCCAGATGGTCGAGCTGATGACGATGCAGCTTGGTTTTGAGCAGTACCTTGAGCGGTCCTAGAAGATGGCCTTTGACTGGGCTTAGGTGGAGCTGTGGTCGAGGTGGAGTGTAGCATCGTATGATGGAGACCTCCACAGAGCTGGCATCTCGTCTGCGATCTGCAGTCCTTGACTGAATGACGACCGAGACAGTTGTAGCAGAGATAGTACCTTTCCACTATCTCCCGACGAGCTGGACCGTTGAGCTGACGAAATGATGTGCAGGTTGACAGATAGTGGTCTGCCTGACACATTGAGCAGGGGTACGTCACTTTCCCTGATGAGGTGTTCCTGGGAGTTGGCCTGGTCTGCTGTGGCTGTGGAGCAGCTGCATGATGCACCTTGACCGACAGGGGAGGCCTTCTTGAGCTGACAGTAGTAGGCCTCGTAGCCTGATCCGTAGAGCGAGCGGGCGTATTAATCTCCATGCTCTCCATGGCACGAGCTCTCCCGGTGAGGAAGTCCTTGAAAGCTGAGAAGCTGGGGAAGTCGGTGGACGACCCGACTTTCACTTCCCATGCTTCTCGGAGCTTCGAGCTGAGCCGTTTGGATACCACGTAGACGAGGACCTGATCCCAATGAGCAGTCGGTGACCCTAATGCCTCCAGAGCGTTCAATGCTTCGGCGACAGTGGTCAATAGAGTGTTTAACTCTCGAGCACTGTGAGCGGTCATCCCTGGTGGGTTGAGTAGGCGCTCGAGCTGCGCCGAGACGAGGAGGCGCTTATTTTCATAGCGCGTAAGGAGCAGTTCCCAAGCAGAGGCAAATGAGTCATCAGAGATGGCGATGTTGGAGATGATTCGAGCTGGCTCATCCTTGAGGCTCGTCCTCAAGTAATGCATCTTCTCCACGTTTGGAATATCTGGGTTTGAGCCGACCAGTGAGCTGAACAAATCTCGGAAGGACCTCCATTCCGAGAATACCCCAGAATATTTGGGAAGAGCAATTTCTGGCAGGCACCTTTTAGCCGTTGAAGGTTGAGCTGTTCCCCCTGCGGCAGAGCGACGTGAGCCGGTGGACACCCCCTTCCTGTCTATGAGCTGAACCAGAATCCCCTTGGCCTCGTGATAGTGTACGATGGTCCGATCAAAGAGGCTGTCCTTGAAGTATGACAACTCCAAGACGTTGTCCACCTTCGCGCTCCCACCGACGAGCTTCTCATGAGTGGCCTCGAACTTCTCCCAATAAGTTTCGAGGATATCCAGCTTGGCATGTAGGGATGTTATGGTGAGCTGGTCCACCTCATTATCGAGCAGTTCGTTATGCACCCTTTCGATGAATGCACCTCTCGATGTGTTCAGCCCCAGGGTAACCTCAAAGGAGGCCATAGCTGACAGCTGTGACTGAGCGGTGCCAATGGGAATGATTCCCAAAAAATTACCAGAACGTGGTTTTGCTGACGATGATCCGGAAAAATATTCCAGAATCCCAGATGAGCGGATCCCTATCTGAACGGCAGGAGCAGGCCCTCGATGATGGAGGGTCGGTACTGTCGAATGGTAGGAGCGGGCCCTGGTTGTGGTGAGACGGCACTATCAAGTGCCGGTGGCGCTCGGCGTGGTTGGGGCGACACTGTCGGACGGCAGGGGCGGGCCCTCGTTGATGGTGGGGCGGCACTGCGAATGCCGCTATGCTTCCCGCGCTGAGCCGATTTTTCCCACTCACACACTCGCACAATTTCACCAATTAACACGAAATGTTCCTCCAATCCGGCTCGAAGGACCAAAAAATGTTGGAAGAATGTTCTGGATCGGAGGGGATCGGTGTGGGTGGGTTTGAGCAGTCCAAAAAAAAATAGATAACCGGTTACACGGCACGTCACTTATTTATTGACTTACAAAAAATTAATTAACTTTAATAACTAATGAAATATAAATGCCTCAATAATGAGCGGTGCTTTATAATTCGATTATCAATATTTGAGCGGTCTAGAACAATTTGAAGAATATCCGAAACACAGATAGACACGTGTTGCTTCTACTGAATCCCGGACGAAAGTGAACGAGCGAGGCTGCCCGATCGCTCAATCGGACGATTTCGAGGGGCCTCGAGGTCGGTGGTGGGGCATCCCCCTTATGCCGGATGGCTGTGAGCGGTCCAGAAAGTGGCGCCCCATCACCCAAAAAATGTGAAATAGGCCCTTAGTAACAACTGGGTTGTTATGGTTTGGCCTGACGGTGAGCAGGCGTTAGTGTTAGTAATGGAATCCTGGTCGGCTTCCAGGAATTCCAACACTCTCTCTATCTCTCGCTGTTTCTCTCTACTTCTCTCTGTCTCTCTCTCTCTCTTTCTGTCCCTCTCTGTCTCTCCTTGCCTCTTTGTCTCCCTCTCTCTCTCTTTCTGTCCCTCTCTGTCTCTCCTTGCCTCTTTGTCTCCCTCTGTCTCTCTCTGTCTCTCTCTGTCTCTCTCCGCCTCTCTCCGTCTCTCTCTGTCTCTCTCTGTCTCTCTCCGTCTCTCTCTGTCTCTCTCTCTCTGTCTGTCTGTCTCCGTCTCTGTCTATCTGCCTCTCTCTGTCCCTCTCTGTCCCGCTCGGACTTTCTCTGTCTTTCTCGGTGTCTCTCTGTCACTCTCTGTCTCTCTCCATCTCTCGCTGTTTTTCTATACTTCTCTCTGTCCCTCTCTGCCTCTTTCTGTCCCTCTCTGTCGCCCCTTGCCACTCTCTGTCTCCCTCTGTCTCCCTCTGTCTCTCTCTGTCTCTCTCCGCCTCTCTCCGTCTCTCTTTGTTTCTCTATCTCTCTCTGTCACTCTCTGTCTCTCTCTCTCTGTCTCTGTCTCTCTCTGTCTCTCTCCGCCTCTCTCGGTCTCTCTCCGTCTCTGTCTCTGTCTCTCTCCTTCTCTCTCTATCTGCCTCTCTCTGTCCCTCTATGTCTCTTTCTGTCTCTCTCCGTCTCTGTCTCTTTCTGTCCCTCTCTGTCTCTCCTTGCCTCTCGCTCTCTGTCTCTGTCTCTCTCTGTCTCTCTCCGCCTCTATCGGTCTCTCTCCATCTCTCTCTGTCTCTCTTTGTCTCTCACTGCCTCACTCTGCCTCTCTCTGTCCCTCTCTGTCTGTCTTGATCATTAGCTTTCTGCCACTCTCCGTTCTCTCTGGCTCTCTTTGTTTCTCTATCTCTCTCTGTCTCTCTCTCCCTCTCTCCGTCTCTCTCTATCACCCTCTCTCTGTCCCTCTCTGTCTCTCTCTATCTCTCGCTGTTTCTCTCTACTTCTCTCTGTCTCTCTCTCTCTCTTTCTGTCCCTCTGTCTCTCCTTGCCTCTCTGTCTCTCTCCGTCTCTCTCTGTCTCTCTCTCTCTCTGTCTGTCTCCGTCTCTGTCTATCTGCCTCTCTCTGTCCCTCTCTGTCCCGCTCTGACTTTCTCTGTCTTTCTCTGTCTTCCTCGGTGTCTCTCTGTCCCTCTCTGTCTCTCTCCATCTCTCGCTGTTTCTCTCTACTTCTCTCTGTCTCTCTCTCTCTCTCTTTCTGTCCCTCTCTGTCTCTCCTTGCCTCTCTCTGTCTCCCTCTGTCTCTCTCTGTCTCTCTCCGCCTCTCTCCGTCTCTCTCTGTCTCTCTCTGTCTGTCTCTGTCTCTCTCCGCCTCTCTCCGTCTCTCTCTGTCTCTCTCCGCCTCTCTACGTCTCTCTCTGTCTCTCTCTGTCTCTCTCCGTCTCTCTCTGCCTGTCTTGATCATTAGCTTTCTGCCGCTCTCCGTTCTCTCCGCCTCTCTCGGTCTCTCTCCGTCTCTCTCTCTGTCTGTCTTGATCATTAGCTTTCTGCCGCTCTCCGTTCTCTCCGCCTCTCTCGGTCTCTCTCCGCCTCTCTCTCTGTCTCTCTCAGCCTCTCTCCGTCTTTCTGTCTCTCTCTCTCTCTCTAAGTCTCTCTCTATCTGCCTCTCTCTCTCCCTCTCTATCTCTCTCTATCTCTCGCTGTTTCTCTCTACTTTTCTCTGTCTCTCTCTGTCTCCTTCTGTCTCTCTCTGTCTCTCCTTGCCTCTCTCTGTCTCTCTCTGTGTATCTCTGTCTCTCTCTGTCTCTCTCTGCCTCTCTCGGTCTCCCTCTGTCTCTCTCTCCCTCTCTCCGTCTTTCTCTATCTGCCTCTCTCTGTCCCCCTCTGTCTCTCTCTCTCCCTCTCTGTCTCTCTCTGTCTCTCTCTGTCTCTCTCCGCCTCTCTCCGTCTCTCTCTGTCTCTCTCTGTCTCTCTCCGTCTCTCTCTGTCTCTCTCTGTCTCTCTCTCTCTCTGTCTGTCTCCGTCTCTGTCTATCTGCCTCTCTCTGTCCCTCTCTGTCCCGCTCGGACTTTCTCTGTCTTTCTCGGTGTCTCTCTGTCACTCTCTGTCTCTCTCCATCTCTCGCTGTTTCTCTCTCCTTCTCTCTGTCCCTCTCTTTCTCTTTCTGTCCCTCTCTGTCTCTCCTTGCCTCTCTCTGTCTCCCTCTGTCTCTCTCTGTCTCTCTCCGCCTCTCTCCGTCTCTCTCTGTCTCTCTCTGGCTCTCTCCGTCTCTTTCTGTCTCTCTCCGTCTCTGTCCCTCTCTGTCTCTCCTTGCCTCTCTCTGACTCTCTCTGTCTGTCCCTGCCTCTCTCTAACTCTCTGTCTCTCTCTGTCTCTCTCTGTCTCTATCTGTCTCTCTCTCTGTCTCCCTCTGTCTCTCTCTGTCTCTCTCTCCCTCTCGCCGTCTCTCTCTATCTGCCTCTCTCTGTCCCTCTCTGTCTCTCTCTATCTCTCCCTGTTTCTCTCTACTTCTCTCTGTCTCTCTCTGTCTCTCCCGGTCTCTGTCTCTACCCTCCTGTCTCTCTCTCCCTCTCTGACTTTCTCTGTCTTTCTCGGTGTCTCTCTGTCACTCTCTGTCTCGCTCTATCTCTCGCTGTTTCTCTCTACTTGTCTCTGTCTCCCTCTGTCTCCCTCTGTCTCTCTCTGTCTCTCTCCGCCTCTCTCCGTCTCTCTCTGTCTCTCTCTCCCTCTCTCCGTCTCTCTCTATCTGCCCCTCTCTGTCCCTCTCTATCTCTCTCTATCTCTCGCTGTTTCTCTCTACTTTTCTCTGTCTCTCTCTGTCTCCTTGTGTCCCTCTCCATCTCTCCTTGCCTCTCTCTGTGTCTCTCTGTCTCTCTCTGTCTCTCTCTATCTCTCTCTGCCTCTCTCTGTCTCTCTTTCTCTCTCTCTGCCTCTCTCTCCCTCTATCTGCCTCTCTCTGTCTCTCTCTACTTCTCTCTGTCTCTCTCTGTCTCTTTCTGTCCCTCTCTGCCTCTTTCTGTCCCTCTCTGTCTCTCTCTGTCTCTCTCCATCTCTCTCTGTCTCTCTCTCTCTGTCTGTCTCCGTCTCTGTCTATCTCTCGCTGTTTCTCTCTACTTCTCTCTGTCTCTCTCTCTCTCTTTCTGTCCCTCTCTGTCTCTCGTTGCCTCTCCCTGTCCCTCTCTGACTTTCTCTGTCTTTCTCGGTGTCTCTCTGTCACTCTCTGTCTCTCTCTATCTCTCGCTGTTTCTCTCTACTTGTCTCTGTCTCTCTCTGTCTCTTTCTGTCCCTCTCTGTCTCTCTCTGTCTCTTTCTGTCCCTCTCTGTCTCTCCTTGCCTCTCTCTGTCTCTCTCTGTATTCCGCCTCTCTCCGTCTCTCTCTGTCTCTCTCTCCCTCTCTCCGTCTCTCTCTATCTGCCCCTCTCTGTCCCTCTCTATCTCTCTCTATCTCTCGCTGTTTCTCTCTAGTTTTCTCTGTCTCTCTCTGTCTCCTTGTGTCCCTGTCTATCTCTTCTTGCCTCTCTCTGTGTCTCTCTGTCTCCCTCTGTCTCTCTCTGTCTCTCTCTGCCTCTCTCTGTCTCTCTTTCTCTCTCTCTTTCTCTCTCTCTGCCTCTCTCTCCCTCTATCTGCCTCTCTCTGTCTCTCTCTACTTTTCTCTGTCTCTCTCTGTCTCCTTGTGTCCCTCTCTATCTCTTCTTGCCTCTCTCTGTGTCTCTCTGTCTCCCTCTGTCTCTCTCTGTCTCTCTCTGCCTCTCTCTGTCTCTCTTTCTCTCTCTCTTTCTCTCTCTCTGCCTCTCTCTCCCTCTATCTGCCTCTCTCTGTCTCTCTCTACTTCTCTCTGTCTCTCTCTGTCTCTTTCTGTCCCTCTCTGCCTCTTTCTGTCCCTCTCTGTCTCCCCTTGCCACTCTCTGTCTCCCTCTGTCTCTCTCTGTCTCTCTCCGCCTCTCTCCGTCTCTCTCTGTCTCTCTCTGTCTTTCTCCGTCTCTCTCTGTCTGTCTTGAGCATTAGCTTTCTGCCGCTCTCCGTTCTCTCTGGCTCTCTTTGTTTCTCTGTCTCTCTCTGTCACTCTCTGTCTCTCTCTCTCTGTCTCTGTCTCTCTCTGTCTCTCTCCGCCTCTCTCGGTCTCTCTCCGTCTCTGTCTCTTTCTGTCCCTCTCTGTCTCTCCTTGCCTCTCTCGGTCTCTCTCCGTCTCTCTCTCTGTCTGTCTCCTTCTCTCTCTATCTGCCTCTCTCTGTCCCTCTATGTCTCTTTCTGTCTCTCTCCGTCTCTGTCTCTTTCTGTCCCTCTCTGTCTCTCCTTGCCTCTCTCTCTCTGTCTCTGTCTCTCTCTGTCTCTCTCCGCCTCTCTCGGTCTCTCTCCGTCTCTCTCTGGCTCTCTCCGTCTTTCTCTCTCTGTCTGTCTCCGTCTCTGTCTATCTGCCTCTCTCTGTCCCTCTCTGTCCCGCTCGGACTTTCTCTGTCTTTCTCGGTGTCTCTCTGTCACTCTCTGTCTCTCTCCATCTCTCGCTGTTTCTCTCTACTTCTCTCTGTCCCTCTCTCTCTCTTTCTGTCCCTCTCTGTCTCTCTCTGTCTCTCTCCGCCTCTCTCCGTCTCTCTCTGTCTCTCTCTGTCTCTCTCCGTCTCTCTCTGTCTCTCTCTGTCTCTCTCCGTCTCTCTCTGTCTCTCTCTCTCTCTGTCTGTCTCCGTCTCTGTCTATCTGCCTCTCTCTGTCCCTCTCTGTCCCGCTCTGACTTTCTCTGTCTTTCTCTGTCTTCCTCGGTGTCTCTCTGTCACTCTCTGTCTCCCTCCATCTCTCACTGTTTCTCTATACTTCTCTCTGTCTCTCTCTCTCTCTTTCTGTCCCTCTCTGTCTCTCCTTGCCTCTCTCTGTCTCCCTCTGTCTCACTCTGTCTCTCTCCGCCTCTCTCCGTCTCTCTCTGTCTCTCTCTGTCTCTCTCTGTCTCTCTCAGTCTCTCTCCGCCTCTCTCCGTCTCTCTCCGGCTCTCTCTGTCCCTCTCTGTCTCTCTCTGTCTCTCTCTAACCCTCTGCCTCTCTGCCTCTCCCTGTCCCTCTCTGACTTTCTCTGTATTTCTCGGTGTCTCTCTTTCACTCTCTGTCTCCCTCTATCTCTCGCTATTTCTCTCTACTTGTCTCTGTCTCTCTCTGTCTCTTTCTGTCCCTCTCTGTCTCTCTCCGTCTCTTTCTGTCCCTCTCTGTCTCTCCTTGCCTCTCTCTGTCCCCCTCTGTCTCTCTCTGTCTCTCTCTGTCTCTCTCTCTTCCTCTCTCTGTCTCTCTCTGTCTCTCTCCACCTCTCTCTGCCTCTCTCTGGCGTTCTCTGACTTTCGCTGTCTTTCTCGATGTCTCTCCGTCACTCTCTGTCTCCCTCTATGTCTCGCTGTTTCTCGCTACTTCTCTCTGTCTCTCTCTGTCTCTTTCTGTCCCTCTCTGTCTCTCCTTGCCTCTCTCTGTCTCCCTCTGTCTCTCTCTGTCTCTCTCTGTCCCTCTCTGTCTCTCTCTATCTCTCGCTGTTTCTCTCTACTTCTCTCTGTCTCTCTCTATCTCTTTCTGTCCCTCTCTGACTCTCCTTGCCTCTCTCTGTCTCTCTCTGTCTCTCTCTGCCTCTCTCCAAATCTCTGCCTCTCTCTGGCTCTCTTTATTTCTCTATCACTTTCTTCCTCTCTCCGTTTCTCTCTGTCTCGTTCTATCTCTCTCTCCACCTTTCTCTGCCTCTCGCTGGCCTTTTCTGACTTTCTCTGTCTTTCTCGGTGTCTCTCTGTCACGCCCTCTCTCCCTCTACCTCTCGCTGTATCTCACTGCTTCTCTCTGTCTCTCTCTGGCTCTGGTTGTTTCTCCATCTCTCTCTCCCTTTCTCCGTTCCTCTCTTGCTCTCTTTGTGTCTGTATCTCTCTCTGTCTGTCTCTGTCTCTCCTTGCCTCTCCCTGTCCCTCTCTGACTTGCTCTGTCTTTCTCGGTGTCTCTCTGTCACTCTCTGTCTCTCTCTATCTCTCGCTGTTTCTCTCTACTTGTCTCTGTCTCACTCTGTCTCTTTCTGTCCCTCTCTGTCTCTCCTTGCCTCTCTGTCTCTGTCTCTCTCTGTCTCTCTCCGCCTCTCTCGGTCTCTCTCCGTCTCTCTCTCTCTGTCTCTCTCAGCCTCTCTCCGTCTCTCTCTGTCTCTCTTTGTCTCTGACTGCCTCACTCTGCCTCTCTCTGTCCCTCTCTGTCTGTCTCTGTCTCTCTCCATCTCACTCATTCTCTCTTAGTCTCTCTTAGTCTCTCTCTGCCTCTCTCTGCCTCTCTCTGTCCCTCACTGTCTGTCTCTCTCCGTCTCTGTCTCTTCTCTCCCTCTCTGTCTCTCCTTGCCTCTCTCTGTCTCTCTCTGTCTCTCTCTGGCTCTTTTATTTCTCTATCGATTTCTTCCTCTCTCCGTTCCTCTGTGTCTCGTTCTGTCTCTCTCTCCACCTCTCTCTGGCCTTCTCTGACTTTCTCTGTCTTTCTCGGTGTCTCTCTGTCACTCTCTGTCTCTCCTTGCCTCTCTCTGTCTCTCTCTGTCTCTCTCCGCTTCTCTCCGTCTCTCTCTGTCCCTCTCTGTCTCTCTCTGTCTCTCTCTGCCTCTCTCTAACCCTCTGCCTTTCTCCGCCTCTCTCCGTCTCTCTCTGCCTCTCTCTGTCTCTCGCTGTGCCTCTCTCTGCCTCTCTCTGTCTCCCTCTGTCTCTGTCTCTCTCCGCCTCTCTCCGTCTCTCTCTGTCTCTCTCTGTCTCTCTCCGTCTCTCTCTGTCTGTCTTGATCATTAGCTTTCTGCCGCTCTCCGTTCTCTCTGGCTCTCTTTGTTTCTCTGTCTCTCTCTGTCTCTCTCCGTCTCTCTCTCTCTGTCTCTCTCAGCCTCTCTCCGTCTCTCTGTGTCTCTCTTTGTCTCTCACTGCCTCACTCTGCCTCTCTCTGTCCCTCTCTGTCTGTCTCTGTCTCTCTCCATCTCACTCATTCTCTCTTAGTCTCTCTTAGTCTCTCTCTGCCTCTCTCTGCCTCTCTCTGTCCCTCACTGTCTGTCTCTCTCTCTCTCTCGGTCTCTCTATCTCACTCTGTCTCTCTCTGCCTCTCTCTGTCTCTCTCTGTCTCTCTCTGTCTCTCTCTGTCCCTCTCTGCCTCTCTCTGCCTCTCTCTGTCTCTCTCTGTGCCTCTCTGGCTCTTTTATTTCTCTATCGATTTCTTCCTCTCTCCGTTTCTCTCTGTCTCGTTCTGTCTCTCTCTCCACCTCTCTCTGGCCTTCTCTGACTTTCTCTGTCTTTCTCGGTGTCTGTCTGTCACTCTCTGTCTCTCCTTGCCTCTCTCTGTCTCTCTCTGTCTCTCTCCGCTTCTCTCCGTCTCTCTCTGTCCCTCTCTGTCTCTCTCTGTCTCTCTCTGCCTCTCTCTAACCCTCTGCCTCTCTCCGCCTCTCTCCGTCTCTCTCTGCCTCTCTCTGTCTCTCGCTGTGCCTCTCTCTGCCTCTCTCTGTCTCCCTCTGTCTCTGTCTCTCTCCGCCTCTCTCTGCCTCTCTCTGTCTCCCTCTGTCTCTGTCTCGCTCCGTCTCTCTCCGTCTCTCTCTGTCTCTCTCTGTCTCTCTCCGTCTCTCTCTGTCTGTCTTGATCATTAGCTTTCTGCCGCTCTCCGTTCTCTCTGGCTCTCTTTGTTTCTCTGTCTCTCTCTGTCACTCTCTGTCTGTCTCCTTCTCTCTCTATCTGCCTCTCTCTGTCCCTCTATGTCTCTTTCTGTCTCTCTCCGTCTCTGTCTCTTTCTGTCCCTCTCTGTCTCTCCTTGCCTCTCTCTCTCTTTCTCTGTCTCTCTCTGTCTCTCTCCGCCTCTCTCGGTCTCTCTCCGTCTCTCTCTCTGTCTCTCTCAGCCTCTCTCTGTCTCTCCCTGCCTCTCTCTGTCTCTCTTTGTCTCTCACTGCCTCACTCTGCCTCTCTCTGTCCCTCTCTGTCTGTCTCTGTCTCTCTCCATCTCACTCTGTCTCTCTTAGTCTCTCTTAGTCTCTCTCGGTCTCTCTATCTCACTCTGTCTCTCTCTGCCTCTCTCTGTCTCTCTCTGTCTCTCCCGGTCTCTGTCTCTGTCTCCCTGTCTCTCTCTACCTCTCTCTGTCTCTATCTGCCTCTCTCCGTCCCTCTCTGTCTCTTTCTCTCTCACTCCGTCTCTGTCTCTTTCTGTCCCTCTCTGTCTCTCCTTGCCTCTCCCTGTCCCTCTCTGACTTTCTCTGTCTTTCTCGGTGTCTCTCTGTCACTCTCTGTCTCTCTCTGTCTCTCTCCGCCTCTCTCCGTCTCTCTCTGTCTCTCTCTGTCTCTCTCCGTCTCTCTCTGTCTGTCTTGATCATTAGCTTTCTGCCGCTCTCCGTACTCTCTGGCTCTCTTTGTTTCTCTATCTCTCTCTGTCACTCTCTGTCTCTCTCTCTCTCTCTGTCTCTCTCTGTCTCTCTCCGCCTCTCTCGGTCTCTCTCCGTCTCTCTCTCTGTCTGTCTCCTTCTCTCTCTATCTGCCTCTCTCTGTCCCTCTATGTCTCTTTCTGTCTCTCTCCGTCTCTGTCTCTTTCTGTCCCTCTCTGTCTCTCCTTGCCTCTCGCTCTCTGTCTCTATCTCTCTCTGTCTCTCTCCGCCTCTATCGGTCTCTCTCCATCTCTCTCTGTCTCTCTTTGTCTCTCACTGCCTCACTCTGCCTCTCTCTGTCCCTCTCTGTCTGTCTTGATCATTAGCTTTCTGCCGCTCTCCGTTCTCTCTGGCTCTCTTTGTTTCTCTATCTCTCTCTGTCTCTCTCTCCCTCTCTCCGTCTCTCTCTATCACCCTCTCTCTGTCCCTCTCTGTCTCTCTCTCTCTCTTTCTGTCCCTCTGTCTCTCCTTGCCTCTCTGTCTCTCTCCGTCTCTCTCTGTCTCTCTCTCTCTCTGTCTGTCTCCGTCTCTGTCTATCTGCCTCTCTCTGTCCCTCTCTGTCCCGCTCTGACTTTCTCTGTCTTTCTCTGTCTTCCTCGGTGTCTCTCTGTCCCTCTCTGTCTCTCTCCATCTCTCGCTGTTTCTCTCTACTTCTCTCTGTCTCTCTCTCTCTCTCTCTCTTTCTGTCCCTCTCTGTCTCTCCTTGCCTCTCTCGGTCTCCCTCTGTCTCTCTCTGTCTCTCTCCGCCTCTCTCCGTCTCTCTCTGTCTCTCTCTGTCTGTCTCTGTCTCTCTCCGCCTCTCTCCGTCTCTCTCTGTCTCTCTCCGCCTCTCTACGTCTCTCTCTGTCTCTCTCTGTCTCTCTCCGTCTCTCTCTGTCTGTCTTGATCATTAGCTTTCTGCCGCTCTCCGTTCTCTCCGCCTCTCTCGGTCTCTCTCCGTCTCTCTCTCTGTCTCTCTCTGTCTGTCTTGATCATTAGCTTTCTGCCGCTCTCCGTTCTCTCCGCCTCTCTCGGTCTCTCTCCGCCTCTCTCTCTGTCTCTCTCAGCCTCTCTCCGTCTCTCTCTGTCTCTCTCTCTCTCTCTATGTCTCTCTCTATCTGCCCCTCTCTCTCCCTCTCTATCTCTCTCTATCCCTCGCTGTTTCTCTCTACTTTTCTCTGTCTCTCTCTGTCTCCTTCTGTCCCTCTCTGTCTCTCTCTGTGTCTCTCTGTCTCTCTCTGTCTCTCTCTCTGCCTCTCTCGGTCTCCCTCTGTCTCTCTCTCCCTCTCTCCGTCTTTCTCTATCTGCCTCTCTCTGTCCCCCTCTGTCTCTCTCTGTCCCTCTCTGTCTCTCTCTGTCTCTTTCTGTCTCTCTCTGTCTCTCCCGGTCTCTGTCTCTACCCTCCTGTCTCTCTCTCCCTCTCTCCGTCTCTCTCTATCTGTCTCTCTCTGTCTCTTTCTGTCTATCTCTGTCTCTTTCTGTCCCTCTCTGACTTTCTCTGTCTTTCTCGGTGTCTCTCTGTCACTCTCTGTCTCTCTCTATCTCTCGCTGTTTCTCTCTACTTGTCTCTGTCTCTCTCTGTCTCTTTCTGTCCCTCTCTGTCTCTCTGTGTCTCTTTCTGTCCCTCTCTGTCTCTCCTTGCCTCTCTCTGTCTCTCTCTGTATTCCGCCTCTCTCCGTCTCTCTCTGTCTCTCTCTCCCTCTCTCCGTCTCTCTCTATCTGCCTCTCTCTGTCCCTCTCTATCTCTCTCTATCTCTCGCTGTTTCTCTCTACTTTTCTCTGTCTCTCTCTGTCTCCTTGTGTCCCTCTCTATCTCTCCTTGCCTCTCTCTGTGTCTCTCTGTCTCCCTCTGTCTCTCTCTGTCTCTCTCTGCCTCTCTCTGTCTCTCTTTCTCTCTCTCTTTCTCTCTCTCTGCCTCTCTCTCCCTCTATCTGCCTCTCTCTGTCTCTCTCTACTTCTCTCTGTCTCTCTCTGTCTCTTTCTGTCCCTCTCTGCCTCTTTCTGTCCCTCTCTGTCTCCCCTTGCCACTCTCTGTCTCCGTCTGTCTCTCTCTGTCTCTCTCCGCCTCTCTCCGTCTCTCTCTGTCTCTCTCTGTCTTTCTCCGTCTCTCTCTGTCTGTCTTGATCATTAGCTTTCTGCCGCTCTCCGTCTCTCTCTATCTGCCTCTCTCTGTCCCTCTTTACTTCTCTCTGTCTCTCTCTGTCTCTTTCTGTCCCTCTCTGCCTCTTTTTGTCCCTCTCTGTCTCTCCTTGCCTCTCTCTGTCTCCCTCTGTCTCTCTCTATCTCTCGCTGTTTCTCTCTACTTTTCTCTGTCTCTCTCTGTCTCCTTGTGTCCCTCTCCATCTCTCCTTGCCTCTCTCTGTGTCTCTCTGTCTCTCTCTGTCTCTCTCTGTCTCTCTCTGCCTCTCTCTGTCTCTCTTTCTCTCTCTCTGCCTCTCTCTCCCTCTATCTGCCTCTCTCTGTCTCTCTCTACTACTCTCTGTCTCTCTCTGTCTCTTTCTGTCCCTCTCTGCCTCTTTCTGTCCCTCTCTGTCTCCCCTTGCCTCTCTCTGTCTCCCTCTGTCTCTCTCTGTCTCTCTCCGCCTCTCTCCGTCTCTCTCTGTCTCTCTCTGTCTTTCTCCGTCTCTCTCTGTCTGTCTTGAGCATTAGCTTTCTGCCGCTCTCCGTTCTCTCTGGCTCTCTTTGTTTCTCTGTCTCTCTCTGTCACTCTCTGTCTCTCTCTCTCTGTCTCTGTCTCTCTCTGTCTCTCTCCGCCTCTCTCGGTCTCTCTCCGTCTCTCTCTCTGTCTGTCTCCTTCTCTCTCTATCTGCCTCTCTCTGTCCCTCTATGTCTCTTTCTGTCTCTCTCCGTCTCTGTCTCTTTCTGTCCCTCTCTGTCTCTCCTTGCCTCGCTCTCTCTGTCTCTGTCTCTCTCTGTCTCTCTCCGCCTCTCTCGGTCTCTCTCCGTCTCTCTCTGGCTCTCTCCGTCTTTCTCTCTCTGTCTGTCTCCGTCTCTGTCTATCTGCCTCTCTCTGTCCCTCTCTGTCCCGCTCGGACTTTCTCTGTCTTTCTCGGTGTCTCTCTGTCACTCTCTGTCTCTCTCCATCTCTCGCTGTTTCTCTCTACTTCTCTCTGTCCCTCTCTCTCTCTTTCTGTCCCTCTCTGTCTCTCCTTGCCTCTCTCTGTCTCCCTCTGTCTCTCTCTGTCTCTCTCCGCCTCTCTCCGTCTCTCTCTGTCTCTCTCTGGCTCTCTCCGTCTCCCTCTGTCTCTCTCCGTCTATGTCTCTTTCTGTCTCTTTCCGTCTCTGTCCCTCTCTGTCTCTCTTTGCCTCTCTCTGTCTCTCTCCGTCTGTTCCTGCCTCTCTCTAACTCTCTGTCTCTCTCTGTCTCTTTCTGTCTCTATCTGTCTCTCTCTGTCTCCCTCTGTCTCTCTCTGTCTCTCTCTGTCTCTCTCTCCCTCTCGCCGTCTCTCTCTATCTGCCTCTCTCTGTCCCTCTCTGTCTCTCTCTATCTCTCCCTGTCTCTCTCTACTTCTCTCTGTCTCTCTCTGTCTCTCCCGATCTCTGTCTCTACCCTCCTGTCTCTCTCTCCCTCTCTCCGTCTCTCTCTATCTGTCTCTCTCTGTCTCTTTCTGTCTATCTCTGTCTCTCTCTGTCCCTCTCTGACTTTCTCTGTCTTTCTCGGTGTCTCTCTGTCACTCTCTGTCTCTCTCTATCTCTCGCTGTTTCTCTCTACTTCTCTCTGTCTCTCTCTGTCTCTTTCTCTCCCTCTCTCCCTCTCTCTGTCTCTTTCTGTCCCTCTCTGTCTCTCCTTGCCTCTCTCTGTCTCTCTCTGTATTCCGCCTCTCTCCGTCTCTCTCTGTCTCTCTCTCCCTCTCTCCGTCTCTCTCTATCTGCCCCTCTCTGTCCCTCTCTATCTCTCTCTATCTCTCGCTGTTTCTCTCTACTTTTCTCTGTCTCTCTCTGTCTCCGTGTGTCCCTCTCTATCTCTCCTTGCCTCTCTCTGTGTCTCTCTGTCTCTCTCTGTCTCTCTCTGTCTCTCTCTGTCTCTCTCTGCCTCTCTCTGTCTCTCTTTCTCTCTCTCTGCCTCTCTCTCCCTCTCTCCGCCTCTCTCCGTCTCTCTCTGTCTCTCTCTGTCTTTCTCCGTCTCTCTCTGTCTGTCTTGATCATTAGCTTTCTGCCGCTCTCCGTCTCTCTCTATCTGCCTCTCTCTGTCCCTCTCTACTTCTCTCTGTCTATCTCTGTCTCTTTCTGTCCCTCTCTGTCTCTCCTTGCATCTCTCTGTCTCCCTCTGTCTCTCTCTGTCTCTCTCCGCCTCTCTCCGTCTCTCTCTGTCTCTCTCTGTCTCTCTCCGTCTCTCTCTGTCTGTCTTGATCATTAGCTTTCTGCCGCTCTCCGTTCTCTCTGGTTCTCTTTGTTTCTCTATCTCTCTCTGTCTCTCTCTCCCTCTCTCCGTCTCTCTCTATCACCCTCTCTCTGTCCCTCTCTGTCTCTCTGTTGGAAGAATGTTCTGGATCGGAGGGGATCGGTGTGGGTGGGTTTGAGCAGTCCAAAAAAAAATAGATAACCGGTTACACGGCACGTCACTTATTTATTGACTTACAAAAAATTAATTAACTTTAATAACTAATGAAATATAAATGCCTCAATAATGAGCGGTGCTTTATAATTCGATTATCAATATTTGAGCGGTCTAGAACAATTTGAAGAATATCCGAAACACAGATAGACACGTGTTGCTTCTACTGAATCCCGGACGAAAGTGAACGAGCGAGGCTGCCCGATCGCTCAATCGGACGATTTCGAGGGGCCTCGAGGTCGGTGGTGGGG